>NC_088398.1:16613884-16948884 GCF_034236695.1 Oncorhynchus nerka | reverse complement strand
TTTTTAAGTTGACTGAGAACACGTTCTCATGCACAGCAACGACCTGGGGAATAGGTACAGGGGTGAAGAGGATGAATGAGCCAATTGGAAGCTGGGGATGATTAGGTGGCCATGATGGTATGAGGGACAGATGGGGTATTTAGCCAGAACACGGGGGTTTAACACCCCTACTTTTACCATAAGTGCCATGGGTTCTTTAGTGACCACAGAGTCAGGACACCCGTTTGACGTCCCACACAAAAGACGGCACATTACACAGGGCAATGGTTAACATGAATTTGTAAAATACATGATCTTACCTTATGGGTTGTCAGAGTGCCTTGTTGGTGTGTGTGAGAGAGCTGAATACTTATCTTCTACTTGTTTCCTCTTCTACTTGTTTCATTTCTATCATCAGCAGTTATGACACAAAAAGGAAACAGGTATATCATGCAAACTTGACAGGCATTATTGACCTAAACAGGTATTATTTTTCACCAGTTCCCTTACTTATAGAAATATTGACTCAGTCACACAAGAGGAAACATCAGCATAATAGACAACTTGAACTTTAATAGATCTTAATTTTTTGAGTTCGTATTGAAGAACATAACAATATAAATATTTATTTGATCCAGGTGAAAAATAGCAGTCACAAGTTTTGATATAACATTGATAAACTTGCAGCCCTAAGTACTTTACGAACACTCACAAAACACATTCATAAAAATAGCATTATACCAATGTTATGACGTTGACCTGGGGGTAGGTTTATGACAGTCATAAATACCCCCCCCCCCCTTTTTCCTCTCTCTACCCTACTGATGTGACATTTGAAAATCCCTTGGTTAACATAGAGATTCTGGGGACATCAGAAAGTGGGGGAAATTAACCATATTTTGGTAATCCAACCAGTTGAACATATGGGTTGGTACTTAATGAATATGATGTCAGTTCGATTGTCATCTGAGACATTCTCATCAATGATAGGATGACATAAACCCTACAGTGGAAAGTCTACACATTAGAGTAATCAGATTCACATGAAATTGTTGCCCAATTTAAATGTTTGAATATAAAATTATTGGTGAAAAGATTTTAGCTTCCAAATGAGAGATGTGGGTTTTCATAAGGATAGGGCTCTGCTAAATCAGTGGCCCGCCCCTGTGAAGAGACATGGGTTATAAAACTAAGAAAACACACCCTTCTCCCTCCACTATATAAAGCCTTGACGAAAATGTAATTTCCTGTTCCGAGGACGTGAGGACGACGGTTCATACGTTAACTTCTTGAGTGTAGGGGGCAGTATTAGTTTTTGGCAAAAAAAACGTACCCATTTGAAACTGCCTATTTCTCAGGCCCAGAAACTAGAATATGCATATAATTGTCAGAATAGGATCGAAAACACTGTAACGTTTCCAAAACAGTCAAAATATTGTCTGTGAGTATAACAGAACTGATATTGCAGGCGAAAACCTGAGGAAAATCCAACAAGGAAGTGCCGTTTTTCCTGAAAGGTCTCTGTTCCATTGGATGCCTTGCCTCCATTTAAAGGGATATCAACAATATTCCTTTTCCTATGGCTTCCTCAAGCTGTGAACAGTCTTTTAGAAATAGTTTCAGGCTTTAATTTTGAAAAATGAGCGAGAAAGAACCCATCGCATCAGTGGATGGCTGTGTGCCAGCAGAGTTTTTCATGCGCAACAGCCATTTTCTCTCTCTCTCCTATGGAAGAAGCTACATTCCGGTTGACATATTATCGATTATATATTGTAAAAACAACCTGAGGATTGATTATAAAAAACATTTGACATCTTTCTACGCACTTTACGGATACTATTTGGAATTGTCGTCTGCGATGTCGTGACTGCTCGAGCCTGTGGATTTCTGAACATAAGGCGCCTAACAAATGGAGGTATTTTGGATATAAAAATACAATCTTTATGGAACAAAAGGAACATTTATTGTGTAACTGGGAGTCTCGTGAGTGCAAACATCAGAAGATCATCAAAGGTAAGCGACTTAACTTATTGCTTTCGTGACCAATCTACTTGGCTGCTAGCTGTTTGTAATATTTTGTCTACTGAGAGAGATGTGCTTACATAAACGCTTGGATAGCTTTCGCCGAAAAGCTTTATTGAAATCTGATATGCCAGGTGGATTAACAACAAGCTAAGCTGTGTTTTGCTATATTGCACTTGTGATTTCATGAAAATTAAATATTTTTTGTAATTTAATTTGAATTTGGCGCTCTGTAATTCAGTGGATGTTGATGAAAATGATCCCGCTAACGGGATGGGTGCGTCAAGAAGTTAAAAAGGACTAACATGTCAACTACAGAACTAAGCCAACCTCAGCGTGAGCTTTGGTTGTGAATGGTATGAACTTTGAACTCATATTCATTAAAGAAGTGATACCTCCTCGCCATTGAGTTAGCAACAGCAGCTGCAAATGTGGGCTAGGAAAGAACAGACAGAGTATTCCGTCTACCACCCAACGACGACACTACAACGTATCCAAATTACCACCAGAGACATTCTTCAAAGGACAAATGACTCTGTTGGGCAACACGGCCTTCCATCTACCACCAACCTACCGAAGCGCAGCTCAGAGTAAATATTTATAGCATTTTCCTTTTCCAAATGGGCAGTAATATAGAATGCATAAGATACTGTATTTACGATAGCATGGCTTCTCCCTTTGTTCCTCAAGTCATCCCTGTTACGCACTTCTAGGAGTAGTGGGTGCGGAGTCAGGCGCAGAGAGCAGAGGGTAAAGGACAATCGTGTTTATTCCGGCACAGAAAACGGTCACGCCAAAACACCAGGCGCATACAAATGACCGGCCCAAAAACAGGACCCAAACAGTCCGGAGAAAACAAGAAAATAGCACAACCACCAAAATGAACAGAGGAACAAGCCCGCACAAAAGCAGGCGGGCATAACCGGCTTAAATAGCCCTAACCAAAACCTAAAAAAAAACAGGTGTAACCAATAAGACAAAACTAACAGAAAAGTAAAAGGGGATTGGTGGCAGCTAGTAGACCGGTGACGAAGACCGCTGAGCGCCGCCCGAACAGGAAGAGGAGCCACCTTCGGTGGGAGTCGTGACAATCCAGCTATTTCTGCCTCTCGTGTTTCAGACGCGTGTAGGCTTGGTCATTATTAATTTCTTGAGCGTGGACAAAGAGCCAGCCGATTGAAATTCAGGAGATATTAGCTTGACCAGCGATAATTATCTCTGTCTCTCTCGTGTTTCCACGCGAGTAGACCACGGTGCAGTTTGTGGTTCGTTCCAGACGGATATCAATGTCTTATTCAATTGAACTAATAAGTGAAATTGCCAGATTTACATTCTCGAATAGATCTTTTAAATAATATCCAAATTGATGAGTTTTCTAAATAAGACATTGTAAACTTTTTACAAACTAACCTAGATGAAGCAACTTCTCAGGTTAATTAAAGTTCAATTCCCAAATAGCCTATACAGGTTTGATTTATCATTAAATTGATCAATCAGTAAAATTAGGTTTTTGCAAAAACCATTCAGTAATCCAGTACTGACAGAAGTCCCGCCCCAGCGGGAATCCCATGTGGCTTCGGCCTTAGGGAGGAGTGTACCATGGTTGTGAATGTTCCCAACATTTTTTCCTCAACATTTTTCTAATAATGTGCAAGCTATCAAAGGAGATGGTCACCACTCCTCCGCTAATTAGTGAACCTCCACCCATAAAAGGATTGATCTCTGACCTCAGCAGCGATACCAACCCTAATTATGCCATTAGCGGAAAAAACAGCCGAAATTGTGAACGCTCTCCAAAATCAACCATCAAACACAGGCTTTGTGTTTCAACCATCAACAAACGCTTTGAAAAGTCGATCTGCTTCCACCTTGAACAGAATTGACACATCACGTCGTTGCGAACGACCACTCCACTTTGTGGGGAATATGTCCACTGAACACGAATTGAAACGACCATACCTGGAAACAGTCCTGGAGGACTGCTTAAGGATCCTCTTTGTTTGCCGATTTTGCAGGTTTTCCTACTTACAAAGCATGTAGAGGTCTGTATTTTTTAAAATCATAGGTACACTTCAACTGTGAGAGACGGAATCTAAAACAAAAATCCAACCAGTAAGAATTCCAGCTCTCACAGACCTGTTAGTTTTTCTTTAAGAAGCCCTCCTGTTCTCCACTCATTACCTGTATTAACTGCACCTGTTTGAACTCATTACTTGTATAAAAGACACTGTCCACACACTCAATCAAACAGACTACAACCTCTCCACAATGGCTAACACCAGAGAGCTGTGTAAGGACATCAGTAATACAATTGTAGACCTGCACAAGGCTGGGATGGGCTACAGGACAATAGGCAAGCAGCTTGGTGAGAAGGCAACAACTGTTGGCGCAATTATTCGAAAATGGAAGAAGGTCAAGATGACGGTCAATCACCCTCGGTCTGGGGCTCTATGCAAGATCTCACCTCGTGGGGCATCAATGATCATGAGGAAGGTGAGGGATCAACCCAGAACTACACGGCAGGACCTGGTCAATGACCTGAAGAGAGCTGGGACCACAGTCTCAAAGAACCATTAGTAACACACTACGCCGTCATGGATTAAAATCCTGCATGGCGCACGCAAGGTCCCCTGCTGAAGCCAGCGCATGTCCAGGCCCGTCTGAAGTTTGCCAATGACCATCTGGATGATCCAGAGGAGGAATGGGAGAAGGTCATGTGGTCTGATGAGACAAAAATAGAGCTTTTTGGTCTAAACTACACTCGCCGTGTTTGGTGGAAGAAGAAGGATGAAGAAGAAGAAGAAGGTACAACCCCAAGAACACCATCCCAACTGTGAAGCATGGAGGTGGAAACATCATTCTTTGGGGATGATTTTCTGCAAAGGGGACAGGACGACTGCACCGTATTGAAGGGAGGATGGATGGGGCCATGTATCGCGAGATTTTGGCCAACAACCTCCTTCCCTCAGTAAGAGCATTGAAGATGGGTAGTGGCTGGGTCATCCAGCATGACAACGATCCCAAAACACACAGCCAGGGCAACTAAGGAGTGGCTCCATAAGAAGCATCTCAAGGTCCTGGAGTGGCCTAGCCAGTCTCCAGACCTGAACCCAATAGAAAATCTTTGGAGGGAGCTGAAAGTCCGTATTGCCCAGCGACAGCCCCGAAACCTGAAGGATCTGGATAAGGTCTGTATGGAGGAGTGAGCCAAAATCCCTGCTGCAGTGTGTGCAAACCTGGTCAAGAACTACAGGAAACGTATGATCTCTGTAATTGCAAACAAAGGTTTTTGTACCAAATATTAAGTTTTGCTTTTCTGATGTATCAAATACTTATGTCATGCAATAAAATACAAATGAATTACTTTAAAATCATACAATGTGATTTTCTGGATTTTTGTTTTAGATTCCGTCTCTCACAGTTGAAGTGTACCTATGATAAAAATTACAGACCTCTACATGCTTTGAAAGTAGGAAAACCTGCAAAATCGTCAGTGTATCAAATACTTGTTCTCCCCACTGTAGTTGGAGCTGTGTTTATTATTTTTAATTACTCTTTGTTCATGCTACACAAACTCTAATCCCTAATGGTTAAGTTTCTGGGTAGAATTATTTAATAATTTATCTTAAACCTTGATCAAATATCTTAACAATTGTCCATTTGGAAGACCCATTTGCGACCAAGCTTTAACTTCCTGACTGATGTCTTGAGATGTTGGTTCAATATATCCACATAATTTTCCATCCGTCGTGATGAATCTATTTTGTGAAGTGCACCATTCCCTCCTGCAGCAAAGCACCCCCACAACATGATGCTGCCACCCCTGTCCTTCACGGTTGGGCTGGTGTTCTTCGGCTTGCAAACTCCCCCTTTTTCCTCCAAACATAACGATGGCCATTACGGCCAAACAGTTCTATTTTTGTTTCATCAGACCAGAGGACATTTCTCCAAAAAGTACAATCTTTGTCCCCATGTGCAGTTGCAAACAATAGTCTGGCTTTTTTATGGCGGTTTTGGAGCAGTGGCTTCCTCCTTGCTGATCGGCCTTTCAGGTTATGTTGATATAGGACTCGTTTTACTCTTGATATAGATACGTTTGTTCCTGTTTCCTCCAGCATCTTCACAAGGTCCTTTGCTGTTGTTCTGGGATTGATTTGCACTTTTCGCACCAAAGTACATTTATCTTTAGGAGACTGAACACGTCCCCTTCCTGAGCGGTATGACGGCTGTGTGGTCCCAGGGTGTTTATACTTCTGTACTATTGTTTGTACAGATGAACGTGGTACCTTCAGGTGTTTGGAAATTGCTCCCAAGTATGAACCAGACTTGTGGAGGTCTACAATTGTTTTTCTGAGGTCTTGGCTGATTTCTTTTGATTTTCCCATGATGTCAAGCAAAGAGGCACTGAGTTTGAAGGTAGGCCTTGAAATACATCCATAGATACACCTCCAATTGACTCAAATTATGTAAATTATCTTATCAGAAGCTTCCCAAGCCATGACATAATTTTCTGGAATTTTCCAAGCTGTTTAAAGGCACATTTAACTTAATGTATGTAAACGTCTGACCCACTGGAATTGTGATACAGTGAATTATAAGTGAAATAATCTGTCTGTAAACAATTGTTGAAGAATTACTTGTGCCATGCACAAATTAGATGTCCTAACCTGACTTGCCAAAACTATAGTTTATTATCAACAAATTTGTGGATTGGTTGAAAAACTAGTTTTAATGACTCCAACATAAGTGTATGCAAACTTCCGATTTCAACTGTATGTTCAATGGCCGATGAGCACCGATACATTTTATCTCGAATTTCTCTTCATACGACAAGGATTAGCCAGTAGATTATCGATGTGCAGCTTTATTAACTCAATAATACATATATTTTTACATTATGCTGAACCTCGGCAAGACGGAGCTGCTCTTCCTCCCGGGGAAGGACTGCCCGTTCCATGATCTCGCCATCACGGTTGACAACTCCATTGTGTCCTCGTCCCAGAGCGCTAAGAACCTTGGCGTGATCCTGGACAACACCCTGTCGTTCTCAAATAACATCAAGGCGGTGGCCCGTTCCTGTAGGTTCATGCTCTACAACATCCGCAGAGTACGACCCTGCCTCACACAGGAAGCGGCGCAGGTCCTAATCCAGGCACTTGTCATCTCCCGTCTGGATTACTGCAACTCGCTGTTGGCTGGGCTCCCTGCCTGTGCCATTAAACCCCTACAACTCATCCAGAACGCCGCAGCCCGTCTGGTGTTCAACCTTCCCAAGTTCTCTCACGTCACCCCGCTCCTCCGCTCTCTCCACTGGCTTCCAGTTGAAGCTCGCATCCGCTACAAGACCATGGTGCTTGCCTACGGAGCTGTGAGGGGAACGGCACCTCAGTACCTCCAGGCTCTGATCAGGCCCTACACCCAAACAAGGGCACTGCGTTCATCCACCTCTGGCCTGCTCGCCTCCCTACCACTGAGGAAGTACAGTTCCCGCTCAGCCCAGTCAAAACTGTTCGCTGCTCTGGCCCCCCAATGGTGGAACAAACTCCCTCACGACGCCAGGACAGCGGAGTCAATCACCACCTTCCGGAGACACCTGAAACCCCACCTCTTTAAGGAATACCTAGGATAGGATAAAGTAATCCTTCTCACCCCCCCTTAAAAGACCTAGATGCACTATTGTAAAGTGGCTGTTCCACTGGATGTCATAAGGTGAAAGCACCAATTTGTAAGTCGCTCTGGATAAGAGCGTCTGCTAAATGACTTAAATGTAAATGTAATTATTATTATTATTATTAAAATAACATGCAAAACAGTCAACAAAAAACATGACATTTATTTAGATAAAGAGGTGGGGCTGAGTGAGGGGTTGCCACTGATTGTGTGTCACTTTTGCCACTAACTGTTCTTTCATGAAGAAATCACAAATTTCTCCAAAAGTCTAATAGGCTAATGGAACTTCACTTCATATTTTGTGTGTGTAGTATTTTATTAAGTAAGTAAGTGAGGAAAAATATATACCCATTTATTTTATTGATGCAATACAAATACAAAAAAATTAACCTTGTCACTTCAATCATGTCTAAAAGATCTCACTGGGCACACACTGGTTGAATCAACATTGTTTTCACACTGTTCCTGTGTTTTTAGTGTTGGTTCAAGCTGTTTATGGGAGTGTGTCTTTGTGCTTTGCCTCTTCATCTATGTATTTAGATCTTTGGCATCTACACAAACAGCCAGTTATATTCACCACAAAGGAAGTGCTCCCTATAACAGAAGACACTGTGGGCCACTTTGTCTATCTAGTGATGAAAGGGAAGCCTGTTGCTGGGTTTCAGAGAGTCTGTTTTCTGGAGGAAATAAAAACACTCAGCCCCAGAGAGGATCACACTGATAAATGTGTTTTTATGTGTCTGACCTGCAACTGGAGATGTATCAGACAGACACAAAATATAAATTGAAACACTTTTATATGTCTCTGAAACCTGTGTTTCATGTGGGGATAACTGTACAATCAGTCAAAGAAGAGAGAGGATATACACAGAGAGCGAGAGAGAGCGAGAGAGCGAGAGAGAGAGAGAGAGAGAGAGCTTTCACCAGTGAAAGCTAGTGTCTGGTTTACATATGGTTAAAAATATATGCATTAAAATGCAACAATGTTTACAGTGTAATACAAAAATAAATATGACTGCATATCAATTAAATGTTATTGCTGTTTTTTTTAAATCCCAGAAACATTGCAAACGATGATTGAATGGTAGACAACCTCAGAGGGTATAATAGCAAAGAAACAAGAGTTCATGCCTTGAAGACAAAGCTGTCATCACACTGAGGGTGTTATTTTGTGTGTGTCTGTATGTGTGTGTGTGTGTGTGTCTAAGGTATCAGTGGTTGGCTGTCTTTAGGGTTCCTCTGATCTGCCCCCCTCTCCCATCCCTGGCGTATGCGGGTGATGGTTCGGTCCACACAGCTTGAGCAGCAGCACCACAGAGGGAAGCACCAGACACAGCATGTAGCCTGGTGGGGTGTACCACTTGTAGGTGGAGGAACGCAGGAACTTGTTCAAGCCATACAGGTAGGTGTGAGCCGTACATAACAGCAGAGTCAGGTGACCCAGCTTGGACTGGTGGGGGAGAAAAGAACACATAAACACATGAACCACACACACATACACACACATGCCAGGCACGTGCACAGATAGAGGTCTAAGGGAGCTTGAGCACCTGCCCTTTTGCCATCTCATGAGAAATTTAACTTTTTTGTGTACATTTGTGTCTATTTTTTTTAATGTTATCTAAGTGAATTGCCCATCTAACTAGTTAATTTATAATTGTTTTTATCTTACCCCACCCTAGCTGCCAAGAAGCCATTCTTTGCTATCAATCAAGTTAGAGTAGCTAGCTTGTATAACCATCTTAGCTGGCATGCCTGCTGGCAAGGTTGGTAGACATGAAAAAAGCAAGCAGTTACTAAATGTACTGAATAAGACTCACATTCCTTTCAAGCTTTTACCCAGATTTTAGCAGAGATGCAGAGAAGAATATTTAGTTTCTTTAAAAAAAGAACCACCAGTCAGGAGGATACATGGAATTAAGCATAATGATTATGGCTCTAGATTACAGGAAAGAGCTGCTTCAGGTGTTTGACTAACGCAAAATGCTACAACTTCCAGATGGGGGGCCTAGCCATCACCCAGCTATCCTCACGTACCTTGTGCCCCTCAGATTTTTGGGGGTGCATTCTGCCCCTGCGCGCGCGCACACACACACACACACACACACACACACACACACACACACACACACACACACACACACACACACACACACACACACACACGTACACACACACACACACACACACACACACACATGGACACACACACACACACACACACACACACACACACACACACACACACACACACACACACACACACACACACACACGTACACACACACACACACGCACACACACACACACACACACACACACACACACACACACACACACGATCTCTAGGTGAATTCTTCTGACCTGTTGTAATATATTCCTCCTAAATTACATCTGATGAATAATTTAACATTTAAATCACTGCATCAATTTGAGGGAAATGAATGAATTAGAGAATGAGCCGCAGTTTCTCCTGACCCAGTTTCATTTATGAATGAGTGTGTGTGTGTTCTCCGTAGTGATGGGAATACAGCTTCATATCCCCAGCGCATAACCTCTGGCTTGTCTGCTGAAAATCAGATTACTTTCCTGGAGTTTTATTGCATTCTGGCCTGGATGTTGGCTCTGCACCCCACATGAATACGTTAATAAGGGAAACACTGAAGGAGATAAGTGTACAAATTAGGGTTGGGAATTGCCAGGGACCTCAATGCGACATTATCACGATACTTAGGTGCGATACGGTATGTCTGCTGCAGAAAGACGAGAGAGGGTGAGAAAAATGTTTTTTTTTATCAGTCATGGAAATAAAAGTGCTGAAAACATGTTGGCTCACTATTTAAAAAGAAGATGGAGAACAAGCTATAGGATGAAAAATACCAGGGGCACAGCTGACTAGCGCTAGGCAAATCGATACTTGGAGTCAAAGTATCAATATAATATTGTACAAAATATTATTGCGATATGTAAATGTGTTGATTTATTCACCCAACGCTAGTAAAAATGTCTGGTCTAAGTATTCAGTGTGCTCCATTCTGGTAATCCCACCTGTATGAAGCTGAACTCCCTCCAACTGAGAACGTTACTGACGGAGGGAAGAGATGTGATTCCTAACAGGACGTACAGGCTAAATCCTAGAATTCCCAGGGATAAGTAGGAGTCGCCACGCCAGGCCGCCGTTGTATCAAACTCAGTGGTCCTGTTCTCTCTGATCTGAGCGAGAGAGAGCGAGAGAGAGAGAAAGAGCGAGCAAGAGAGAGGTGTAACCAGTGTTTATAATCAAAACCAGTGCCTGAATACTGCTATATACTGTAGGTGTGTGTCCAATATACAGATGTAGGATCTTAATATGACCAGTGTTGTCAAAGCAAAAAATAATCCTTCAGCAACAGCACTTGAACGTTTAGTCCGTTCACAATTTTCCACCAATGTAATGTTACTTGATTGGTGGTTAGGCTATTAGCTGGCCAAAATTAGGCTACATGAAAAGTGCTATACTGTTAAGACATGCTTGAGTACGTTGGCGACTAAGATAATACTTGATTTTTTAAACCTCCTGCATTGGGCTGGATGGCTCAATATGTGGTTCATACATTTCTTTCTTACCTTAATTAGCCACAAAATACTTGAAAAGTGACTGTTTTCTTGAAGCTGTGCATCGCCATTTTCCCTACATTTCCCGCATGTGGGCCAGCTCCCTAGCAATTTGAGTTCTAGCCAAAGAGCTTCAGCCCCTCGCATTTGAGTGACAGCTAGCAAGAGGCCAGCCCAGCATTAACCAATGAGGTTGCAGGGCTGGCCCAACGACTCAGTGGCCACAGCAGATGCAGAGAAAGCAATGACGTGGTGTCACGAAGTATTCGTTTTCGCCACTTTTGGCTCGTGAGTGCTACTTTCAGAGCTACTGGCCAAAAAGTACACAAAAAGTTCCAGAGAATCTCTTTAATATAATGTATTAGTGTGAATTTATGTAAACCCTGCGGCGCATAAAAATCTCAGTGACAACAGAGTGATCAAATTAAGATCTTAAATCTGTACACTATTTTGTCTATCCATTGTTCACTGTTTGAAAATGTGTAGGTGTTCTTACCACAGAGACAGTGCGTTCAGTGGCCTTGAACCTCACATAGTACCTGGGAACAAAATCAATACTTTCTTTACTAAAATCCAAAGGAAGACACATTCCACTGTGTGTGTGTGTGCACATGCATGCGTGTGCATTTGAGTGAATGTTCCACTGACCGTATGGGTATGATAAGTGTATAGAGCACATGCAGAAAGGCGAACCCCAGTGCCAGAAGACCCAGCTGTTTCCTGCACAGCATCCAGCGGTCCAGCCAATCAGGGAAGCGCCTGATGTTAAACATACATAAACACTTATAATCAACAAAAATACAATATATATATATATATATATATATATATATATATATACACACACAAAAGTACACTACTGGTCAAACGTTTTAGAACACCTACTCATTCAAGGGTTTTTCTTTATTATTACTAGAATAATTGTGAAGACTTCAAAACTATGAAATAACATATGGAATCCTGTAATAACCAAAAAAGTGTTAAATAAATAAAAATATATTTTATATTTGAGATTCTTCAAATAGCCACCCTTTGCCTTGATGACAGCTTTGCACACTTGGCATTTCTCAACCAGCTTCATGAGGTAGTCACCTGGAATGCATTTCAATTAACCGGTGTGCCTTGTTAAAAGTTAATTTGTGGAATTTCTTTCCTTCTTTATGAGTTTGAGCCAATCAGTTGTGTGGTGACAAGGTAGGGAAGATAACCCTATTTGCACCAAGACAGTCGTGAAGAGGCAGGGTAGCCTAGTGGTTAGAGTGCTGGACTAGTAACCGAAAGGTTGCAAGTTCAAATCCCCAAGCTGACAAGCTACAAATCTGTCGTTTTGCCCCTGAACAGGCAGTTAACCCACTGTTCCTAGGCCGTCATTGAAAATAAGAATTTGTTCTTAACTGACTTGCCTAGTTAAAAAAAAAGAAAAAAAGGGCACGACAAAACCTATTCCCCCTCAGCAGACTGAAAAGATTTGGCATGGGTCCTCAGATCCTCATAAGGTTCTACAGCTGCACCATCGAGAGCATCCGACTGGTTGTATCACTCACTGCCTGGTATGGCAACTGCTACATCGCTGTGGCCAAGCTCCCTGCCATCCAGGACCTCTATACCAGGCAGTGTCAGAGTAAGGCCCTAAAAATTGTCAAAAACTCCAGCCACCCTAGTCATAGACTGTTCTTTCTGATACCGTATGGCAAGTGGTACCGGAGTCCCCCCCCTCCCACCCACCTCTTTTACACCACTGCTCCTCTCTGTTCTTATCATCTATGCATAGTAACTTTAATAACTCCACCCACATGTACATAACCGGTGCCCCCACACATTGACTCTGTACCGGTACCCCCTGTATATAGTCTCGCTATTGTTATTTTACTGCTGCACTTTAATTACTTGTTACTTTAATTTCTTATTCTTTATTTTTTAATTGCATTGTTGGTTAGGGTCTAGTAAGTATTTCACAGTAAGGTCTACACCTGTTGTATCCTGCGCATGTGACTAATACAATTTGATTTGGTAAAAGACCAAGACCAATATTATGGCAAGAAAAGCTCAAATAAGCAAAGAGAAACGACAGTCCATCATTACTTTAAGACATGAAGGTCAATCAATACAGAAGATTTGAAGAACTTCTTCAAGTGCAGTCGCAAAAACCTTCAAGTGTTATGATGAAACTGGCTCTCATAAGGACCGCCACAGGAATGGAAGACCCAGAGTTACCTCTGCTGCAGAGGATAAATTCATTAGAGTTAACTGCCTCAGAAATTGCAGCTCAAATAAATGCTTCACAGAGTTCAAGTAACAGACACATCTCAACATCAACTGTTCAGAGGAGACTGCGTGAATCAGGCCTTCGTGGTTGAATTGCTGCAAAGAAACCACTACTAAAGGACACCAATAAGAAGAAGAGACTTGATCGGGCAAGAAACACAAGCAATGGACATTAGACCAGTGGAAATTTGTCCTTTGGTCTGTAGTCCAAATTGGAGATTTTTGTTTCCAATCGCCATATCTTTGTGAGACGCAGTGTGTTTGAATGGATGATCTCTGCATGTATATTTCCCACCGTAAAGAATGGAGAAGGAGTTGTTATGGTGTAGGGGTGTTTTTCTGGTGACACTGTCTGCGATTTATTTAGAAACACTTAACCAGCATGGCTACCACAGCATTCTGCAGAGATACGCCATCCCATCTTGTTTGGGCTTAGTGGGACTATCATTTGTTTTTCAACAGGGCAGTGACCCAACACACCTCCAGGCTGTGTAAAGGCTATTTCACCAAGAAGGAGAGTGATGGAGTGCTGCATCAGATGACCTGGCCTCTAGGGTTACAATTTCTGGATTACTACATGATTCCTGATGTGTTATTTCATAGTTTTGATGTCTTCACTATTATTTTACAATGTAGAAAATAGTAAAGAAAAAAGAAAACAACCTTGAATGAGTAGGTGTTCTAAAACCTTTGACTGGTATTGTATGTGGACACCCCTTCAAATGAGTGGATTTGGCTATGTCAGACATACCCTTGCTGACAGGTGTATCAAATCGAGCACACAGCTATGCAATCTCCATAGACAAACATTGGTAGTAGAATGGCCTTACTGAAGATCTCAGTGACTTTCAAGGTGGCACTGTCATAGGATGCAAGTCAGTTCCTAAAATGTCTGCCCTGCTAGAGCTGCCCCGGTCAAAGTTAAGCGCTGTTATTGTGAAGTGGAAATGTCTAGGAGCAACAGCAGCTTAGCCGCGATGTGGTGGACCACACAAGGTCACAGATCAGGGCCGCCGAGTGCTGAAGCGTGTGACATGTAAAGATCGCCTGTCCTCGGTTGCAACACTCACTACAGAGTTCCAAACTGCCTCTGAAAGCAACGTCAGCACAATAACTGTTCGTCTGGAGCTTCATGAGGTGGGTTTCCATAGCGAGCAGCCACACAAAAGCCTAAGATCACCATGCGCAATGCCATGATCTCGCCATCACGGTTGACAACTCCATTGTGTCCTCCTCCCAGAGCGCTAAGAACCTTGGCGTGATCCTGGACAACACCCTGTCGTTCTCAACTAACATCAAGGCGGTGGCCCGTTCCTGTAGGTTCATGCTCTACAACATCCGCAGAGTACGACCCTGCCTCACACAGGAAGCGGCGCAGGTCCTAATCCAGGCACTGGTCATCTCCCGTCTGGATTACTGCAACTCGCTGTTGGCTGGGCTCCCTGCCTGTGCCATTAAACCCCTACAACTCATCCAGAACGCCGCAGCCCGTCTGGTGTTCAACCTTCCCAAGTTCTCTCACGTCACCCCGCTCCTCGGCTCTCTCCACTGGCTTCCAGTTGAAGCTCGCATCCGCTACAAGACCATGGTGCTTGCCTACGGAGCTGTGAGGGGAACGGCACCTCAGTACCTCCAGGCTCTGATCAGGCCCTACACCCAAACAAGGGCACTGCGTTCATCCACCTCTGGCCTGCTCGCCTCCCTACCACTGAGGAAGTACAGTTCCCGCTCAGCCCAGTCAAAACTGTTCGCTGCTCTGGCCCCCCAATGGTGGAACAAACTCCCTCACGACGCCAGGACAGCGGAGTCAATCACCACCTTCCGGAGACACCTGAAACCCCACCTCTTTAAGGAATACCTAGGATAGGATAAAGTAATCCCTCTCACCCCCCTTAAAAGATTTAGATGCACTACTGTTCCACTGGATGTCATAAGGTGAATGCACCAATTTGTAAGTCGCTCTGGATAAGAGCGTCTGCTATATGACTTAAATGTAATGTAAATGTAAAGCTCTCCACCATTGGACTCTGGAGCGGTGGAAACGCGTTCTCTGGCAGTCCGACTGCATAGTGCCAAATGTAAAGTTTGATGGAGGAAGAATAATTTTCTGGGGCTGTTTTCATGGTTCGGGCTAGGTCCCTTAGTTCCAGTGAAGGGACATCTTAATGCTACAGCATACAATTACATTCTAGATGATTCTGTGCTTCCAATGTTGTGGCAACAGTTTGAGGAAGGCCCTTTCCTGTTTCAGGATGACAATGCCCCGTGCACCAAGCGAGGTCCATTCAGAAATGGTTTGTCGAGATTGGTGTGGAAGAACTTGACTGGCCTGCACAGAGCACAGAGCACACATCTTAACCCCATGGAACACCCTTGGGATAAATTGGAACACCAACTGCTAGCCAGGCCTAATCGCTCAACATCAGTGCCCGACCTCACTAATGCTCTTGTGGCTGAATGGAAGCAAGTCCCTGCAGCAATGTTCCAACATCGAATGGATAGCCTTCCCAGAAGATTTGAGGCTGTTATAGTAGCATAGGGTGGACCAACTCCATATTAATGCCCATGATTTTGGAATGAGCTGTTTGTCAAGCTGGTTTCCACATACTTTTGGTCATGTAGTGTAGATGCACACATATACATACATTGTATTGTATACATGTATGCAAACACACTCACATACACACAGAGGTCTGACCTGTACTTGGTGCCTCTGTAGAGCTGCAGGAAGGAAGCCAGGACACCAGGCAGGTAACAGAGAGACAGCATGATCAGAGACACGATGGGACACACCTGGCGAGAACACACACACACACCTTGAACAGCTGATAACACACACAGAAACACAAACACATCGAGGGCCTGTGGCCAGTACCTTGTTAGCCAGTGAGACTATGATTCTGAAGGAGATGTCTTCGCCCTGGGTGACGTATGCATAGATGATGTCTCTGATCAGCAGGTAGAAGAAGAAGGCAGCACTGAGGCCAGTGGCGATGTACAGGGGGAGCCTCCACTGGGGGAACAGCTGCAGGGGGAAGTCCTCCAGCTCCCGGGCCACTGAGAGAAAGCCCTGGTCCAAGGCACTGAAACCCAGCTTGGTGGCTACCGCCATCACCGCCTGCTTGGCCTCCACACTTTCCCCGCAGATATACACCTGACATATATTTATGCACATACAGTGGAGTCCGAAATGATTGACACCCTTTATAAATATGCACAAAAATACCTACATAAAATAAATCATTCAAATACTGAGCTATAATGTATGTTCCAAAAATGTGGGACATTATATTATTTTATACTAATACTTGTGCTTAGTGAAAGATATTTTGTTTAACAAGTAATAATCTTTAAAAAAGGTATTGACACCCCTGTTTTCAATACCTCACTTTGTGAGGTTAACGACACTGAGCCTTATTCTAAAATGTGACCCGTTTCAGAAAACTAGGTGTATGTCGTGGGTACACAACTACACACAAGAGCCATTTGAACATAATCTTTTTTTAAGCAAAATGCGTTTATTGGCAGAAATGCCTTCTGGAACATGTGAACTTTCATGTGCCCTTAGTAACAAACTTGTATGCTATCTGTAAATACCAAATATTTTTTTTAAAATTACCAGCCTAGTTGGTTTAGCCACTGAAAAGGCAGCAACTTTCCCGCAAGCCATGATTGGCTGAAATAACGAGTGGGCTGGATATGCTGAGAGATGAGTTTGGATTGGACTGCCATATAGCACGCTTCTGTCTACTTGAGCTGGTTAGTATGTGTAGGTAATCCTGTCTAACGCGGCTTCTAAAACAGAACTGCATAAGAGTTTAAAATCTGTGGAATTAGAGTATGATAGCTAAGGAGATGGAGAAAACACTTGTCTCCGGATTACATCTTTAAGCATCCATGACAAGGAGAAGCATCCAACGATAATGTATACACAGGTAAGCTAGTCTAGCCTTGACAAAATACTCCACTATGAAAGTATCCATTTCAATAGAATGTCACTGCGACAACAGCTGATAGAAGTAGCTGGTAAATTCGCTCTGGCAATCTACTCCGATTTTAGACCATAGGTAAGGGAGTCTAGCTAGCTACATTTTCAGATATTACACGTGTTTAATTTTGACAGAGTCTTTTCATAAAGTATACTGTTAGCTAGCTAGCTAATGTTAGCTGGCTGGATCGCTAGCTAACATTACATGTATGATCTTATTATTAATATCTCAGAGCAATTTGCTTTGCTTGTTATAGCCTAATGTTAGCTAGCTAACATTGAACTTGGTTGGTTAGCTAGCTAGCTACATGTCTTAACAAAAGACTCCACTATGCAAGTGTCCATTTTAATAGAATGTCCCTGCGACAACTGTTTGCCAGTTAGCTTGGGTGTTTGACTGCTGTTGTTTGGACAGAATGCTCAGATCAACCCTTAAAGAGATTGGTGGAGCTAAAGCTTAAGAGGGTGTGAAAGGTGCTGAATGGACGTAGACAAAGAAGAGTCCTCCAGTATTTGTTTTACCTTTATTTAACTAGGCAAACCTCAACTAGAGCTCTCCAGTATGTACCAAAACAATTCCTCAAAAGTGAGGTTACAAGTTAATCAACTTTCAAAGCAGAAGTACTTTCCCATTGTTCCTCAAATGCAGTATATGATATACCATTGTGTAGCTCTGTGTCTCTGCTTTTATCCAATTTAAAAAACACAATTTCAAATGTTGCTACATAAGACCAAATCAAGGCTGAGCACACCAGTTGTGGATTTGGCATTGAAAAACACAAGCATATGCAGAAATGTACTTCAAACCCACTGTT
The DNA here is from genome assembly GCF_034236695.1 of Oncorhynchus nerka. NCBI lineage: Eukaryota > Metazoa > Chordata > Actinopteri > Salmoniformes > Salmonidae > Oncorhynchus > Oncorhynchus nerka. The sequence continues at coordinate 16,930,551 of NC_088398.1, read as the reverse complement.
AAATATTTGACTCATTTCAGGACACTAGGCGTATGTTGTGCGTCACTACTTCACAGGAGAGACATTTGAATATAATTTTTATTAAAAAATTCCAAATGCTTTTTTAGTCAGAAATGCCTTCTGGAACATGTGAACTTTCATGTGCCTTAATAACAAACGTGTATGCCATCAGTAAATACAAATAAAATTGCCTAGTTGATTTCTTTATGGAAAAGTCAGGAACCTTCCCGCCAGCCATGATTGGCTGAGATAATGGATGGGCTGGACATGCCCATCCATTATTCGGATTGGTTGCCATGTAGCACGCTTCTGTCTATAACATGATCTGGTCAGTTTGTGTAGGTAATCCTTTCGAATGTGGCTTTTTTTTTTAAGATATCACGTAGTACATGTAGAACTGCAAAAGTGTTGTTCACCACTTTCTGGAGGACCGAGTTTTGAAATCAGTGGAATTAGATTATGATAGCTAAGGAGATGGAGGAAATTCTGGCATTTGATTGCAAATATGCAGAGGGAGTCGAAAAGAGAACACATATAAAATGCATCTTAAAACTAAGGACAACTATGGTATCCGTGACAGAGAGGGGGAAGTGTCTATCCGTCTATCCAGGTAAGATAGTCTAGCTAGCTACATTTTCAGATATTATATGTTTCTATTTTGTCAGAAAGTTGTTTTCATTTCAAATCAAAGCATATATTTAGCTAGCTAGCTAACTTTAGCTGGCTAGCTTACTAACATTATGTGTATAATCTGTGTATTAATATTATTTGTATCTCTGAGCCATTTGCATTGCTAGTTATAGCCTAACATTAGCTAGCTAGATAACATTGAACCTTGTTGGTTAGCTACCTGCAGATTCATGAAGGGTAGGGACATTATGAGTTGGGATTATGGGTCATTGTTTAGCTAACCTTAGCTGGCCGGCTCACTACATGTCTAAACAGAAGACTCCACTATGCAAGTAGCTTTGATTTTAATTGATATTGTATGTTTTTAACAGAGATGGTATCGTGAAGAACATGACTTGCACCAAAGTCAAATTAGGGTATAATGTTAGGCCAACGAGACATTGTCCAAGTACTAAAATGCTACGGTAGAATGACCTGCTTTTATTTCGTCACACTCACAACCGCAAGCTATTTTCTGTAATTGGCTCGCCATCAACTTGTAAATAACGATCTTGTTGTGAGTTTCTTTTCCTGTAATAATGAAGACAAATAAGCTAAGATGTTGTCAGCTTTATGATATGGTCATTATTTGAGCTGGCTAGCCAGCTAACTTAACATTAGCTAGCTAGCTAACAAGCTAGAAACAAGTCAAAACATTGTTTGGAAAGTTGCTTTTAGTTGCCTGGTTTGCTAGATTGACGTATACTAAATACATTTTTAAATGGGTGGGTTTATTGGTGTTAAGGGCTAGGCTAGGATTTTCTCCTACCATATCTTTTGTGTTATATTCTCCTACATTACTATGACATTTCTATGAACTTCAAAGTGTTTTCTTTCCAATGGTACCAATTATATGCATATCCTGGCTTCAGGGCCTGAGCAACAGGCAGTTTACTCTGGGCATGTCATTCAGGCGGAAATTGAGAAAAAAGAGGCCTAGCCCTAAGAAGTTATTTAAATACATTAGTTATGCTATTTTGGACCACCAAGCTGCTAATGCAGCCTTTCGTTTTTGTGTTTATACTTTTTCCTAACGACAACGACAGGTTTGATGTTCCTGATGTCAATGCAACAACTGTCGATAGACTTAGTTTAAACTAACCTTTAGTCATGAAATCTTTGGCCTCGCGTGAATCCTAAAAGAGATGGGTGGGGCTAAGGCTTAAGAGGGTGTGAATGATGCTGAATGGGTGTTCTTTCTTAAAACTGAGGTTTCAAAGCAGAATTACTTTCCCATTGTTTCTCAACTGTAGTGTATGATATACTATTTTCTAGCTCTGAGCCTCTACTTTGTAAAATGTAAAAAAACACCATTTCCAATGTTGCTACATAAGACAGAATCGAGATGATATTTTGCTTACACTGGTCCTTGGGTCCTTGTTAAGGTCAATGGCATCATTAACTTTACCTAGTACCTGGATTTGTTTTACAATGAACTTGATTGCCTCTACCAGGACGCCGGAACTTGGATGAAAGTGTATTTCCAGCAAGACAATAACCCCAAGCACTAATAAAATCCACCAAGAATTGGTTAATTGTCCCCCACAATGCACAATACAGGTTTCTAGCTCCAGAATGAAGCTGTACTTATTCAGCACGGAGGAGAGAAAGTAAGACAACCATTTTCATTCCCTGTCTTCTAGGTAAGCAACTCCAGTGTAGATTTGGTCTTGAGTTTTAGGTTATTGTCCTGCTGAAAGGTGAATTCAGCTACCAGTGGCTGGTGGAAAGCAGACTGAACCAGGTTTTCCTGTAGGATATTGCTCATGCTTTTATTTATTGTATTTTTATTTCACCTTTATTTAACCAGGTAGGCCAGTTGAGTTCTCATTTACAACTGTGACCTGGCCAAGATAAAGCAAAGCAGTGTGACAAAAACAACAACACAGAGCTACACATAAACAAACGTACAGTCAATAACACAACAGAAAAATCTATATTTATCTATTTTTTATCTTTATTTAACTAGGCAAGTCAGTTAAGAACAAATTCTTATTATCAATGACAGCTGAGGAACAGTGGGTTAACTGCCTTGTTCAGGGGCAGAACGACAGATTTTTACCTTGTCAGCTCGGGATTCAATCTAGCAACCTTTCAGTTACTAGCCCAACGCTCTAACAACCTTTCAGTTGCAAGATTTAGCATTAACACTGGAGTGATAGATGTGCAGATGATGATGTGCAAGTAGAGGTATTGGGGTGCAAAAGAGCAAGAAGATAAATAACAATATGGGGATGAAGTAGTTGGGTGTGCTATTTACAGATTGACTGTGCACAGGTACAGTGATCGGTAAGCTGCACTGACAGCTGATGCTTAAAGTTAGAGAGGGAGATATAAGACTACAGCTTCAGTGATTTTTGCAATTCGTTCCAGTCATTGGCAGCAGAGAACTGGAAGGAAAGGTGGCCAAAAGGATGTGTTGGCTTTGGGGATGACTAGTGAAATATACCTGCTGGAGCGCATGCTACAGGTGGGTGTTGCTATGGTGATCAGTGGGCTGAGATAAGGCTGGGCTTTACCTAGCACAGACGTATAGATGACCTGGACCCAGTGGGTTTGGTGACGAATTTGCGAATATGTAGCGAGGGCCAGCCATCGAGAGCATACAGATCGCAGTGATGGGTAGTATATGGGGCTTTGGTGACAAAACGGATGCCACTGTGATACACTACATCCAATTTGCTGAGTAGAGTGTTATGTAAAGTTATTTTGTAAATGACAAAAGTCAAGGATCGGTATGATAGTCAGTTTTACGAGGGTATGTTTGAATGAAGTAGGCTTTGATGATTAGCTCTATTCCATTAATTGTTTATCCTGAAACATGTCCCAGTCCTTAACGATTACAAGCATACTCATATCACAATGAAGCCACCACTATGCTTGAAAATAGATGGAGTGGTACTCAGCAATGTGTTGCATTGGATTTGCCCAAAAAATATAACACTTGGTATTCAGGACAAAAAGTGAATCGCTTTGCCACATTTATTGCAGTATTACTTTAGTGTCTTGTTGCAAACAGGATGCATGTTTTGGAATATTTTTATTCTGTACAGGCTTTCTTCTTTTCACTCAACTACAATGTTGTTGATCCATCCTCAGTTTTCTCATAAACCCTGTACAGACAGGGCTATGAAGGGCTATATAACTACATTTGATTTGATTTGAAATGTACTTGAAGGTAGAGTTATTAAAGTAACTATGCATAGATAATAACAGGGAGTAGCAGCAGCGTAAAAGATGGGGGGATAATGCAAATAGTCTGGTTAGCCATTTGATTATATGTTCAGGTGTCTTATGGCTTGGGATTAGAAGCTGTTTAGAAGCCTCTTGGACCTAGACTTGGCGCTCTGTTACTGCTTGCCGTAAGGTAAAAAAAACAGTTTATGACTAGGGTGGCTGGAGTCTTTGACAATTTTTAGGGCCTTCCTCTGACACCGCCTGGTATAGAGGTCCTGGATGACAGGAAGCTTGGCCCTGGTGATGTAATGGACCTTACTTACAAGCAGTTGCCATACCAGGCAGTGGTGCAACATGTCAGGGTGCTCTCGATGGTGCAGCTGTGGATCCTTTTGAGGATCTGAGGAACCATGCAAATCTTTTCAGTCTCCTGAGGGGGAATAGGTTTTGTCAAGCCCTCTTCCAGACTGTCTTGGTGTGCTTGGACCATGTTAGTTTGGTGGTGATCTGGATGCCAAGGAACTTGAAGCTCTCAACCTGCTCCATTACAGCCCCGTCGATGAGAATCGGGGTGTGCTCGGTCCTCCTTTTCCTGTAGTCCACAATCACCTCCTTTGTCTTGATCACGTTGAGGGAGAAGTTGTTGTCCTTGCACCACACGGCCAGGTCTCTGACCTCCTCCCTATAGGCTGTTTCGTCGTTGTCGGTGATCAGGCTGTTGTGTCATCGGCAAACTTAATGATGGTGTTGGAGTCGTGCCTGGCCGCGCAGTCATCAGTGAACAGGGAGTACAGGACGGGACTGAGCACGCACCCCTAAGGGGCTCCCGGATCAGATGTGTTGTTACCTACCCTTACCACCTGGGGGTGGCCCGTCAGGAAGTCCAGGAATCTGTTGCAGAGGGACCCAGGGTGTTTACTGACGTGTCCCTGGGTCCTTAGCTTAGTTATGATCTTTGAGGGCACTATGGTGTTGAATGCTGAGCTGTAGTCAATGAAAAGCATTCTCACATAGGTGTTATTTTTGTTCAGGTGTGAAAGGGCAGTGTGGAGTACAATAGAGATTGCATCATCTGTGGATCTGTTGGGGCGGTATGCAAATTGGAGTAGGTCTAGTGTCTCTGGGATAATGGTGTTTATTTGAGCCATGACCAAAGCACTTCATGGCTACAGACGTGAGTGCTACGAGTCGGTAGTCATTTAGGCAGGTTACCTTAGTGTTCTTGAGCACAGGGACTATGGTGGTCTGCTTGAAACATGTTGATATTACAGACTCAGACAGGGAGAAAATGTCAGTGAAGACACTAGCCAGTTGGTCAGCGCAAGCTTGGAGTACACAATCTGATAATCCGTCTGGCCCCGTGGCCTTGTCAATGTTGACCTGTTTAAAGGTCTTACTCACATCGGCTGCGGAGAGCGTGATCACACAGTCATCCGGAACAGCTGATGCTCTCATGCATGTTTCAGTGTTACTTGACTTGAAGCGAACATAGAAGTAATTAGCCCGTCCGTTAGGCTCATGTCACTGGACAGCTCTCGGCTGTGATTCCCTTTGTAGTCTGTAAAAGTTGCAAGCCCTGCCACATCCGACGACTGTCGGAGCTTGTGTGGTGCGATTCGATCGTAGTCCTCTATTGACGCTTTTCCTGTTTGATGGTTCGCCGGAGGGCCAAGCGGGATTTCTTATAAGCTTCCGGGTTAGAGTCCCGCTCCTTGAAAGCGGCATCTCTACCCGTTAGCTCAGTGCGGATGTTGCCTGTAATCCATAGCTTCTGGTTGGGGTATGTATGTACAGTCACTATGGGGATGACGTCATCGATGCACTTGTTAATGAAGCCAGTGACTGATGTGGTGGACTCCTCAATGCCATCAGAAGAATCCAAGAACATATTCCAGTCTGTGGTCTGTGCTTGCAAAACAGTCCTGTAGCTTAGCATCTGCTTCATCTGACCACTTTTTTATTGATCGAGTCACTGGTGCGTCCTGGTTAAATATTTTCTTGTAAGCAGGAATCAGGATGATAGAATTATGTTCAAATTTGCCGAATGGAGGGCGAGGGAGAGCTTTGTATGCTTCTCTGAGTGTGGAGTAAAGGTGGTCTAGAGTTTTTTTCCCCACATTGAACATGCTGATAGAAATTAGGTCAAACGGATTTAAATTTCCCTGCATTAAAGTCCCCGGCCACTAGGAGCGCCGCCTCTGGATGAGCGTTTTCCTGTTTGCTTATGGTGGTATACAGCTCATTGAGTGTGGTCTTAGTGCCAGTATTGGTCTGTTGTGGTAAATAGACAGCTACGAAAATTACAGATGAAAACTCTCTAGGTAGATAGTGTGGTCTACAGCTTATCATGAGATACTCTACCTCAGGCGAGCAAAACCTTGAGACTTCATTAGATATCATGCACCAGCTGTTGTTTACAAATATACGTAGACCGCAACCCCTTGTCTTACCAGAGGCTGCCGATACAGTGTAGAAGTTTGACATTATGGGGTAATGTGTAGGCCAGTTAGAGAAAATCTAAATGTAATCAAATTAAATTCAGGCTGTAACTCAACAAAATGTAAAGGGATGTGAATACTTTCTGAAGGCACTGTAGATGAACTATTTATACAAAAGTATGTGGACACCCCTTCAAATTAGTGAAATTCTGAAATTCCAGCGACACCTGTTGCTGACAGTCGTATAAAATCTGCACACAGCCATGCAATCTCCATAGACAAACATTGACAGTAGAATGGCCTTACTGAAAAGCTCAGTGACTTTCAACATGGGACCGTCACAGGATGCCATCTTTCCAACAAGTCAGTTCATCAAATATCTGCCCAGCTAGAGCTGCCCCATCACCTGTAAGTGCTGTTATTGCGAAGTGGAAATGTCCAGGATTAACAACGGCTCAGCCGTGATAAGGTAGGCCACAAAAGCTCACAGAACGGGGTGGCTGAGTCCTGAAGTGCGTAGCGTAGTAAAAATCAGCCGTCCTCGGTTGCAACTTTGGGGCTCTTTGCTGTTTCAGCATGACAATACCCCTGTGCACAAAGCGAGCTACATACAGAAATGGTTTGTCATATCAGTGTGGAAGACCTTGACTGGCCTGCACAGAGCTCTGACCTCAACCCCGTTGAACACCTTTTGAGTGAATTGGAACACTGACAGAGAGCCTCACTACTGCTCTTGTGGATGAATGGAAGCCAGTCCCCGCAACAATGTTAGTGGAAAGCCTTCCCAGAAGACTGGGGCTGTAATAGCAGCAAAGGGGGGACCAACTCCATTTTAATGCCCATAATTTTGGAATGAGATGTTTGACGAGCATGTGTCCACATACTTTTGTATACATGTAGTGTACACACTGCACATGTAGTGTATATAGACTTGAATCTAGCAGCCAATTGGTTTCATGGGCATGGCTTGAACCTTGATTCGTGTACCTGTCTGTTGGCATCTGAAGGTCCATTCTGCAGACTCCAGGCAGACAGGGTGTTGAAGCCTTTAACCACCTCAGCTCCAGGGACCAGGATGTTCATGTACATATTACCACATTTACATTACATCAACATATTAAAACATTCCTAATTTACAAAAAAACATACACATAATAACAACATTTACTGTATAGCGCTCACCTTTGCAGGTATTCTGCGTTGGCCTCTGGGTACTGATTCTTCCTCAGGTTGTTACTGAGGTCCACCAACACCTGCAATTCAATATGGAATCAAATACACTGATTCATACTTTGTATTTGCCAAAACACTGGAATTCACATTATATTGGCTAAATGCACTGGTACATACAATACATTGGCTAAATAAAAAAGCATTTCGCTCGACGCGCAATATCATCTGCTAACCATGTGTATGTGACCAATACAAATTTGATTTGAAATACACTGGGACATAGAATATACTGGCTAAATACGCTGGGATATACATTATATTCGGCAACTTTACAGTTACATGCTGACAAAACAGACATTCATACATATAGCAAAAGTAATAAAACATATATGCTACCTTTCCCTTTAGCTGATTGGCCAGTGGTACCAGGAAGTCGTAGTGTTCTCTCTAGACTGTGATGAAGATCAGATGGGCTGACTGAGCAGCTGCAGCATGGCCCAGGACCTGCATATACATCATCAACATGTTGATACACACATAAACACAAATACAGTATATTCACATATACTCCTTCAAACATAAACAAATATATTGAAATACATTTACAACACAGTAAAAACAGATCTATTTTATTTTGTACTTGTGCTCCGTGGGGTATGAGGCTGCTGCTGTTGTGGGGCCGTCGGCTGCCGAACACCACCCCGTACCCCGCCTGCAGCAGACGCAGGCCCAGAGAGCGCCCCAGGTCCCCCGTCCCAAACACACACACCCTCTCACATTCAGGTGATGTTATTAGCATTGCAACAGGTTTAACATCAATTTGTAAAATACATGAACTTACCTTGTGGGTTGTCAGAGTGCCTTGTTGGTGTGTGTGAGAGAGCTGAATACTTATCTTCTACTTGTTTCCTCTTCTACTTGTTTCATTTCTATCATCAGCAGTTATGACACAAAAAGGAAACAGGTATATCATGCAAACTTGACAGACATTATTGACCTAAACAGGTATTATTTTTCACCAGTTCCCTTACTTATAGAAATATTGACTCAGTCACACAAGAGGAAACATCAGCATAGACAACTTGAACTTCAATAGATCTTAGATCTCTTTTTTTGAGTTCGTCAAGAAATGATTCCTAAACCGGGAATTTTACATCAGGGTTTTCATTAATACTGTAGATATGTATTGAAGAACATAACATTATAAACATTTATTTGATCCAGATGAACAATAGCAGTCACAAGTTGATATAACATTGATAATGTAGTACTTTACAAACACTCACAACACACATTCATAAAAATAGCATTATACCAAGTACAATGAAAGAAAAGGAGATGAGGCTAAAGCAACAGAAAGGGAAACAAACCAATCAACAGAACATTTCAAATGTGGAAACTTTTGAGAGCATAAACAAATGAAAAGGTATATTTAACCTCTTCAACCTATGGGGGCGCTATTTCATTATTGGATAAAAAAACGTGCCCGTTTTAAGCGCAATATTTTGTCACAAAAAGATGCTCGACTATGCATATAATTGACAGCTTTGGAAAGAAAACACTCTGACGTTTCCAAAACTGCAAAGATATTATCTGTGAGTGCCCCAGAACTGATGCTACAGGCGAAACCAAGATGAAACTTCAAACAGGAAATTAGCAGGATTTTTGAGGCTCTGTTTTTCATTTTCTCCTAATATGGCTGTGAAAGCGCCAGGAATGAGCCTGCCCTTTCTATCGTTTCTGCAAGTTGTCTGCAGCATTGTCACGTATTTGTAGGCATATCATTGGAAGATTGGCCATAAGAGACTACATTTACCAGGTGTCCGCCCGGTGTCCTTTGTTGAAATTGCTGCGTAATCTCCAAGCTGCTCGCATTCATCCATGTGATTGAGACAGAGAGGAGAATTCCAGGAATGATATATCATGAAGAGATATGTGAAAAACACCTTGAGGATTGATTCTAAACAACGTTTACCATGTTTCAGTCGATATTATGGAGTTAATGTGGAAAAAAGTTTGGCGTTTTGATTAATGAATTTTCGGGGTTTTTTGGTAGCCAAACATGACGCAGAAAACGGACCGATTTCTCCTGCACAAATCATCTTTCAGGAAGAACTGAACATTTGTTATCTAACTGAGAGTCTCCTCATTGAAAACATCCGAAGTTCTTCAAAGGTAAATGATTTTATTTGAATGGTTTTCTGGTTTTTGTGAAAATGTTGCCTGCTGAATGCTAACGCTAAATGCTAATGCTAGCTATCAATAGCTATCAATACTGTTACACAAATGCTTGTTTTGCTATGGTTGAGAAGCATCTTTTTGTAAATCTGAGATGACAGTGTTGTTAACAAAAGGCTAAGCTTGAGAGCTAGCATATTGATTTAATTTCATTTGCGATTTTCATGAAGAGTTAACGTTGTGTTATGCTAATGAGCTTGCGGATAGATTTACACAATCCTGGATCCGGGATGGCTCGACGCAAGAAGTTAAACAGTATTGTGCATTTTAAACATCCTGCATTATTCACCTGTGCATTTTTAGTTTCCTCATGAACCAGGTTTCCATCCAACCTTTATGTGAGTAAACTGTCAGATAAAAAAAAAGGTCATGACAGGCCTGATGGAAACAGCACATTTTTCGGTAAACCTTCCAGATGTGTCAAAACATGCTCAACCAGGTGGGATCTTTTTTGAGTCTAAAATAAATAGAGAAATGCCAAAAATTGATATAATAAACATCATACTGAAGTAAACATAGAGTCACACGATGATATAGTGTGCGGTCCTCCCATTACGACTCAGGAAAGCATGCAGTTTAATAATCTACAGATGAAATAAGTTATGACAAACTTCACAGAGTGGTGAAAGTGCACAGTTATGAGCTTGATGCTCCTTTCCAAGAAGTATTAAGGGTCTTTTTCTGGTAATATCATGATTGATGTGCTTGGCTGCTGTTTGAGAAATACAAATACTCTGTCCATAATCATCTCATCATGTAGGCTATACCCGCACTGTATCTGCGAGCTGTTCTATTGGCAGAGTTGAAAATGGAATGCAAACACATTTAGCTTCTATTTTTTATTTGGAACATGGGAATTTAACCACAGAATGTATTTTTGTGTTGACTACATCACGCACAACATTTTACCCACAAGTCAATTTGATGGAAACATCTCTGGTGGGAAAATGCACATTTTGTTTTTATGTGTATTTTAGAATATTCGCATGAAACACTTGTTGTAAATCCAGGTTAATCTTTAAAATGGTGTAAAATACATGTATGTTTGAGGAATTTTAATTATAGGATTTCTGTTGTTTTGAATTTGGCGCCCTGCAGTTTCACTGGCTGTTAACGAGGTGAGACGCTACCGTCCCACATACCCTAGAGAGGTTTAAGTAAGTAAGTGAAGGAAAATATATACCCATTTATTTTATTGATGCAATAAATATAATAAGTCCAAAAGATCCCACTTGTCAGACTCTGGTTGAATCAACACTGTTTCCACATTGTTCCTGTGTTTTTAGTGTTGGTACAAGTGGTTTCTGGGAGTATGTCTTTGTCTCTACATTCTGCATGCACCTAAAAGTTCATCTATGTATTTAGATATTTGGCATCTACACAAACATACAGCTATATCCACCACAAATGGAAGTGTTCCCCATAACATTAGACACTGCGGGCCACTTTGTCTATCTAGTGATGAAAGGGAAACCTGTTGCTGGGTTTCAGAGAGTCTGTTTTCTGGAGGAAAACTCTGCTCCAGAGAGGATCACACTGATAGATGTGTTTTTATGAGTCTGACCTGCCCCCGGAGATGTATCAGACAGACACAAAACATAAATTGAAAAACTTTTACACGGCTCTGAAACCTGTGTTTCATCTGGGTATAACTGTACAATCAGTCAAAGAAGTGAGAGGATATACAGTAAGAGAGAGGATATGAGAGAGAAAGAGCTTTCACCATTCTCTTTACGTAAGAGGGAAAACTAGTGTCTGGTTGACATACGGTTGAAAATATATGCATTAAAATGCAACAATGTAATACAAAAAATAAATACAACTGCATATCAATTAAATGTTATTGTTAACGGCTAACGTTAGTATTCAGCTAACCACGGTTGGTGGTCATCAGCTATCCTTTAGCTCGAAAAGCTATCACCAGTTTTGTACAACGCGACTCAGACCAGAGCATACCGGACCTATTTTCTCTCCATATCCCCGGATTTCTACCCCAAGCTCTGGACATTTACACCTGGATCTTGCAGCTAGCTAGCTGCTATCCGAGTGACTATTGGCTTACGTTGGTCCCGGAGCAAACATGAATTATTCTGGAGCTAGCCAGCTGAAGAGTTCCATCAGCCATTCCTGGCCTACAATCACCTATCCGGACCCGTTTTACTGCCGACGCGGAGCCCAAACGGGCCTTCACGACTGGACTACTGACGTTATCTGCCCGGGGGAGTTATCCAACTGGCCCCTCCGTCGTCACGTTACCTGAACGCACATCTGCGGCCCGCTAATTGTTAGCTGTCTTATCGGCTGGTATCTGAATAGGTCTATCGGACAATTTTCTTGGGTCACTATAACTATTTTGCCAATTGGATTGGTCCCCTCTACCACACGGAACCCCACTAATCTGCCGATGGAAAACGCATGAGGTGGCTAAAAACAGACCTCCATCCTCTGCCAGCTTGCTACCCATGGTCTGGCTAGCTGTCTGAATCGCCGTGACACCAACAAACCTGACTACTCACTGGACCCTTATGATCACTCGGCTAAGCATGTCTCTCCTTAATGTCAATATGCCTTGTCCATTGCTGTTCTGGTTAGTGTTTATTGGCTTATTTCACTGTAGAGCCTCTAGTCCTGCTCATTATACCTTATCCAACCTTTAAGTTCGACCACTCACACATGCGATGACATCACCTGGTTTCAATGATGTTTCTAGAGACAATGTCTCTCTCATCATCCCTCAATGCCTAGGTTTACCTCCACTGTATTCACATCCTACCATACCTTTGTCTGTACATTGTACCTTGAAGCTATTTTATCGCCCCCAGAAAACTCCTTTTACTCTCTGTGCCGGACGTCCTAGACGACCAATTCGCATAGCTTTTAGCAGTACCCTTATCCTAGTCCTCCTCTGTTCCTCTGGTAATGTAGAGGTGAATCCAGGCCCTGCAGTGCCTAGCTCCACTCCTATTCCCCAGGCGATCTCTTTTGATGACTTCTGTAACCGTAATAGCATTGGTTTCATGCATGTTAACTATAGAAGCCTCCTCCCTAAGTTTGTTTTATTCACTGCTTTAGCACTCTGCCAACACGGATGTCCTAGGTGTGACTGAATCCTGGCTTAGGAAGACCACCAAAAACTCTGAAATCTCCATCCCTAACTACAACATTTTCAGACAAGATAGAATGGCCAAAGGGGGCGGTGTTGCAATCTACTGCAGAGATAGCCTGCAGAGTTATGTCCTACTATCCAGGTCTGTACCCAAACAATTTGAACTTCTACTTTCAAAAATCCACCTCTCTAAAAACAAGTCTCTCACCGTTGCCGCCTGCTATAGACCACCCTCTGCCCCCAGCTGTGCTCTGGACGCCATATGTGAACTGATTGCCCCCATCTATCTTCAGAGCTCGTGCTGCTAGGTGACCTAAACTGGAACATGTTTAACACCCCAGCCATCATACAATCTAAGCTTGATACCCTCAATCTCACACAAATTATCAATGAACCTACCAGGTACCACCCCAAAGCCGTAAACACGGGCACCCTCATAGATATCATCCTAACCAACTTGCCCTCTAAATACACCTTTGCTGTTTTCAACCAAGATCTCAGCGATCACTGTCGCATTGCCTGCATCTGTAATGGGTCAGCTCCCTGAAACACTTCAGCGAGCAGGAATTTCTAATCGACCTGGCCCGGGTGTCCTGGAAGGATATGGACCTCATCCTGTCAGTAGAGGATGCCTGATTATTTTTTTTAAATGCCTTCCTCACCATCTTAAATAAGCATTCCCCATTCAATAAATGTAGAACCAGGAACAGATATAGCCCTTGGTTCTCTCCAGACCTGACTGCCCTTAACACAAAAACATCCTATGGCATTCTACATTAGCATCGAACAGCCCCCGTGATATGCAACTTTTCAGGGAAGTTAGAAACCAATATACACAGGCAGTTAGAAGAGCCAAGGCTAGGTTTTTCAAGCAGAAATTTGCTTCCTGCAACACAAACTCAAAAAAGTTCTGGGACACTGTAAAGTCCATGGAGAATAAGAACACCTCCTCCCAGCTGCCCACTGCACTGAGGATAGGAAACTCTGTCACCACTGATAAATCCACTATAATTGAGAATTTCAATAAGCATTTTTCTACGGCTGGCCATGCTTTCCACCTGGCTACCCCTACCCCGATCAACAGCACTGTACCCCCCACAGGAACTCACCCAAGCCTTCCCCTTTTCTCCTTCTCCCAAATCCAGTCAGCTGATGTTCTGAAGGAGCTGCAAAATCTGGACCCCTACAAATCAGCCGGTCTAGACAATCTGGACCCTTTCTTTCTAAAAATTATCTTCTTAAATTGTTGCATCCCCTATTACTAGCCTGTTCAACCTCTCTTTCGTGTCGTCTGAGATTCCCAAAGATTAGAAAGCAGTTGCGGTCATCCCCCTCTTCAAAGGGGGGGACACTCTTGACCCAAACTGTTACAGACCTATATCTATCCTACCCTGCCTTTCTAAGGTCTTCGAAAGCCAAGTCAGCAAACAGATTACCGACCATTTCGAATCCCACCACACCTTCTCCGCTATGCAATCTGGTTTCAGAGCTGGTCATGGGTACACCTCAGCCACGCTCAAGGTCCTAAACGATATCTTAACCGCCATCGATAAGAAACAATACTGTGCAGCCATATTCATTGACCTGGCCAAGGCTTTCAACTCTGTCAAGCACCACATCCTCATCGGCAGACTTGATAGCCTTGGTTTCTCAAATGATTGCCTCGCCTGGTTCACCAACTACTTCTCTGATAGAGTTCTGTGTGTCAAATCGGAGGGCCTGTTGTCCGGGCCTCTGGCAGCGTCTATGGGGGTGCCACAGGGTTCAATTCTTGGGCCGACTCTCTTCTCTGTATACATCAATGTTGTCGATCTTGCTGCTGGTGAGTCTCTGATCCACCTGGACACTGTGTTAACTTCTTCGAGATAGGGGGTGCTCTTTTAATTTTTGGATAAAAAACGTTCCCGTTTTAAACAAGATATTTTGTCACGAAAATATGCTCGACTATGCATGTAATTGACAGCTTTGGAAAGAAAAAACTCTGACGTTTCCAAAACTGCAAAGATATTATCTGTGAGTGCCCCAGAACTAATGCTACAGGCGAAACCAAGATGAAATTTCATACAGGAAATGCCCCAGATTCTGAAGGCGCTGTGTTCCAATGTCTCCTTATATGGCTGTGAATGCGCCAGGAATGAGCCTGCACTCTCTGTCGTTTCCCCAAGGTGTCTGCAGCATTGTGACGTATTTGTAGGCATACCATTGGAAGATTGACCATAAGAGACTACATTTACCAGGTGTCCGCCCGGTGTCCTGCGTCGAAATTATTGCGTAATCTCCAGGTCCATGCGCGTTCCATTTCTTCAGAGGAGAAACCAAACTGCCACGAATGATTTATCATCGATAGATATGTGAAAAACACCTTGAGGATTGATTCTAAACAACGTTTGCCATGTTTCTGTCGATATTATGGAGTTAATTTGGAAAAAAGTTTGCGTTGTAATGACTTAATTCTCAGGTTTTTTCTTACCCAAACGTGATGAACAAAACGGAGCGATTTGTCCTACACAAATAATCTTTTTGGAAAAACGGAACATTTGCTATCTAACTGAGAGTCTCCTCATTGAAAACATCTGAAGTTCTTCAAAGGTAAATGATTTTATTTGAATGCTTTTCTTGTTTTTGTGAAAATGTTGCATGCTGAATGCCAGGCTTAATGCTATGCTAGGCTATCAATACTCTTACACAAATGCTTGTTTAGCTATGGTTCAAAAGCATATTTTGAAAATCTGAGATGACAGTGTTGTTAACAAAAGGCTAAGCTTGAGAGCAAATATATTTATTTCATTTCATTTGCGATTTTCATGAATAGTTAACGTTGCGTTATGGTAATGAGCTTGAGACTATAAATAGGATCCCGGATACGGGATTGCTCATCACAACAGGATAGCAACCTTCCAGATGAGCTTCAATGCCATACAACTCTCCTTCCGTGGCCTCCAACTGCTCTTAAATACAAGTAAAACCAAATGCATACTCTTTGAAAACATCGCTGCCTGTTCTGCCCGGTAAAGCATTTTATTTGAATGCTTTCTGATTTTGTGAATATGTGGACAACTACAAATACCTAGGTATCTGGTTATACTATAAACTCTCCTTCACAAATGCTTGTTTAACATCTTCAATCCAAAGTTAATTTTGAAAATTCTGAGATTTTCAGTGTTGTTAATCAAAACTCATGCTGCTAAACATATTTATTTCATTAAACTGACCATCCTACCAATTAACGCCATCCGTTTAGTCACCAAAGCCCCATATACTAAATCACCACTGGACCTGGATTGCTCTCGTCACAACAGGCTGGCAACCTTCCAGATGAGCTTCAATGCCAACACCCCTTCCGTGGCCTCCAACTGCTCTTCTCACCGTAGCAGCACCCACCTGTAGCACGCGCTCCAGCAGGTATATCTCTCTGGTAACCCCCAAAACCAATTCTTCCTTTGGCCCCCTCTCCTTCCAGTTCTCTGCTGCCAATGACTGGAACAAATGACAAAAATCTCTGAAACTGGAAACACTTAACTCCTCACTAGAGTTAAGCAGAGCAGCTCACAGATTACTGCACCAATACATAGCCCATCTATAATGTATCCCAAAAACTACCTCTTCCCCTACTGTATTTATTTATGTATTTATTTAGCTCTTCTGCACCCCATTATTTATATTTCTACTTCGCACATTCTTCCACTGCAAATCAACCATTCCAGGGTTTTACTTGCTATATTGTATTTACTTCTCCACCATGGCCTTCTCACCTCATTTGCTCACATCGTATATAGACTTATTTTTCTACTGTATTATTAACTGTATGTTTGTTTTTCTCCATGTGTAACTCTGTGTTGTTGTATGTGTCGAACTGCTTTGCTTTATCATGGCCAGGTCGTAATTGTAAATGAGAACTTGTTCTCAACTTGCCTACCTGGTTAAATAAAGGTTCCATTTAAAAAATTACATAAATTGTTGGTTTTGATCCTAGAAACAAACGATGATTGAATGTTAGCCAATCTTTGAGGGAATAATAGCAAAGAAACAAGAGTTCATGCCTTGAAGACAAAGCTGTCATCACACTGAGGGTGCAGTCAGTCCTGTACAGTATCAGTGGTTGGCTGTCTTTAGGGTTCCTCTGATCTGCCCCCCTCTCCCATCCCTGGCGTATGCGGGTGATGGTTCGGTCCACACAGGGGGTGATGAGCAGCAGCTTGAGCAGCAGCACCACAGAGGGAAGCACCAGACACAGCATGTAGCCCGGTGGGGTGTACCACTTGTAGGTGGAGGAACGCAGGAACTTGTTCCAGCCATACAGGTAGGTGTGAGCCGTACATAACAGCAGAGTCAGGTGACCCAGCTTGGACTGGTGGGGGAGAAAAGAACACAAACACATGAATCACACACACATATACGCCAGGCATGTGCACAGATAGAGGTCTAAGGGAGTTTGAGCACCTGCCCTTTGCCATCCGATGAGAAAATAAACTTTGTTTGAATTTGTCTATTTTCTCTAATACCATTTAAATGAATTGCCCATCAAACCAGCTAATTTCTCTTTTTTGGGGGGGAAAATATCGCCCCCACCACTCTGCCCACAGTAGGCTTAAGAGGCTGATGTTAGCAGCAGAACAAACTCCAATCACAGGTAAAATCTAGTTAGATTGTTTCAACATAATAGCTAACTAACTAACTAGCTAGCTAACAAGCTCCTTCTACATTCACTGTGATTAGCTGATAGCTCACCTCTCGTTGCCCTCTTTGAGTAGTAGGCTATAAGCTTGCTTACAGTGGCATTAATGGGATTTGCATAAAATAAAGTTCTACTCTATGCTTTTCTATGGGGGTCTTTTCTCAGGGTCTGTGCATGCCCCTATCACACGCACAAGCACACCCAAATTTTTGACAATTATCTTAAATATATAGTGTAGTTTTAGGATAGCCTATGCACAGTCTCTTCACGTTTATCCCAGAAAGGGCTAATAACTCTAGGCATTGGACCTGTGCAAGGAGAATTCTGGAGAAACATAGGAAACACAGGCATGCCAGATAAAGGTCCCTTAATTGACCCTTCGCAAAACCCCACCCCAGAATATTAGTCAACCAAACGCAGTGCTCCGTTGGATAGCAAGTGATAGTGTTTTTTCTCCAATTTATGCTTTGGCCACAAATACTGGTATAGGATTAGTTAATAACCTTATCTAGTTAAGAGTTAACAGAATATAAACTTTTAAAAGTAAGATTTTCACTGGACAGTTACTTTAAAACACAATTTAAGATAATCCTGAGTGGTTGCCTCCAATGGTGGTGTCACGTTCTGACCATAGTTCTTTTGTGTTTTCTTTGTTTTAGTGTTGGTCAGGACGTGAGCTGAGTGTGCATTCTGTTTGGCCTGATATGGTTCTCAATCAGAGGGAGGTGTTAGTCATTGTCTCTGATTGGGAACCATATTTAGGTAGCCTGTTTTGTGTTGGGTTTTGTGGGTGGTTGTCTTGTGTCTTCATGTGGCTACACCAGACAGAACTGTTTCATTTTTTTCACATTTGTTGTTTTGTATTTTGTAGTGTTCACGTTTATCGTTGTTATTAAACATGATGAACACTAACCACGCTGAGCTTTGGTTCTCTGCTTCGTCCACAGAAGAAAGCCGTTACAGGTGGTTTGAACAGAAAATTGGGCTTCCCGGGAAAATGCAGCCCAAGGTTGAAAAAGTAACGAAGGGGGTGTGGCTTAGCGAAGCGGAAATTGTTGTATAATTTAACAATGATCACGAATGATCATGAAGGACTGACCTTCACAGAGACAGACCTCTGGCCTACCTTAACAGACACACACGCACACACAGACAGAGGCGTCAGCCCAATATGCGCACCTCAGATTTGTTATGTTTTTAAAAAATGTATATAATGTTGTTTCTTTGTAATACTACTAGCCACCTAGAAATGTTAGGTTCCCAGTCTCACCTCATAACTAGCCACCAATAAGTTTTTTCAGGCTATCAATCAAGTTAGTGTAGCTAGCTTGTCTTACTATCTTAGCTGGCACGCCTGCTGGCAAGGTTTCACCCAGATTTGAGCAGAGATGCAGAGAAACATTTTGTTTCTTTATAAAAAAAAAGATCACCAGTCAGACCGCTCAAGTGGTATGCTTAGATACGCTGGTGTCATGCCGTTGGCCTGGGGTATAGGTTTATGACAGTCATAAATACCTCTTTCCCCCTTTTTTCCTTCTCTAACCTACTGAGGTTACATTTAAAAAAAACTTGGTTAACATAGATTCTGGGAACATCAGTATGTGGGGGGAAATGAACTATATTCTGGTAATCCGAACAATTGAACATGTGCAGTGGTACTTAATGAATATGATGTCAGTTCGGTTGTCATCTGAGACATTCTCATCAATGATAAGATGACAAACTCTACAGTGGAAAGTCTATACATCAGATTCACATGGAATTGTTGTTCAATTTAAATGTTTGAATATGAAATTATTTGTGATGGGATGAAATGTGATTTTAGCTTCTAAAATGTGAGATATGCGTTTTCATAAATTAGGGCTGCTCACTCAGTGGCCCGCCCACATGAAGAGACAGAGGTTGTAAAACTTTTCAAACACACCCTCCTCTTCCTTCCTATATAAGCTCTTGACGACAACATAACTATCTATTCCAATGAGGTAGGAGGAGGACTAGGTTTGGCAACACGGTCTTCCATCTACCACCAACCTACTGAAGCGCAACTCAGAGTAAATATTTATTGCATTTTCCTTTTCCAAATGGGCGGTAATTTAGAATGCATAAGATACTGTGTTTACGATAGCACAGCTTCTTCCCTTTGTTCCCCCAGTCTCCCACTCTTTCACTCAAACCCTGCCCCTTTTCCTTTGTGTAACAAGCTGTCATATCTGTTCCAACCGCTAGGGACGTTTTCCTATGACGTAAAGAATTATCTAGGTATAATTCCTTCTTTGTATATGTAATTCTGTGTGATTAGTTAGGTATCTAGAAAATAAATAAACCCAATTTTGTATTGCTGATTCAAATTGTTAGCCAGGGTTCTTGAAGATAACCAAGAATTTACAACTTTCAGATTATGAGACTGAAGTAAGATGACGATTAATGTTGACTGCTATTGATGTAAAATATTACTAAATCTTTAAGAGTTTATTCGGAAGATAACAGCTCTATAAATATTATTTTGTGGTGCCCGACTCTAGTTAATTACATTTACATGATTAGCTCAATCAGGTGATATTAATTACGGAGAAATTATTTTATAGAATAGTATGTCATAGCAATTAATCCGGCATAGCCAAAGACACGACACTGGGAAATAAACATATATTTGACATAGAATTAAGTCTAATGATTATGGTTCTAGATTACAGGAAACATCTGTTTCAGATGTTTGAAAAATGCCAAATTCTCCAACTTCAGGCCACCAGTCCGGATCATCACCAAGCCATCCTCAGACACTGTAATTTTGTCCCCTCAAATTTTGGGGGCAGATGACACCCCTGTACATGCATCGCTAGGTGAATTCTCCTGGCCTGTTCTAATATATTCTTCCTATATTATATCTGATGAATAACTTAACATTTAAATCACTGCACCAATTTGTGGGGAATGAATGAATTAGAGAATGAGCCGGAGTTTCTCCTGACCCAGTTGCATTTATGAATGAGTGTGTGTGTTCCCTGTAGCGATGGAAACACAGCTTATTATCCCCAGCGCATAACCTCTGGCTTGTCTGCTGAAAATCAGATTACTTTCCTGGAGTACTATTGCATTCTGGCCTGGATGTTGGCTCTGCACCCCACTTGAATACGTTAATAGGAGAAACACTGAAGGAGATAAGTGTACAAATTAGGGCAGGTAATTCAAATCAAATTTATTTATATAGCCCTTCGTACATCAGCTGATATCTCAAAGTGCTGTACAGAAACCCAGCCTAAAACCACAAACAGCAAGCAATGCAGGTGTTGAAGCACATTGGCAGGAAAAACTCCCTAGAAAGAAACCTAGAGAGGAACCAGGCTATGAGGGATTGCTAGTCCTCTTCTGGATGTGCCGGGTGGAGATTATAACAGAACATGGCCAAGATGTTCAAATGTTCATAAATGACCAGCATGGTCAAATAATAGGTCTGGGACAGGTAGCACGTCCAGTGAACAGGTCAGGATTCCATAGCCGCAGGCAGAACAGTAATTGCCAGGGATACTTAGATTTTTTGCGATTTGATGTTGTTCACTATGTGTCTGCTGCAGAGAGACAAGAGAGCATGAGAAAATGTTTTTATCAGTCATGGAAATAAAAGTGCTGAAAACATTGGCATACTGTTTAAAAATAATATGAGAACAAGCTAATGGATGAAAAATACCAGGGGCACAGCCGACTAGACCTAGCTAACTATCCAGCAACAAATTGATACTTGGAGTCAAAGTATCAATATAACATCGTCCAAAATAATATTGCGTTACGTAACTATCAATTTTCCCCTCCATCGCTAGGAAAAATGGGCAGAAAATGTGTGCCTAGCAGGTGAGTCTGGCCTAAGCATTCAGTGTGACCGGTCCTGCTGATCCCACCTGTATGAAGCTGAACTCCCTCCAGCTGAGAACGTTACTGACGGAGGGAAGAGATGTGATTCCTAACAGGATGTACAGGTTAAATCCTAGAATTCCCAGGGATAAGTAGGAGTCGCCATGCCAGGCCGCCGTTGTATCAAACTCAGTGGTCCTGTTCTCTCTGATCCGAGAGAGAGACAAGGCGAGAGAGAGACCAGAGACAGGGAGAGACAGGGAGAGAGGAATAATCAAAACCAGTGCTTGAATCCTGCTATATACTGTAGGTGTATGTCCAATGTACAGATGTATGATCTTAATATGACCAGTATTGTGTCACAGCAAAATAATCCTGCAGCAACAGGATTTTAATGTTTTGTCTGTTCACACTTTTTCACTAATGTAATGTTACTTGATTGGTGGTTAGTCAATTAACTGACCAAAATTAGGCTACATGAAAGTGCAACACTGTTAAGACACGCTGTTAAGACAGAACTTTGGTGACTAAGAAAGTATTTTTTAAACCTCCTGCTTTGGGCTGGATGTCTCAATGTGTAGTTCATACATTCATAATCAAAGCGAAATTACTTTCTTACCTCAATTAGCCACAAAATACTTAGTATGAAAGCGACTGTTTTCTTGAAGTTGTGCCATAACATTTTCCCTGCATTTCCCCCATATGGGCCAGCCTCCTAACAATTTGAGTTCTAGCCAAAGAGCTTCAGCTCCTCACATTTGAGTGACAGCTAACAAGAGGCCTGCCCAGCGTTATCGAATGAGGTTGCAGGGCGGGCCCAACGGCTCAGTGCCCACAGCAGAGAGAAAGAGAGAAACCAATGACATGGTGCACATATATAATGTACTACGCATTTTTGGGGACCACTTTTGGCTAATGACTGCTACTTTCAGAACTACTGGCTAAGAAGTATAAAAGTTCAGGAGAATCTCTTTAATGTAACCATGTATTGGTGTGAATTTATGTAAATCCTGCAGCGCAGGAAAATTCTCAGCAACAACAGAGTGGTCAAATTACGGTCCTACATCTGTACACAATTTTGTCTATTCAATCTTTTGAAAGTGTTTAATTTAGACCTTACAGCCAGGTAGGTGTTCTTGCCAGAGAGACAGTGTGTTCAGTGACCCAGAACATCAGAAAGTACTTGAGAACAAAATCAATACTTTCTTTACTAAAAACTAAAGAAAGATACATGCCACTGTGTGTATGCGTGTGCATTTGAGTGTGTGTTCCACTGACCGTATAGGTATGATAAGTGTATAGAGCACATGCAGAAAGGCAAACCCCAGTGCCAGAAGATTTGAGGCTGTTTCCTGCACAGTATCCAGCGATACAGCCAATCAGGAAAGCGCCTGATGTTAAACATATATAAACACTTATAATCAACATAAATACATATGCAACATCGTGTGAACATACATGCATGCAAACACACACACCCACAGAGGTCTGACCTGTACTTGGTGCCTCTGTAGAGCTGCAGGAAGGAAGCCAGGACATAAGGCAGGTAACAGAGACAGCATGACCAGAGACACGATGGGATACACCTGGAGAGAACACACACACACACCTTGAACAGCTGGTAACACACACAGAAACAAACAGAACACAAACACTCAGAGGGTCTGTGGGCCAGTACCGTGTTAGCCAGTGAGACCATGATTCTGAAGGAGATGTCTTTGCCCTGGGTGACGTATGCATAGATGATGTCTCTGATCAGCAGGTCGAGGAAAAAGGCAGCGCTGAGGCCGATGGCGATGCACAGGGGGAGCCTCCACTGGGGGAACAGCTGCAGGGGGAAGTCCTCCAGCTCCCGGGCCACTGAGAGATCCCCTGTCCAGGGCACTGAGACACAGCTTGGTGGCTACCGCCATCACCGCCTGCTTGGCCTTTGCACTTTCCCCGCAGAAGACATACACCTGACATATTTATACACATACAGTGGGGTCCGAAATCATTTACGCCCTAGATAAAGATGAGCAAAAATGCCTGCACAAAATAAATCATTCAAATACATTCAAAATATTTTGTTTAACAAGTAATAAAAAAAATCTCAAAAAGGTAGGGGTCAATTATTGACAAACCAGTTTTCAATACCATTCAATAGCTCACTTTGTGAGGATAACAACACTGAGCCTTTTCTAAAATGATAGAAAAATGCAAATGCCTGGAGTTTGCTAAACGACATTGGCACTTGGATTGAGACAGGTGCTTTTGTCAGATGACATGACAATAGAGCTCCTTGGACAAGCATGCCAGTTGTGGATTTAGCGTTGAAATACAGAAGTAAATGCAGAAAAGTAGCTGCATTTACATTTGAGTAATTTAGCAAACACTTATCCACAGCGACTTACAGGAGCAATTGGGGTTAAGTGCCTTGCTCAAGGGCACATCACCTAGTCAGCTCAGGGATTCAAACCAGCAACCTCTCTGTTACTGGCCTAAAGCCCTAAACCACTAGGCTACCTGCCACCCCATATCTACTGTTAAATATGGTGGATCTTTGATGTTATGGGGCTATTTTGCTTCCATTCGTCCTGGGGCCCTTCGTCCTAAGGTCAACTGCATAATTAACTTTACTCAGTGCCTTGACATTTTAACAAAAACCCTGGTTGCCTCTGCCAGGATGTCGGAACTTGCCATCAAGTGGATCTTCCAGCAAGACAATAACCCCAAACACTAATAAAAATCCACAAAGAAATGGTTAATTGGACAAAAATAATTGCTCCAAATGTGTTCTCCAACTCATCAAACAAGTCAGAAAAAGGCCAGTGTCATTATCCTCACAAGGGGAAGGTTCTAGTGTGTCGAAAACAGGGGTGCCAATAAAATGGTTGTTTTATTATTACTTTCTCTGAGTAATTGTATTAGTATAAAATAATATAATTTCCCCAGAAAATTTGCATTGAAAATAGCTCAGTAATTGAAATACATATTTTCGACAGTCTTTAAAAAAAAAAAAATTGCTCCAAGGGTCCCAATAAATATTGAGCTGATGGTATTTTGATGAATTCAACTAATCTTTGTAGTTTATATTTGGTAGTCAACAAATAAATATGTTTTGTTTCTTTTCAAATAACTCAAATATTATTTGGTTTTCTGAGGTGTTCAAAATACCTTCAAACATTTTGGGGTTTTAAGGGAGGTGAAGTTGTATATCATAGAAAAGTATTGCCTTTTAAAACTATATATTCAACTACTCAAAGTATTTGAAAAGTTGGTCTTTTTAAATCAAATACAAAATAAATAAAAATTGCCCAGGTCTGGTAGGAGTGTGTCCCCATGTATGTGTGTGCATGCTTCTTTCTGTATGCTTCTCTTTACAGAGGATGCACAATACAGGTTTCTAGCTCCATGTTCTTAATGAACACAGAGGAGAGAAAGTAAAATCGACATGCTGACAGTCAAAATGTACAGTGCCTTGAAAAAGTAGTCACACCCCTTGACTTTCCTCCCCATTTTGATGTGTTACAACCTGCATTTGTCATGGATTAAATTGAGATTATATGTCACTGGCCTACACACAATACCTCAAAAGGTCAAAGTGGAATTATGTTTTTATTTTTTATAATGTATACGAAATGGAACGTCAGAACAAAGCTGTTCATCAGGAGCTTCATGAAATGGGTTTCCATGGCCAAACACAAGCTGTAACGGTTTTCTTCCGTCGAAGGAGAAGCGGACCAAAATGCAGCGTGGTGGTTACTCATGTTCTTTAATGGAAAATTAACAATACATGAAATAACTAAAATCTACAAAACAACAAACGGAACGTGAAAACCTATACAGCCTATCTTGTGACAACAAACACAGAGACAGGAACAATCACCCACGAAACACTCAAAGAATATGGCTGCCTAAATATGGTTCCCAATCAGAGACAACGATAATCACCTGCCTCTGATTAAGAACTGCCTCAGGCAACCATAGACTTTCCTAGACAACCCTACTCAGCCACAATCCCAATACCTACTAAAACCCCAATACAAAAACACACCACAAAATAAACCCATGTCACACCCTGGCCTGACCAAATAAATAAAGAAAACACAAAATACTAAGACTAAGGCGTCACACAAGCTGTTCCGCCCGGACTCCCCGCCTTTCTGACCTCCTCGTACAGGTGCCTGTGATCTAAACCTACTCGGGCAACTTCAACCTCAGGGTGCGCACGCAGCCACTTGGCCGCATGACCAAAGTGCCACGGCAGCTGTTCCGCCCGAGGACCCGTGTTAGACCACACCATTATGCTTCTCGCCTGATACGAGAAAAACACCCGCAGGAGGTAACCTGACGGGTGTATCACTGGCTGAGCAAGCTCCGTTAACAAGAAAGAAACAAAAATTGTGTCCAGCTTGAGGGGGAAATGTGGTACCCCCCTACCTCCCTCCCCGATGGGACAGATCATGCGTGCCCTGGCGACCCACTCGCACCTGCCACTCCACATAAACTGAAACACAAGCCTCACTAGAGACCTCCTCAGACAAACCGGCAATGGGTAGATGTATGCCAAATACAAAAGAGACGGCAACACATCCACCTTTAGGACCAGGACTTTGCCCATAAAAGACAAATACCTAGCTTTCCACATTGCTAGCTTCCTCTGTACCACTGCGATACGCATGTTCCAGTTTAGCGTCGCTGAGCCGGAGGTCTCAAAACAGACCCCGAGAATCCTCAGGGCCCCCTCACAGAGAGATAACCCCCCACCCAGGCACATCCGTTCTACCGCGCCATCTTCCGAAAAACTTGACGGAAGACTTTGCATGGTTCAGAACTGCTCCCGACGCTCGGGTGAAATCCCCAAAAATGGCAAGGGACCTTGTCAGGCACGAGTCCTTGCACAACAGCAAGGAAGTGTCGTCGGCGTACTGCGTCATCTTAACACGCAGCCCACCACTTCCAGGGATCAGCAAACCTTCCACCCCTGTGTCTGCCCTAATTGCAGCCCCCAGAGGCTCCATGTACAGAACGAAGAGGAGAGCCGAGAGTGGGCACCCCTGCCTGACCCCAGACGAGAGGTCAAAAACGTCACCCAAGTGACTATTTACACTAACTCGGCACCCCGCTCCGACATATAATGTACGAATCCATCCTATAAACTAAACTAAACTATAAACATATTCTCTGGAGTGATGAAACACGCTTTACCATCTGGCAGTCCGAAGGACAAATGTGGCTTTGGCGGATGCCAGGAGAACACTACCTGACACCATGTATAGTGACCAACTGAAAAGTTTGGTGGAGGAGGAATAATGGTCTGGGGATGTTTTTCATGGTTCGGGCTAACGCTACATCATACAATGACATT
Organism: Oncorhynchus nerka; assembly: GCF_034236695.1. NCBI lineage: Eukaryota > Metazoa > Chordata > Actinopteri > Salmoniformes > Salmonidae > Oncorhynchus > Oncorhynchus nerka. The sequence goes on along the minus strand of NC_088398.1, from coordinate 16,903,879 downwards.
CTAGACGATTCTGTGCTTCCAATATTATGGCAGCAGTTTGGGGAAGGCCCTTTCCTGTTTCAGCAAGACAATGCCCCTGTACACAAAGTGAGGTCCATACAGAAATGGTTTGTTGAGATCGGTGTGGAAGAACTTGACTGGCCTGCACAGAGCCCTAACCTCAACCCCATGGAAAACCTTTGCGATAATTTGGAATGCCGATTGCAAGCCAGGCCTAATGGCCCAACATCAGTGCTCGACCTCACTAATGCTCTTGTAGCTGATGGAAGTAAGGATTCAGCAACCAGTTCACAGTCCGTTCTTGTTGTCCATGCCGTTCTCCAGGGGTACTCACGAAACCCAGGTCCTCAGCCAAACTAGTTCAGTACACAGTGGGGTGTAATCACACAGTCCTCTCCCTGTTTGTGCAGCCAGCTTCCTCTTTTATTCCCAATCACTCCATGGCTTAATGATCCCCAGGCTTGCCTCGTTGGGGCAGGAAGTCCATATGAGGCCCGGGGTGGAGCCAGCAGGCTGCAAGATATCTTCCTTCAATCACCACTCCCCTCATCTCTCCCTGCCATCTGCCACTATATATACACACACACTGATCAAAAGTATAAAAGCAAAGTATGTAAAGTAAAGTGTTGATCCCATGTTTCATGAGATGAAATAAAAGATCCCTGAAATGTTCTATATGCACAAAAAGCTTATTTCTCTCAAATGATGTGCACAAATTTGTTTACATCACAGTTAGTGAACATTTCCCCTTTGCCAATAGAATCCATCCATCTTGAGAGGTGTGGCATATCAAGAAGCTGATTTAGCAGAATGATCCTTACAGAGGTGCACTTTGTGCTGAGGGCAATAAAAGGCCACTTTAAAATGTCTGGTTTTGAGGGAGCATGTAATTGGCATGCTGATTGCAGGAATGGCCGCAATGGCTGTTGCTAGAGAATGTAATTGAATGTTCATTTCTCCACCATAAGCACCTCCAACGTCATTTTAGAGAATTTGGCAGTACATCCAACCGGCCTTGCAACCTCAGACAACATGTAACAATGCCCGCCCAGGATCTCCACATCCAGCTTCTTCACCTGTGGGATCGTCTAAGACCAGCCACATGGGCAGCTGATTAAACTGAGGAGTATTTCTGTCTGTAATAAAGCCCTTTTGTGTTGGAAAACAAATTATTATTGGCTGAGCCTGGCTCCCCAGTGGGTGGGCCTGGCTCCCAAGTTGGTGGACTTATGCCCTTCCAGGTCCACCGGTGGCTGCACCCCTGCCCAGTCATGAAATCCATTGATTATGGACTCATTTATTTCTTTAAATTGACTGATTTCCTTATATGAACTGTAACTCAGTAAAATCCTTGAAATGGTTGCTTGTTGCCTTTATATTGTTCGGTAATACATTCATTTATATTCCGTACTCTGACATTCATTCTGATATTTCTTCATTTCTTTCTTTACATTTTTGGGATTTGTGTGTATTGTTTTGTATTGTTAGGTACTGTATTGTTGCGATAACCTTGCGATAACCTCTCCAAAATATGTGAACGCAACCAAGAAAATTTGATTTGAGCCCTCTCTGTGTGTGCGTGTTTGTGATCAGTGTGTGTGGGAACGACATAAACAACCCTCCCATACACATCATGAACCACACAAAGACAGACACACAAAGACACACTGCTACCCAACCACCCATAGTATACCACAGAGAGCAATCACAGGTCAGCAGAACTGTGGTTCACCTTAACCCAAACACAGCAATTATGGTGTTCTATGAACACAGGAAGAGGAGCTTTCAGAGGTGGAATTGAGTAATGATGTTAAACCTTGACCTATAAGTCCTATATAATAATATTTTGTGTATTTGCATTTGGATAAAGAAAAAGAGAGAGAGAAATAGCTAGAGGGAGAGAGAGACTAGGTCTTACATTAGCCTGTAATTTGTGGGTTTTCTTCTGGAACCCATGTCACACCCACTCACCAGCAGTCATTATCTCATAAGGCGGGAGGGGAAAATACAGATACACACACACACAAACAAACTGATAATGGGGCACAGCGCCGGCATAGTTACTGGCCTTCTGATTGGTCTGTCTCCTTACCAGCAAAGTTTCTGCTACCTGGCAACTAACAATATGCAATATGCAGGCCATAATAACAAGGTTCTTCAGTAATGTCTTTGACCACTTTTGGAATTTGCAGGTTTTTGTTCTTGCCCAGCACTGAAACACAAGACTCAGTCTAATCAAGGTCCAAACTAAAGACTGGGATTAATGTAGTTAATCAGACTTAGGTTGATCAGGCTTATTATTGTTTGGTATTAGCTAAGGACCAGATAGAGGCCGTGTTGATGTTACTGGGTGGGTCACAAGACAAGATAAAACTGTTTTCAGTTGTTTTTTCTGTATCTCATCGTTTACAGCTGGCCTGTCAGCAGTGCGTGTGACCTGAACTGCTCTCTACCCCACACAGACCCTTATTACGAACCACCAGTTCAATGACCCTCCAGTCTCAGCCCCAGCCCCAGTCCATAACCATAAAAAGCACAAACAGGAGTCAACACACCCTGAGTTCCCAGGACCAGCATGGGAGACCACTGACTGAGGTCCCAAAACAGGAAATTCACAGATTAAGGCAAAATGCAACTACTTGAGTTGGGACCTGAATCAGAGTGAGATTTGAGGTTGGAGGATGGGTGAAAAGGATATGATATGGACAGGCTGGTGAAAGCAACGGTGTATGTGTGAGTGTGATAGTTTGGGTGATATACTGTACGGTGGAATCTCCCTCTTGACCCCTGCTCCAGTGGTGCTCCGTGTGAGGCCTGTAAAGTTAAAAGGGTCAGATCTAATATCTCCTTGTTACACACACACGCGCTCACATGATCACAGAAGCTATATAGCATTTCAATCACGGCAGTCATAAAACATCAATGAGTTATTCTCCAATGAGAGATGAGCTTTCAGCACCCTGGATGACCAGTGTGTGTGTGTGAGTGACCATGGAGACTCTGTCCTTGTCTCCACCAGCTCATCTCCCAGTAGCTCATCTGCCTGGAAACTGACAATACACTCTTACCTTTATTCCCATCTCTCCATTCAACTCCACTCCCTCCTCACCATCCCTCCTTTCTACACATTTTCTTCGTTACTATCATTCCCTTTGACATCAAATCCCACTCTTGAACAAATTCCTGACTGTAGTCTATCTATAATTTATCCCTCTGACCACACTCTGTTGAATATTTAACTCTGACAGTCATGTATAATAACAGTTAACTGTGTGTCAGGCTGCCTCTCAAACCGTTGTGACGTTCCAGGCCTGCAGGCCTACACGCTCTGCTTCATTTCTTCTCTCCCTGGCACTTAAAGGAAAAATCCACTTAAAAACAATGTTTTTGTATTTTTTCATTAGTCCACTGTTAAAATAAATATTTTGCATGTCAGCAGATATTGGACTTTCAAGAAGCAAAGTTTCACTTGCCACATCATCATGATGATGCAATGTATTTGACATCATCCTGATTGTGTGGCAAGTGACACTTAGCGTCTTGAAAGTCCTATATCTTGAAAACTTGGACTTTTCCTGTCATTTTTGTATTTTCTTGTAAATATTCCTGTAAATATTTGTATTTATTGGGGATCCCCATTAGCTGTAGCTACTCTTCCTGGGGTCCAAACACATTAAGGCACTTACAATACACATAAAACAAAAGATAAAACAGGACATCATACTACACTGTTACACCGCTACATAATGTATCTACAACACAAAATGTATCATACCACCAAACAACAATATTACAATGTGTGTAGAGTGAGCTTGCTAGCCCCTGCGTGTGTATACATGTGTCTGTACCTGTGTGTGTGTCTCTTCACAGTCCCCGCTGTTCCATAATGTCATACCTGCTCCCGCTCCTCCTCTCTGGCGCTCAAGGGCGCCAGGCTGCCCTTCATTACGCACACCTGTCACCATCATTATGCACATCTGCACTCATTGGACTCCCCTGGACTCCTTCACGTTTGTAGATTGCCCCTCCTATATCTGTCAGTTCCTCAGTTAGATCCCTGTGTCAGCATTATTGTCATTTTGTTGTCCCCTGTCCAGACGCTGTCCGTATTCTGTTCCTGTCCGTGTTTCATTAAATGTTCATTCCCTGTACTTGCTTCTCGTAGAATACTGACATCAATATTTGAAGCATCAGAGAGGTTTTTTGTTTTGTTGGTGACGTCGGGTCCAGGTGCCGCTGCCGTAGGAACCGGGGGTGCCTCATTAAATGTTCACTCTCTGTACTTGCTTCTCAAATCAAATCATTTTTAGTCACATACACATGGTTAGCAGATGTTAATGCGAGTGTAGCGAAATGCTTGTGTTTCTAGATCCGACTATGCAGTAATATCTCACAGTAATCTAACAAATTCACAACAACTACCTTGTACACACAAATACACACAAATGTAAAGGGATGAATAGAATATGTACTTATAAATATATATGGATGAGCGATGGCGTGCGGCATAGGCAAGATGCAGTAGATGTTATAGAATACAATATATACATGTAAAAAAAAATCGAATCAAATCAAAATGATTTATTTAGCCCTTCTTACATCAGCTGATATCACAAAGTGCTGTACAGAAACCCAGCCTAAAACCCCAAACAGCAAGCAATGCATTTGGTGAATCACGGTGGCTAGGAAAAACTCCCTAGAACGGCCAAAACCTAGGAAGAAACCTAGAGAGGAACCAGGCTATGAGGGGTGGCCAGTCCTCTTCTGGCTGTGCCGGGTGGAGATTATAACAGAACAAGGCCAAGATGTTCAAATGTTCAAAAATGACCAGCATGGTCAAATAATAATAATCACAGTAGTTGTCGAGGGTGCAGCAAGTCATCACCTCAGGATTAAATGTCAGTTGGCTTTTCATAGCCGATCATTAGTATCTCTACCATTCCTGCTGTCTCTAGTGAGTTGAAAACAGCAGGTCTGGGACAGGTAGCACGTCCGGTGAACAGGTCAGGGTTCCATAGCCGCAGGCAGAACAGTTGAAACTGGAGCAGCAGCACGGCTGAAGTGAAAGCCATCCTCTCTTGGGGAATGCTGATTTTTAGTTAGCTTTGTGACAGTATCAAAAATACATTTCAGATTGTTCTTATTTTCCTCAATTAAGTTGGAAAAATAGGATGATCGAGCAGCAGTGAGGGCTCTTTGATACTGCACAGTACTGTCTTTCCAAGCTAGTCGGAAGACTTCCAGTTTGGTGTGGCGCCATTTCCGTTCCAATTTTCTAGAAGCTTGCTTCAGAGCTCGGGTATTTTCTGTATACCAGGGAGCTAGTTTCTTATGACAAATGTTTTTAGTTTTTAGGGGTGCAACTGCATCTAGGATATTGCATAAGGTTAAATTGAGCTCCTCAGTTAGGTGGTTAACTGATATTTGTCCTCTGACGTCCTTGGGTAGGCAGAGGGAGTCTGGAAGGGCATCAAGGAATCTTTGGGTTGTCTGAGAATTCATAGCACAACTTTTGATACTCCGTGGTTGGGGTCTGAGCAGATTAGTTGTTGCGATTGCAAACGTAATAAAATGGTGGTCCGATAGTCCAGGATTATGAGGAAAAACATTAAGATCCACAACATTTATTCCATGGGACAAAACTAGGTCCAGAGTATGACTGTGACACTGAGTCGATGATGGCTCCGAAAGCCTTTTGGAGTGGGTCTGTGGACTTTTCCATGTGAATATTAAAATCACCAAAAAATATAATATTATCTGCTATGACTACAAGGTCCGATAGGAATTCAGGGAATTCAGTGAGGAATGCTGTATATGGCCCAGGAGGCCGGGTAAACAGTAGCTATAAAAAGTGATTGAGTAGGCTGTATAGATTTCATGACTAGAAGCTCAAAAGACGAAAACGTATTTTTTGGGGGTAAATTGAAATTTGCTATCGTAAATGTTAGCAACACCTCCACCTTTGCGGGATGCACGGGGGATATGGTCACACATATGAGATGAGTAATGTAGGATATGTAAACATTATTAAGGTGGTGTTATTTAAAGTGACTTGTGATACCTTTATTATGTCCATTTATTTAAGTGGCTCAGCAGGTCGTTGTCCTTGATAATCTTTTTGGTCTTCCTGTAACATCAGGTGCTGTAGGTGTCCTGGAGGGTAGGTAGTTTGCCCCCAGTGATGCATTGTGCAGACCGCACTACCCTCTGGAGAGCCTTGAGGTTGAGGGTGGTGCAATTGCCGTACCAGGCAGTGATACAGCCCGACAGAATGCTCTCGATTGTGCATCTGTTTGTGAGTGTTTGTGAATGTTTAAGATGACAAGCCAAATTTCTTCAGCTTCCTGAGATTGAAGATGAGCTGTTGCGCCTTCTTCACCATGCTGTCTGTGTGGATGGACCATTTCAGTTTGTCCGTGATGTGTACGCCGAGGAACATAAAACTTTCCACCTTCTCCACTACTGTCCCGTCGATGTGGATGAGGGGGTGCCTCCTCTGCTGTTTCCTGTAGTCCACGATCATCTCCTTTGTTTTGAGGAAATTGAGTGACAAGTTATTTTCCTGACACCACACTCGGAGGGACCTCACCTCCTCCCTGTAGGCCGTCTCGTCGTTGTTGGTAACCAGGCCTACCACTGTAGTGTTGTCTGCAAACTTGATGATTGAGTTAGAAGCGTGCATAGCCACGCAGTCATGGATGAACAGGGAGTACAGGAGAGGGCTGAGAACGCACCCTTGTGGGGCACCAGTGTTGTGAACCAGCGGGGTGGAGATGGTGTTTCCTACCTTCACTACCTGGGTACGGCCCATCAGAAATTCCAAGACCCAGTTGCACAGGGCGGGGTCGAGACCCAGTAAGGAGCCTAGACAGCTGCCCTGGGGAATTCCTGATTCTACCTGGACTATGTTGGAGAGGCTTCCATCAAAGAACACCCTCTGATCTGTTAAACAGGTAACTGTTTATCCACAATATAGCAGGGGGTGTAAAGCCATAACACATACGTTTTTCCAGCAGCAGACTATTATCGATAATGTCCAAAGTCTAACAAAACAGCCCCCACAAACTTTTTATCGTGAATTTCACTCAGCCAATTATCTGCCATTTGTGTAAGGGCTGTGCCCGTTTAATGTCCTTAAAGTGCTGAAAGTCTGTTTGTTTACTGTAAAATAGAATTGTATCTGGTCAAACACACATTTTTTCGAAAGTTTACTACGGGTTGGTAACAGGCTGATTGGTTTGCTATTTGAGCCTGTCACGGCTGGCTGAAGGACTGGACCAAGGTGCAGCATGGTAAGCGTACATTTTCTCTTTATTAAAAATGACGCCCACAAAACAAAGAACAAAACCAAACCGTGAAGCTTTGGACCATGTGCCCTGAACAAAGTCAAAGTTAACTTCCCACAAAACAGGTGGGGGAAAAGGGTACCTAAGTATGGTTCTCAATCAGAGACAACGATAGACAGCTGCCTCTGATTGAGAACCACACCCGGCCAAACACATTGAAATAGAAAACCATAGAACACCAAATCACACCTTGACCAAACCAAAATAGAGACATAAAACGCTCTCTACGGTCAGGGCGTGACAGAGCCAGTAAAGGGGGCTTTATTATTCTTAGGTAGCGGAATTACTTTGCTTCCCTCCAGGCCTGAGTGCACACACTTTCTAGTAGGCTTAAATTGAGGACATGGCAAATAGGAATGGCAAATTCGTCCACTATTATCCTCAGTAGTTTTCCATCCAATTTGTCAGTCCCTGGAGGCTTATCATTGTTGATAGAATTCAAAATGACAATGTTTAGCTGTCATAATTTGATCAGTTATACTTGGATGTGTAGTGTCAGCATTTGTTGCTGGCATGTCATGCCTAAATTTGCTAATCTTGCCAATGAAAAAAAATCATTGAAATAATTGGCAATATCAGTGGGTTTTGTGATGAATTAGCCATCTGATTCAATGAATGATGGAGCTGAGTTTCTTTATATCATTTATCCGTGTTTCATAGTATAGTTTCTTCTTCATTTTATTCAGTTTAGTCACATGATTTCTCAATTTGCTGTATGTTTGCCAATTGGTTGTGCAGCCAAACTTATTTGCCATTCCTTTTGCCTCTCAACCATACAATTTATGTTATTTATGTCAGTGCAGGGTGAGCTGCACACAGTGGACTTCCTACTAGGGCACACCGCCTCAGGGCTAACAGTATAACTCTGGTTCATAGGCACATGATTAATGCATATAATAGCTGTAGGATGATTAGAGGCATTCAGAGAAGTTGGAGGGACATGGATTTGGTTACTTAAATTGTGTCTACCAATGCCCCTGGTATAATGTACATTTGCTGAAGTATTATGACAACTCAGTGACACAATGGTAGGTATGAACTGAGCTGGGCTTGGTCATTGATAAGTCATTGTCTCAAAGCGCAGTAGATACAGCTCCTACAGCGCTGGAACTGTTCATTTACTTCTCCAAAGAGGGCTCCATTGCAAAACTTATCTGGGAATAACTTTGTTAGCTTGAAGGCTAGCAGCTTAGCTAGCTAACTAAGATTAGCGGCTCTGTCAAGCAGGCTCCAAACTGTCTGTTAAACAGGATTCCAGGACAAGAAAAGCAGTCCTAGCTGTTAAAAGCTAACCGTGTTGCAGAATCCATGCAAAATCAAGTTCAGCATTTATATTTAACAAATATTGATTGTTTTAATCAAAAACAACAAAACGAGTGTGTCCAGTGAAGTTTCTGATTTACCCTAGAAGTTCCACACACCTGGTTTCACAGTTGACTAAATCAGTCACCGATTAGAGAGGAAGGGTGAAAAACAACGGCAATTCACCCCTTCCAGGAGTGTAGAGGGATAATGCTGTAAACCAGAGCTATAACTGTCATCTGAGCTGTGTTTAGAATGATGGAAACATAGCAAACTGTTACAACGGAAAACACTAAACATTTGAATGTCCAGTTGATGGCCACGTCATTCTGTATATACTGAGGCTAAATGTTAAGTCAAATAAATGCACCCCTGGGGAGTACTGTCCTCTAAAGTACTTAAACGAGCCAGAGATACAGTTGCATACAGGAGCTGGTTCACCAACTACTTCTCAGATAGAGTTCAGTGTGTCAAATTGGAGGGCCTGTTGTTTGGACCCCTGGCAGTCTCTATGGGGGTGCCATAGGGTTCAATTCTCTGTCTGACTCTTTTCTCTGTATATATCAATGCTGTCACTCTTGCTGCTGTTGATTCTCTGATCCACCTCTATGCAGATGACACCCTTCTGTATACAACTGGCCCTTTTTTGGACAGTGTGTTAACAAACCTCCAAATGAGCTTCAATGCCATATAACTCTCCTTCTGTGGCCTCCAGCTCCTCTTATTTGCTAGTAAAACTAAATGCATTCTCCTCAAACGATCGCTGCCCGCACCTGCCCGCCCGCCCGACTATTGCCATTACTCTGGACGATTCTGACTTAGAATATGTGGGCAACTACAAATACCTAGGTGTCTGGTTAGACTACAAACTCTCCTTCCAGACTCACATCAACAAAAGCCTCCTTCACTTAGGCTGCCAAACATACCCTCGTAAAACTGACTATCCTACCGATCCTTGACTTCGGCGATGTCATTTACAAAATTGCCTCCAACACTCTACTCAGAAAATTGGACGTAGTCTATCACAGTGACACCCGTTTGGTCGCTAAAGCCCCATATATTACCCACCACTGCGACCTGTATGCTCTCGTTGGCTGGCCCTCGCTACATATCTGTCGCCAAACCCACTGGCTCCAGGTCATCTGTAAGTCTTTGCTAGGTAAAACCCTGCCTTATCTCAGCCCACTGGTCACCATAGCAACACCCACCCGTAGCACGCTCCAGCAGGTATACTTCACTGGTCATCCCCAAAGCCACCTTTCCTTCCAGTTCTCTGCTGCCAATGACTGGAACGAATTGCAAAGGTCACTGAAGCTGGAGACTTACAGTTGAAGTCGGAAGTTTACATACACTTAGGTTGGAGTCATTAAAACTCGTTTTAATGACACATTTCTTGTTAACAAACTAAAGTTTTGGCAAGTCGGTTAGGACATCTACTTTGTGCATGACACAAGTAATTTTTCCAACAATTGTTAACAGACAGATTATTTTACTTATAATTCACTGTATCACAATTCCAGTTGGTCATAAGTTTACATACACTAAGTTGACTGTGCCTTTAAACAGCTTGGAAAATTCCAGAAAATTATGTCATGACTTTAGAAGCTTCTGATAGGCTAATTGACATATTCTGAGTCAATTAGAGGTGTACCTGAGGATGTATTTCAAGGCCTACCTTCAAACTCAGTGCCTCTTTGCTTGACATCATGGGAAAATCAAAAGAAATCAGCCAATACCTCAGAAAAAAATTGAAGACCTCCACAAGTCTGGTTCATCCATGAGAGCAATTTCCAAACGTCTGAAAGTACCACTTTCATCTGTACAAACAATAGTACACAAGTATAAACACCATGAGACCACGCAGCCGTCATACTGCTCAGGAAGGAGACGCATTCTGTCTCCTAGAGATTAACGTACTTTGGTGCGAAACGTGTAAATCAATACCAGAACAACAACAAAGGACATTGTGAAGATGCTTGAGGAAACAGGTACAAAAGTATCTGTATCCACAGTAAAACGAGTCCTATATCGACATAAACTGAATGGCCACTCATTAAGGAAGAAGCCACTGCTCCAAAACCGCCATAAAAAAAGCCAGACTACGGTTTGCAACTGTACTTGTGGACAAAGATCGTACTTTTTGAAGAAATGTCCTCTGGTCTGATGAAAAAAAAATAGAACTGTTTGGCCATAATGACCATTGTTATGTTTGGAGGAAAAAGGGGGTGGCTTGCAAGCCGAAGAACACCATCCCAACCGTGAAGCACGGTGGTGGCAGCATCATGTTGTGGGGGTGCTTTCTGCAGGAGGGACTGGTGCACTTCACAAAATAGATGGTATCATGAAGATTGGAAAGTTATGTCTATATATTGAAGCAACATCTCAAGACATCAGTCGTGAAGTTATAGCTTGGTCTCAAATGGGCCTTCCGAAAGGACAATGACCCCAAGCATACTTCCAATGTTGTGGCATAATGGCTTAAGGACAACAAAGTCATGGAATTGGAGAGGCCATCACAAAGCCCTGACCTCAATCCCATAGAAAATTTGTGGGCAGAACTGAAAAAGCATGTGCGAGCAAGGTCTACAAACCTGACTCAGTTACACCAGCTCTGTCAGGAGGAATGGGCCAAAAGTCACCTAACTTATTGTGGGAAGCTTGTGGAAGGCTACCCGAAACCTTTGACCCAAATTAAATCATTTAAAGGAAATGCTACCGAATACTAATTGAGTGTATGTAAACTTATGACCCACTGGAAATGTGATGAAAGAAATAAAAGCTGAAATGAATCGCTGTCAACTATTATTCTGACATTTCACATTCTTAAAATAAAGTGGTGACCCTAACTGACCTAACACAGGGAATTTTTACTAGGATTAAACATCAGGAATTGTGAAAATCTGAGTTTAAATGTATTTGGCTAAGGTGTATGTAAACTTCCGATAACTCTATATCTCCCTCACTAACTATGAGCATCAGCTGTCAGAGCAGCTTACCGATCACGGCAGCTGTACACAGCCCATCTGTAAATAGCCCACCCAACTACCTCATCCCCATATTGTTAGAATTGTTTTGCTCTTTTGCACCCCAGTATCTCTACTGCACACCTATCACTCCAGTGTTAATGCTAAATTTGAATTATTTTGCCACTATGGCCCATTTATTGCTTTACCTCCCTAATCTTACTACATTTGCACACACTGTTCATCGATTTTTCTATTGTGTTATTGACTGTACGTTTGTCTATCCCATGTGTAACTCTGTGTTGTTGTTTTTGTCACACAGCTCTGGTTTATCTTGGCCAGGTCGCAGGTATAAATGAGAACTTGTTCTCAACTGGCCTACCTGGTTAAATAAAGGTGAAATAAATTAATAATAAATAAAAAAAATTATGTAATTTTGCTATGTTTTTGGGGAAGAACATTGTTTGCATCCATGATGACCAGCACTGTAGGTGTGAGAGACAACTTTACCAGCATCTTAGCATATGTATCGATGAATCGTTGTGACATATGAAATACGAGTGATAGTGTAATCAATATGTAATAACTATGTAAAAAATATATGAACGCTTTAAATTATTATGTGACGTGCAGTCATATTCAGGTCCTGATTGGTCACCAAGCTAATTTGACATGTCAAATAGTGTTATTTGACGTATTTTTTTGACATGCGAAGACCCAAACGGTGTTCCATAGCAATCCTGGTTAAGAATGAAACGACTGAACAAATTAACAACGAAACAGCACAGCAAGTAAGTCAAAGAAATGTTTTGATTATGTTTTACTGGTAATGGGGACATACGTAAATGCCAACAAAAATAACTATTTGGTCAGTGTGGTGTGTGTGTGTGTAACCTTTATTTATCTAGGCAAGTCAGTTAGAACAAATTCTTATTTACAATAATGGCCTACCCCGGCCAAACCCGGACGACGCTGGGCCAATTGTGCTCCGCTTTATGGGACTCCCAATCACGGCCGGCTGTGATACAGCCTGGACTCGAACCAAGGATTGTGGTGACACCTCTTGCACTGAGATGAAATGCCTTAGATCGCTGCGTCCATGTGTAACTGTACTAGAATGCTTAAAAGACAGCAAAAATTTCAAATACCGGTTATCGGTATCGGTATTGGTTTCTTTTGGCAAGGAAAATATCGGATATCGGTATTGGCCAAAAATTTCATATCGGTGCATCACTAGTTTGTAGGCTTGTTTTATGTATGAGTTTATCTAATAAGGATATAAACTAGGATTACCGATAAGTCTCTAAGACATCACTGTTACAGGAATGACACACGTGACCTCTAATCAACCTATCATGAGCAGGTGACCAGGGAGACACCTAACTGACATTTTTTTTTAAAGGCTTTCTTATTCTCCATCCCTCTCTCCCTGTTGCATTCTCAACCATTATCTCTCCTCTGTCTCTTACACACATAGTGGGAGCAACAAACACACACACAGCCTTATTTCATGATGCTGTCAGCAGATGGACAGAAGCAAGAGGAATCACACACACACACTGTTATGTTCTGTTAATTACTGATGTCCCCTTTAAGGATGGAGCACCCTTGGTCATGCGCAGGATTGTTCTATGTTATTCTGGTACTAACTAGTTTGAGTAAATGTGAAGCTCCAGTTCAATTGCTTGTATTCCGAGTCTTTCTTATTACATAAATAAGTACTAAGTGTTAAGACACTACAATGGCGACGAGGATGATTACCTGCAGTGTGCATCACGAATACAGATAGAGTTCGTAGGAAGAGAGGAAGATTTTGACCCTGTAGCACAACAGCTAGCAAGCAGTGAAAACGAGGGGAGAGCTGACGAGAACGAGGCGGCAGATCAAAGACCCGTGGAGCCGGAGGTAAAGAGAATGGCTAGCATCGGGAAAATAGATGTGTTTGATGACACGCAAGAAAACTGGGCAACTTACATTGAACGACTGGAACAGTACTTCATTGCAAACGACATTGCTGATAACAAAAGAGTACCAGCGTTGTTGAGTTTAATTGGCCCAAAAACATACAGTTTGCTAAGAGATCTGACTGCCCCTCTGAAGCCCTCAAATAAAACATTCACAGAGATTGTGGAGATATTGCAAAATCACCTATCACCTAAACCACTCCTCATCGCGGAACGTTTTCGTTTCCACAAGAGAGATCAGAATGAGGGGAGGGGTTAGTACATATGTAGCAGTGTTGAAGAAACTGTCTGAACATTGTCAGTTGGGAGAGAACCTAAATGACACATTAAGGGATAGATTTGTTTGTGGACTGAAACATGAACACATTCAAAAACGTTTGCTCACAGAATCAGAGCTCACGTTTGCAAAGGCTGTTGAAATTGCCGTGGCTATGGAAATCGCGACTAAAGATGCATTTGAGTTGCAAAGTAAAAGAAGTACTGACCTGTCACAAATTTCCCTGCACAAGTTTTCACGCAGTCGACAGCGCCCCCCGTGTGGCCGAAAAATGCAACAGGTGTGACAGAGATGGTCACAGAGCAGAGGATTGCCGTTTCAAAGACGAAATTTGTCACAAATGCAGTAGAAGGGGCACATTCAAAGAGCATGCAAAGCAAAATTCAGTCACAACAGGAAAACTGAGAAAATTAAAGGGTCTGTGAATGCACTAGCAGAGAACAGTGGCAGTGATTCAGATGAACGATTAATTGGTACAATGGAGTTAAACACAGTGACTTCTCCCAGCAGTAGCATAATATGGGTGACACCAGATATCGAAGGCAAACCCCTCAAAATGGAGCTGGACACAGGATCTGCAGTGTCTATAATTTCCACTACTGTCTACAATGAGCATTTTAAGGCTATCAAGCTGAAGAACACAAATGTGTTGCTGAAGACATACTCAGGAGAGAGATTGAGCCCAATGGGGGCGTTGCAAGTCAGAGTGCATTATGGGGGCAAACACAGCAGTTACAGCTGTATGTGGTGCCTGGAACTGGCCCCCATTATTTGGCAGGGAATGGCTTTCAAAAATAAAGCTGAATTGGTGTGACTTGAAAATGCTCCACACGTTCCAGTCCAAAGAGAAAGGCACAGACCAAACACTGGAACACTTGCGGAAGAAATACAACACAGTTTTCAGTGATCAGATGGGAACAGTAAAAGGCTTCACAGCAAAACTTGTACTAAGAGATGATGCAACCCCAAAATTCTGCAAAGCCAGATCTGTTCCATACTCCCTGAGACCAAAGGTGGAAGCGGAAATCGATCGCTTGCAGGATACAGGGATCCTGACGAAAGTGGACAGAAGCGAATGGGCCACACCCATAGTTCCTATTGTGAAGAAAGACGGGTCTGATGGAATGTGTGGGGACTTCAAGGTAACTGTGAATCCAATGTTGCATGTGGACCAATACCCCCTACCACGTCTGGATGACATCTTTGCTGCACTAGCTGGTGGGAAACACTTCAGTAAAATCGATCTGAAACAGGCTTACTTGCAGCTACCGGTTGCAGAGAGTTCCAAACAGTACCTGACAATAAACACACACAAAGGTCTATACAGGTATAACCGCCTGGTTTTTGGCATTGCATCAGCCCCAGCCATTTGGCAACGAACCATTGACCAGATTTTGCAAGGAATCCCAGGAACCCAGTGTATCCTGGACAAAGAGCACCTGGCTAACCTGGAAGAGGTCCTGAAAAGACTGAAAGAGTATGGTCTACAGGCAAACTTAAAGAAGTGTGAGTTCTTCAAAGACAAGATTGTCTTCTGTGGATATGAGATTGACTGCAATGGATTGCACAAAACACAGGACAAAATCGAGGCAGTGGTACAGGCACCACGACCACAAAATATCACAGAAGTGAGATCTTTCACGGGACTGATCAATTACTACAGAAGATTCCTCCCAAACCTTTCAGCAGTACTCCAGCCTCTAAATCAGCTCCTGGAAAAGAATAGGACATGGCGGTGGACAGAGCAGTGTGAAAATGCATTTCTGGAGGCAAAACGGCTCATAACATCTGAACAGGTCCTGATGCCTTACGACCCTGAAATGCCAGTGAAGTTGGCTTGTGATGCGTCCCCTTATGGATTAGGGGCAGTCCTTTCACACACACTGAAAGATGGGTCAGAGAGGCCAGTTGCATTCGCGTCACGAACATTGAATGATGCAGAGAAAAACTACTCACAAATCGACAAAGAAGCACTGGCACTAGTGTGGGGCGTCAAGAAATTCCACGCATACCTATATGGCAAGCGTTTCAAACTGGTTACAGATCACCAGCCGTTGCTTTCCATTTTCAGTCCAAAGAAAGGCATTCCAGCAATGACAGCAGCCAGGTTACAGCGATATGCCCTGTTCCTTGCCAGTCATATGTATGACATTGAGTTTAAGCCGTCATCCCTCCACACAAATGCAGATGGATTATCCAGACTGCCGTGTACAAGAGAAAGACAAAGGAGGGTGGATGCAGTGGACATGTTCCATACCGCTCAGCTTGAGGCACTACCAGTCACAAGCACAGTTATCAAACAGGAGACAAGGAAAGATGTGACCTTGTCAAAAGTGTACACCTACACCATGTCAGGATGGCCAGCTACTGGCAGAAAGGAGCTGACTCCGTATTTCCAGCGGAGAAACGAAATTACAACGTACCAAGGATGTTTGATGTGGGGAATGAGAGTCATGATACCCCAGAAATGCCAACATCTAGTCTTGCAGCAACTACATGAAGGTCATGTTGGAATTGTCAAAATGAAGCTGCTCGCAAGGAGCCACTTCTGGTGGCCAGGTCTGGACCAACAGATAGAAAATATGGCAAAGAACTGTAGTGGATGTTTGGAAACCCTTCACATGCCTGCTCCTGTCCCAGTCCACCCATGGGAATGGCCCGCAGAGCCATGGCAGAGAATTCATGTGGACTACGCTGGTCCCTTTGAAAAGCACATGTTTCTGGTTATAGTTGATGCCCATTCCAAATGGCCAGAGGTGTTTTGCACTGACTCCTCCACCTCAGCTCAGACGATAGAGTGTCTCAGAACAACGTTTGCACGCTTCGGTTTGCCACTGCAGCTGGTAAGTGACAACGCGCAAGCTTTTGTAAGTGACGAGTTTACAAGATTCATGTCAGTAAATGGAATCAAACACTCAACCTCAGCTCCGTACCACCCTGCCACCAATGGGCTGGCAGAACGCTTTGTGCAAACCCTAAAGCAAGGACTCCGTGCAGCAAAACGAGACGAAGGGACTTTGCAAACAAAACTGGCCAAGTTCCTGGCCTCCTACCGAAACACCCCACATGCCACGACAAATGAAAGCCCAGCCGCACTGATGTTCGGGAGGCCTCTCCGCACACAGCTGGACATCATGAAGCCAAACAGGCGTAATGAAGTGCTGAACAAACAAGCCAAGATGCTCTCCGGTGGCCGGGAGCGCCATCTCCAAACAGGACAGGAAGTGATGGTGCGAGACTACAGAAGAGGAGGGAAATGGACAAGAGGGACCGTACACACACAAACGGGACCCAGAACTTACCAGGTTCAAGTGAGCCCAGACATAATGTGGCGGCGTCACATTAACCAAATGCATTCCACGGAAAACAGCACAACAATCGAGAGAGAACAGGCACAGAGAGCTCCTGAGAGTGACACACAGGGAACTGTAGAGGACGGTGGGGCAGTAGAGAGACCCCAGGCTGAAAGAAGGGAACGTGTTGATGAAGGTGCTGCTATAGCAGACGCTATAATGGAACAAGCACACACTGAGGATGTTCAGGAGCCTCCAGACAATCCGAGGCGATACCCAGAACGAAGGCACCGTCCACCAGACAGACTAGACTTATAAACAAACAAACAAAAACGAACTGTTCAAGTTCAAATTAAAAGATGCAAAATAACTACAAGAAGTTCTGGGAAATGTTTCAGTTGTGGTTTGGTAAAAGTAACTCTGATTGTATAAGAGAAGGAATGTTATGTTCTGTTAATTACTGATGTCCCCTTTAAGGATGGAGCACCCTTGGTCATGCGCAGGATTGTTCTATGTTATTCTGGTACTAACTAGTTTGAGTAAATGTGAAGCTCCAGTTCAATTGCTTGTATTCCGAGTCTTTCTTATTACATAAATAAGTACTAAGTGTTAAGACCCTACACACACACACATACACACACACACACACACACACACACACACACACACACACACACACACACACACACACACACACACACACACACACACACACACACACACACACATACACACACACACACACACACACACACATTTCAGACTACGGTGTGAGGGAACACAGGATGGATTCTCCTCTCTCTCGTTTCATCACGCTGCCATGACACACCTATTTACCTCTCCCATCCATCTCCCAATATGTTTCTCTCGGTGTCGTGTGTGTGTGTGTGTGTGTGTGTGTGTGTGTGTGTGTGTGTGTGTGTGTGTGTGTGTGTGTGTGTGTGTGTGTGTGTGTGTGTGTGTGTGTGTGTGTGCGCAGGCCTTGTCCTACAGTGTAGGGTTGTGGCGGTCGTGGAATTTTGTCAGCCTGTTAATGTCATGCAAAACTCTGCCAGCCTCACGGTAATTGACCACTAATAAACATGAACCCCTTTAGCATCTCCACGCCTCCACGCATACAAGTGACTGATGTGAGCCTTTTTGGAAGACAAGGTCTAAATCAATTTAATATTCACCATCTCAATTAATCCATAATTTATTTTAAGCAGATCTGAAGAAACGTTATGATATTTTTTTAAAAAGACTTTAGAAGAACAGAACATGAGTTGGCCTACTGTATGTTATCCTATCTGGCTATGCACCATTCCACAGTCTGTAGTCTTGTTCATTTAGCAGACAAGATATACTTATAAGTTCCGTGCCATTATTTTATATGATTTTATAGTAAGAATAATAGAATTGAACTTTGCTAAATGAAATAGAAACAATATTTTTCCCAGGTCCTACACACAGTTCTCTCATCAAGTTACCATTTACCCGTCAGACTATTCTCAATTTTATCGTCTCAACTATCATGTGAAATGAGTTTAGATTTATAATGGCCCATTATCAAATGGGCAGGAACAGGGGTAGGGGAAATAATATGTACTCGAATAGAGAATGGAGGCCACCTTAATTTTTCAATCATGATGGATAGTGTCGTTACTTGACTCTAACATTAATCTGAGGACTGTTATTTATCTAATTAACTAACTATGTTTAATTGTTACCCGATTAACTTAATCATGTAACATTTAACTCATTAGGATCTGAGTCACCACAAGAGCGGTTCTTTAAAGACTTACCATCTCCCTAATTAAACTCTAAACGGTCTTTACCTATCACATCTATAAACAGTCAACTTATTAATCATAACCTCGTATCATATCATCATTCTGAACAGTCATAACCTCCTTGCATCTGCAAAAACCATAGCCTTACTTATGATTCAGTACTACACAAACTGGTTTATTTATTTATTTACTAGCCAATTAAATGGGAACACAGGATAAACACACACTTCGCACCGGTTACTGACTGGAGAATTAATACGCAGAAAACAGGTCCCTAGCGGAATGACAACAACATGGCTGCTTGTTAAGGAAGAGATGGAGAGGGAGACAGAGGGACAGAGACACTTAACATTGGTACATTCAGACACTATTCTCACTTGCATTAACCTTATACTTTGCACACGAACCGCCACCCGCTTTGAGTAAGTAATCATGAATGTATTTATGTGAAATTCCTGGGTCGCCGGGGATCTCTCGGTGGACAGGGCAGCCTTGTAAAAATGGGGTTGAGCCTTACTGCGGCATGCTTGTAAGTCTCTGATTGTCCAAAATGGTTCCACCAAGACTTCTACTGTGTCCTTCTTTGTAGTTTATTTTCCATCCATTCGCTCTTGAAGATGCTTCTTTGAAGATAGGCTAGCCAGCCATATTGATGGTTCCCCAGTGGGGTGATGAGGGTAGCGTAATGCTCCTTAAATTCGCTTTCAAAGATACTTTACTTAGAACAGCTAATCAGCTGTACCAGTGATTGTCCGGGAGGTGAGTTTATCGTCTCCACTTCGTGTTGAGATTCAAAGTTCAAACCACTTTAAACGTGCAGCTGCAGCTTCACGTTTTTCTGGTCTGATATGTTAATTTCTTAACCCATCATTTATACAGTTGGCAGGACACACTCTCTGACCTCACTCAGGGGCTGTTACTACTCACTGTGTAAAGTTATAAAAAAACAATTATCTCTTATAGCTTCTCAAAACACATCCCTCCTTTTTCATATTACATGCACAACGTATAGTATGGAAACTTCATACATGTTGTGGGTATACCTTCCAAGTTACAGTATTTCCTTTATAACATTTTTAATGACATCACAAAATAACCCTGAACCAATTATAATAATTTGGGGACAGGTTAAAAATCATTCAACAATTATGGCAATTTAGCTAGCTAGCTTGCTGTTGCTAGCCAATTTGTCCTGGGATATAAACATTGGATTGTTATTTTACCTGAAATGCCATAACCCACCGGAGTGTGGACCTCAGTTCATCTTTCAATCACCCACGTGAGTATATGCTCCTAAAAACCAATGAGGAGATGGCACGTAGGTATATCCCTCCTAAAAAACAATGAGGAGATGGAAGAGGCAGGACTTGCAACGCGTTGAGCGTCAAAAAATAGAACCAAGTTCTATTTTAGCACCTGGCCATGCAGACGATCCCTGACGCGCCCAATGCTTAATTTGGGAAACCAAGTGAAATCTGTTCTGGAACATCGATAGTATAATGTTTCCACAAATACAAATTCACTATAATCGTAGGCTAACTGTAAGACACCCTGCACAATCAATGAAACAGTGTCACCTAGGCCTACATGTTCTCTCCAACACTCATGTATAGAACATTTGGAGCATGGCATAATGTAACCAGTCCACCCAGTAGGCATAATAATAAAGTCGACACTCAAAGGCAATTACTAGAATTCTTTTAATTTTGGAGTACAGGCTAGAGCAATTATTTACCAAAGACATCTTAACTCCGTTTTTTTCCCTGTTTTTTCTGCCATGCATAATATGCAATAGGCTATGTATTGCATGAAGGCACAATCATTATTTTAATTCAGGTTAGATCTTTTGGGGCTCATACTGTGCATTTGGGAGATATTCAGACTTGTGTTATAAGTGTTGACTTATAACACATTTTGTTACATTATAGTTGTTGAGGTGTCCCGCTAGCGGCACGTCTAGCTGTAAAAGGTTATAGCCTTATTCTAAAATTGATTAAATCGTTTTTTTCCCCTGATCAAGCTACACAATACCCCATAATGACAAAGCAAAAACAGGAAAAATCACATTTACATAAGTATTCAGACCCTTTACTCAGTACTTTGTTGAAGCGCCTTTGCAGCGATTACAGCTTTGAGTCTTCTTGGGTATGATGCTACAAGCTTGGCACACCTGTATTTAGGGTGTTTCTCCCATTCCTCTCTACAGATCCTCTCAAGCTCTGTCCGGTTGGATGGGGAGCATCACTACACAGTTATTTTCAGGTCATTCCAGAGATGTTCGATCAGGTTCATGTCCGGGCTCTGGCTGGCCCACACAAGGACATTCAGAGACTTGTCCTGAAGCCACTCCTGCGTTGTCTTGGCTGTCTGCTTAGGGTTGATGTCCTGTTAGAAGTTTAACCTTCTCCCCCGTCTCAGGACTTGAGCGCTCTGTAGCAGGATTTTATCAAGGATCTCTCTGTACTTTGCTCCGTTCATCTTTGCCTCGATCCTGACTAGTCTGCCACTGAAAAATATCCCCAAAGCATGATGTTGCTACCACCATTCTTCACTGTAGGGATGGTGCCTGGTGTCCTCCAGATGTGAGACTTGGCATTCAGGTCAAAGATTTCAATCTTGGTTTCATTAGACCAGAGAATCTTGTTTCTCATGGTCTGAGAGGCCTAAAGGCGCTTTTTTTGGCAAACTCCAAGCGTGCTGTCATGTGCCTTTTACTGAGGAGTGGCTTCCATCTGGCCACTCTACCATAAAGGCCTGATTGGTGGAGTGCTGCAGAGACGGTTGAACTTCTGGAAAGTTCTCCCATCTCCACAGAGGAACTCTACAGCTCTGTCAGAGTGACCATCAGGTTCTTGGTCACCTCCCTGACCAAGTCCCTTCTCCCTCGATTGCTCAGTTTGGCTGGGCGGCCAGCTCTAGGAAGAGTCAAGGTGGTTCCAAACTTCTTCCATTTCAGAATGATGGAGGCTACTGTGTTCTTGGGGACCTTCAATGCTGCAGATATTTTTTGGTACCCTTCCCCAGATCTGTGCCTGGACACAATCCTGTCTCGGAGCTCTACAGACAATTCTTTCGACCTCATGGCTTGGTTTTTGTTCTGGAACTTATATATACAGGTGTGTGCCTATCAAAATCATGTCCAATCAATTGAATTTACCACTGATGGACTCCAATCAAGTTGTAGAAACATCTCAAGGATGATCAATAGAAACAGGATGCACCTGAGCTCAATTTTGAGTCTCAAAGCAAAGGGTCTGAATAATTTCTGTTATTTATTTGTAAGACATTTGCAAAACTTTCGAAAAACCTGTTTTTGGTTTGTCATTCTGGGCTATTGTGTGTAGATTGATGAGAACATTTTAGAATAAGGCTGTAACATAACAAAATGTGGAAAAACTCAGGGGTCTGAATACTTCCTGAATGCACTCTATATAGGCCTATGTATATGCATAAGCTCTTATATGCGTGTGGGCGTTTTGAATTAATCATCACCTCTGAAAGCGCTGTCCATTTTGTTGTTAGGCTTTGAAACAACTTCCACAACGACCATATTTTCCACTCAGTTTTACCCTGGTGTTGAACTTCTTTCTTCAGTTTGATCAATCACAGTGAGGTGAGTTTTAAAAGCATGATACTGTTTTTATGATGTGATTGATAGCGTTTTTTAAATTTAATATATTTTTTGTATAGCATTTTCATTGATGTCAAAGTGGTTACAGGGACAATAGAGCCCTAAGCACCAGGCCATTAGCAACCTAATCATTGTTAGCGACTTGGGTATAACCAACGCATGTCCAGAATGCATGAGAGGAAATTACCGTGACTCACCGGTCATGTGGAATTTTAACACGGTCATGACTCATGACTGCTGGTAATATGGTCACCGCAACAGCCCTGCATTGCTCTTCCTTTTTCAAAAGAGCACTGAAGCTCAATATTTAAAGTGGAGCAGCGTTTTAGCAACATGAAATCTTATTCAAATCTGTTCATATACACCCCCAGGAAGAATTTGACACATTTTTCTTTCTGACAATCGAGAGGCTTTAGATCATTAGAAGGCATTCGCCAAAAGCCTCAAAATACACCTGAAATTATTTATGCAAATATGTGAATAGCACGGGAGTCCTCTTACATTTGGGAACTTTACAGTCCAATTGATCAAACAACCTTGAAAAGGTAGGCAATCTCTCCCTCAGTTGCCTATGCATATCAACAACAACAAGATTAACAACTAATGCTAGCCAGAGCGAGATGAGCTAAAATCTAACAAGGGAACATTAGATAATCCCTCTCAGCTAGTTGGCATCAAAATTGCAGTAGTAGCATGCTCGTCCTCCTACAGCTTGCCTGCCAATGCATGCTTGTCCAAACCCACGTTTTGACAACTGAGTGGGAACTTGTCTGCCTGGCCGCCCATTTGATCGACACCAAATACATTTGATTGACAACTAAGAGATATGCGAACTGTGGATAACAAAACAGTAGTTAGCAAAACTATTCACATTTCTTGCTATCTAACCAAATGACACCTTCATCTCTAGCTGTAGCCAACGAAAAACGATGTAAGGGGAAAAGGTCAGTCACTCACCCACTCCTCCAATGACAAGACATCATCCCAGCAGCTAGCTAGTTAATGTTAGGCTCCATGTTTTTAGCGTGCTAAATAAATATCTAGTGACATAAATAGATACAGTTGCTGAGTTACAGTTCATATGAGGAAATCAGTCAATTGAAATAAATGCTTTAGGCCCCAATCTATGGATTTCACATGACTGGGCAAGGGCGCAGCCATGGGTGGGCCTTGGAGGGCATAGGCCCACCTACATTGGAGCCATCCCACTGGGAGCCAGGCCCAGCCAATCAGAATGAGTTTTCCCCACAGGTGGGCGTTATTACAGATAGAAATACTCCTTGTACTGCATGGATCACCGGTGCAGTTGAATGCAGCATTGCTGTATGGTGTACTCAAAATGTATTGTAGTTGAATAGCCACCATAGGCTACTGCTCAAATGTTGCTAAAATAGGTCTACATGTTTCTCCTTTGCATGGTGTTTTGTTGCAGGTTTAGTTTTTTGGTTATTCATTGTCAAGCTTTAAAACCAATGCCAGACTGCAACATTTTAGTAGCCTAGCTAGGACTGTGGCATGTGTCTATACACTTTCCCTCTGCTGCACTTTAAATGGGACACATGAAAACAATTAAAGTTGAATTCACCGATGCGAGCGCATCAAGCTGTAATTTTATAAAGTAGCTAACTCAACTGTTGACTCATTTATACTCATTTGTGTGTCCTATTCGGCCCGCAGACATTGTGTTTGACACAAGTGTGCTAGTCTATTAGTCATGTTATGAATGACTTGTGATAATGACTGACTTGTTGACATTCCCAGCCTTAGTTACAGTCATCCATTTCTGTTCAAAATATTGAGTCATTGAAACTGAAACAGTGCATCCTGAATGGGTAGAGGAAGCAAACAGTTTACCAGGCCAGCTGTGATTTACAACTTGATAGCACGATTTTATGGACTACCAAGAAATGTGTTGGTAAATTACATTAATCATGCCTCATTGAACTGCTTCCTTCTATTCTGCCAACGGTAACACTTTACACCCAGTAACATAATAAGTTATGACAAGGTCATAACCATATGGTAATACCACTTTTTAAATCATATTTGAAATAACTAGCAGAAAATACACTTCATGACACTGTCATGAAGCATTATGACCATCCAGTGTCACTTTACTTGGACAAAGAAAATACACTGACACTTTCAAGAAGAATTATGACCATCATAATCATATAAGCCAGATAGGCCTATCACATACATGCCATTATGTCAGTCTCCAGTCAAAAAGAGGGTTTCTTGTCCTGCTCTTGCATTCATACCAATCATCAGCAACAGAGCATTGGGGGTAGATGCATGTCTAACATCAATGTGTGCGCAATTACAATGATAATTTAACATGGTTAATTTCAGAAATGTTGATTTAACATAAACACACTGTTGGCAAGTAGGCTTAAAAAAGTAGTGGTGTCATGCAGTGGTTCCCAAACTTTTTATGGTCCTGTACCCCTTCAAACATTCAACCAGGTGCGTACCCCCTCTAGCACCAGGGTCAGCGCACTCTCAAATGCTGTTTTTTTATGGTCCTGTACCCCTTCAAACATTCAACCAGGTGCGTACCTCCTCTAGCACCAGGGTCAGCGCACTCTCAAATGCTGTTTTTTTTATGGTCCTGTACCCCTTCAAACATTCAACCAGGTGCGTACCCCCTCTAGCACCAGGGTCAGCGCACTCTCAAATGCTGTTTTTTATGGTCCTGTACCCCTTCAAACATTCAACCAGGTGCGTACCCCCTCTAGCACCAGGGTCAGCGCACTCTCAAATGCTGTTTTTTTATGGTCCTGTACCCCTTCAAACATTCAACCAGGTGCGTACCCCCTCTAGCACCAGGGTCAGCGCACTCTCAAATGCTGTTTTTTACCATCATTGTATGCCTGCCACACAGACACGATATGATACATTTATTAAACATAAGAATGAATGTGAGTTGTTGTCACAACCCGGTTCATGGGAAGTGACAAAGAGCTCTTATAGGACCAGGACACAAATAATAATATAATAATAATAATCTTCAATAATTTTGCTCTTTATTTAGCCATCCTACATATAAAACCTTGTTTGTTCATCAAAAATTGTGAATAACTCACCACAGGTTAACTTCTTATGGCTGCAGGGGCAGTATTGAGTAGCTTGGATGAAAGGTGCCCAGAGTAAACTGCCTGCTCCTCAGTCTCAGTTGCTAATATATGCATATTATTATTAGTATTGGATTGAAAAGACTCTGAAGTTTCTAAAACTGTTTGAATGATGTCTGTGAGTATAACAGAACGCTTTTCATCCGAACGTGGAAATAGCGCCTCCCAGCCATAAGAAGTTAACAGCGTGATTTGCCAAGGCAGGATAATCTGAGCGCAGCCCGATCCAGAAATCTGACAGTGGCTTCTGATTAAATTATATTTTCACAGAACCGCTTGATGCAATTTTGATGAGGCTCTCTTGTTCAGATATCGATAAGTGGACTGGAGGCAGGGCATGAAAGGGATAACGAATCCAGTTGTTTTGTGTCATCCGTTTCGGGAAAGTACCTGCGTAATTGCGCACCCAACTCACTCAGGTGCTTCGCTATATCACATTTGACATTGTCCGCAAATGAGTTCAATTAAACACAAAAATCATACAATGATGGAAAGACCTGTGTGTTGCCTGTGTGTTCCCCTGTTTGGGAATACCTGGTGTAATGGAATGTTTTTCCTTGTGTGGTAGGTTTTGTAGGTTTAGACACATATGTAGATGTCCTAACCATCCATAAATTAATGCAACATATGTCACAACAGGTCTAAATATGTGTCATGACAGTGTTATGACCATATTATGACAAGTTATGTCAGCTGTTATGGCATATTATGACATGGTTATGACCGTTCAAGCAATGTGTAACCCTGCCACACTGTACATCATGGAATGTTTTGTCAAATAGAACACATTTTTTAAAACCTCTTATGAATTTGGTTTTGCATAAACCAGAATTTGGTTCCAGCGTAAACTGGAAGTTTGATATTTTTGACGGATACTTTATTTATGTGCATTACATGTAACAATGAGTAAAGTTTCGAACAGACTCATAGGGAACACTTGGCTTTTATACAATCTGTTTGTCTGCTTTTCTCTCTGATTCGTTTTCTGTTTGTGAGCCTTTGTCATTTCATCAGGGATACTGGCATCCCTCCCTCCTTCAGATGGATTTTCTTCACACCCCATCACTTTTTCCCCAAATATGAGAGCCACTTTCATTTGGGGAAAGAAAGTGCACTATTCATTTAACCAATGTCGTTTTCTCTCAGTCCCTCTCTCCCCATCACACACACACACACACACACACACACACACACACACACACACACACACACACACACACACACACACACACACACACACACACACACACACACACACACACACACACACCACACCTGCTGTTTCTCACTCCCCAAGGCTGTGGTCCTGCATTCTCCTTCTATATTAGACTATGTTTTGTCTCCCTGACCTCCCATGATCCATGACTGCAGGAGAAGAGAGGGAGAATGCAGAACAAAGTTATTCTTCACTAAGTCATTCTGTGTGTGTGTGTGTGTGTGTGTGTGTGTGTGTGTGTGTGTGTGTGTGTGTGTGTGTGTGTGTGTGTGTGTGTGTGTATCTCTGGTGTATGTATAAGCCTATATGAGTGAGTGCGTGCATGCGTGTCTATTTGAATGTGCTTTTGTATGTGCATGAGTGAGTGTGTGCATGTGTGTGTTTTCTGTGCATTTTCGGTGTGTGTGTGTGTGTGTGTGTGTGTGTGTGTGTGTGTGTGTGTGTGTGTGTGTGTGTGTGTGTGTGTGTGTGTGTGTGTGTGTGTGTGTGTAGTTACATGTGTGTGAGTATGCGCAGTGAGCTTGTGTGTATGTTCGTTTGTGATGATTAAGTTTCAGCATTGAGCTGCCCAGTGGACACAAGAAAACACATACTCCCATTTCTCCTCTTTTTCCATCTGCTCTCCAGACCTTTTTATTATTACGGTAAACTATAAACTTTGTCTCTGTTCAGAGTTTAAGCCATAATGTGTTTGAGAATGTGGTACAGCGCCGTGAAAAAGTATTTTCCCCATTTCTGATTTTCTCTATTTTTGTTATCAGATCTTATCAGATCTTCAACCAAAACCTAATATTAGATAAAGGGAACCTGAGTTTACAAATAAAATAAGTGTCATTTTTTTGGTTATTTATTTATTTAAATTTATTCAACACCCAATTCCCTTGTGTGAAAAAGTAATTGCCCCCTTACACTCAATAACGGTTTGTGCCACCATTAGCTCCAATGACTGCAACCAAATGCTTCCTGTAGTTGTTGATCAGTCTCTCACATCGCTGTGGGGGAATTTTGGCCCACTCTTGCATGCAGAACTGCTTTAGCTCAGCAACATTTGTGGGTTTTCAAGGATCAACTGCTCCTTTTAAGTGCTCCCACAACATCTCCATTGGGATTAGGTCTGGACTTTGACTAGGACCTTCCAAAACTTCAAATTTGTTGCTTTTTAACCATTTTCATGTAGACTTGATTGTGTATTTGGGATCATTGTCTTGCTGCATTACGCAGCTGTGCTTCAGTTTCAGCTCACAGACGGATGGCCTGATACAGAGCAGAATTAAACGTCCCTTCTATTAAGGCAAGTCATCCAGTTCCTGAGGCAGCAAAGCATCCTCAAATCATAACACTACCACCACCACGCTTGACCGTTGGTCTGAGGTTCTTACTTTGGAATGGAGTGTTTGGTTTTCGACAGACATAATGGGACCCATCTCATCCAATATTAGTTTTGCATTCCGTATACAAAACTTGAGAAAATTAGAAGGGGGGCAAATACTTTTTTAACAGCACTGTATATCATGGATAACACATTATTATAAGCAGAAGTGTAATGCGCCCCAAACATCTAAGGGGGTACAAAGTATGTAAGGATGGCTGGTAGTTGTAGAACTTAGCATTTTTCAAACACCTAACACCTTTCCTGCAATCTAGAGTCATACAGGTATCCTGTGTGTATGTATCCTGTGTTCTTTTCTCTCCTTCTCCCCTCACAGGTGAAAATCATCACTCCCCAATCAGTCACCAATCAATCATCAATCAGAAGACACACCTCCTCCTGTTTCCTACCCAATCACAGTTCCTTTCCCTTGGTTTAAAAACCCTGTCGGTTGTTTGCTCTGGAGCTCAATCTCTCTGTAAATCGCTATGTTTCACTCTCCCCCACGATGTCTCAATCTCTCTTTATGTATTGAGTTCTCTTTTGTTTGAGCACCTCTATATCACTTTGTCCTCACCTGTGAGTATTGTTTTTGGTTATGAAGTCGCGCATGGGCATACACTACCTGTAGGTAAACTTAGTTAAAAACACTAGTTAGAACTGGGCTGACCACCCACTGTATTTTTGGTTAGTTAGTTAGCTGTTGTTGAAATAGGCTAGTCTAGCTTAGGGGTGTTTTTGAATACTTATTATTTCTTTCCTCGGTTCCAGCTCAGCCCCTTTTCCTGCCCCCCCCCCCCCCTAAGCTAGACTAGCCTATTTTCTAATAAACCATGTGTTTGATGGTAATTTAGTTGTCTGTGGTTATTTCGTTCTCACTTTTTCACAATAATTTGCATGAGTTATGTTACGGGTCTCGTTCCCATCTCCCCTAGACTGTCGGACCAAAAGGGATTCGTAACAATCATTATATTTAATATGAAATTAAGTATGTGTCACGACTTCCGCCAAAGTCGGTTCCTTGCCTTGTTTGGGTGGCGGTCGACGTCACCGGTCTTCTAGCCATCGCCGATCCACCTTTCATTTCCATTTGTTTTGTCTTGTTTTCCCACACACCTGGTTTACATTTCCCTCATTACTTGCTGTGTATTTAACCCCCATGTCTGTGTGAAATTGTTGTAAGTGCTTGTGCACATTTTGACTGGTGGCGGCGGGTTTTGTACCCATATTTTGTATTTCTGGATGCCGTTGGTTTTGATAATTAAACTGCTCCGGTTATTACCCAGTTCTGCTCTCCTGCATCTGACTTCCCTGCCACCAGTTACGCACCCCTTACAATATGTCTATTTTTCTGCATATCTAAGCAAACCCCTTAAACTGTCTTTATCCTCCTGACTGCTTATTTTTTAAAGAAACTAAATATTCTTCTCTGCAAAAATCTGGGTAAAAGATTGAAAGGAATGTGAGTCTTAGTAATTGCTTTTATATCCAGTAGGCATGCCAGCTAAGATATTCTAACTTGATCTCTGTAGCTAGTTATGAGATTGGGAACCGATCTGGACTAACTAATTCCAACTTCATAAAATTGCTAGGTGGCAAGTATTACAGCGGAACAACAGTTTTTAACAATCACTTTGGCACAAATTTCAGAACCTTGTGGTCATTTTTCAAAACTAGACAAACTCAAAACGGTCATCACTTGTAACACAGGCTGTCCAATGTTCAAAACATTGCCTTGCATTATCTTTAAAGAAACCTTGAACTGAAAACCAGTTCCTAAGAAATATCGTTTTCCAACAAGAACTCACTGAGCAGAGACTTTTTAAAATATTTAAAAAAAATCTGAACGGTGTGTCCTCGGGGTTTTGCCTGCTACATAGGTTCTGTTACTCAGACATGATTCAAACAGTGTTAAACTTCAGAGTGTTTTCTTTCCAAATCTATGAATAATATGCATATCTTATATTCTTGGCATGAGTAGCAGGAAGTTGATTTAGGAAGCTATTTATCCGAAAGTGAAAATTATGCCCCCTAGCTCCAAGAGGTTAGAGTATGGGGGTAAGTACAGGTTGGTAAATTGTGGATGGGCCTGAAACCATGCTTGCACCATTTGAGCATGGTGGAACCTGACATTATCCCACACAATGACATAGGTTATGCCATCAGCTCTACAGACCTGATTTAGCTCATCAAGGAAGGTTACAGTCGAACAGCGAATCATGTGGCTGCCTGCAACTCAATATATAGAGTAGAGAGCTTTCGATGTTCGACCAAACAGAACGGGCAAGGTGCGTAATCTAAGCAACTTTGACTGTGGTAAGATTGATGCCGCACATGGTGACTCCAGCATCTCAGAAACAGCTGCCTTCCTGGGATGTTTATGCACTACAGTCTCTAGAGTTCACAGAGAACGGTGCGATAAACAAAACACATTCAGTGAGCGGCAGTTCTGTGGGTAAAACACCTTGTTAATGAGAGGTCAGAGGAGAATTTATTCAAGCTAACCGAAAGGCCACACATGCTCAAATAACAGCTGTTTAAAACAGTGGTGTGCAGAAGGGCATCTCTTAATGTACAACACTGAATAATTCCGGCTGTTGTGGAGACAAAAGGGGGTCCTACCCAGTATTAGATAAGTGTACCTAATAAAGTGGCCGGTGAATGTACAGTAATGTCAAATCTGAAAACATGGTCTGGAAAAGTGGTACATGGGACCATACAAACAGTGTCTGATAAAGAATGATGATGAAATATTACATCCATAGATAATGTAGTCCAATTGGTTCATGTTCCACGGTAATTGGTGTCAATGGATCTCGTTATTCTGAAACTTTTATGATCTAAACATGGAATATTGTTTGTCAGTTTACATAAAACTATGCATTAAGAGTAATGCAACAGTTACTTGTCATTTTGAGCAGTTGTATCAATTGATAGATCATTGTAATGAAATGAATACAGTCATTTCAGATGTAATGGGTGAATTACTTTTTGAAATGGTAATACTTTGATGTTAAGTTGTCATTTTGAACAGGTGATTTTAGTTCAATGAACAAATTATCTTAGCTTTGTGTATTGTATCCAAGAAATTGGAAAAATAATTGGAATAAATTGAGAAATTTCCATTTTGATCATTGGTTGTGAGTTTTGAAAAATGACATCAAGGTTCCGAAATTAGTGCCAAAGTGATTGTAAAAAACGAACATCAATTTATAAAAAAATAAATATATTAAACAGGAAAAACCCTCTGATTATAAGGCAAGGTGTTAGGCTGTGACTACATTCATGATACACTATGGCCTTTTATAAAACAGATCAGTAAACGTTATACAAGATGTATAGCTGTGTCTATGGAAGAGGTTCCTACATAGAGGAGTGGGTGGTATGAACCAAAACCAACACACACACGCACACACACACATTCACTCATCTCTGTAAGGTGGATCAGACACTGACAGCTTACAGTTTTTTTCGATTGCTAAACGACAGTGGGCACAACTGGAGTCACATGTGCAAAACTCTAACTACAGTCTGCACTACCAACAGTCACCTGAGCTAAACAGTTCACATCACCTTCAAAACTCATTCCAAGCAACACAACTCTTAACACATGGCTCAAAACACGCTCAGTGCAGCCAAACACTATGCACAACCCTCACTGAGATAACACACACTGTCACTCAGAACACACAGAGTAAAAACACTAGCATCAAACACCAATACAGAAAATACTAACTTTTCATCTTTACAGTTTGAACAATTTCAGTGACTTCATACAAAGTAATATTTTCTTCAAAGAAATGAATGACATTCTTTCACATGATTTATATTTTTTTTTAGAACATAACAATTATTTAAGGTAAATGAAAATTAGCAGTTTGCTTCAATAGTCTGTAGTAATTTACGGAATTACAGTAATGAGAAAAAAAAGGTAGAAACTAAAAGTACATACTGTAATTCGAACAAATAATTGAGGGGCTAATCCTGCCTCTCTCTAGCATCAGGCCACAGGTTTTCTTCAACATCACATCTAATGTTTTCTCTTGCCATGCACCTGGGGAAGAACCTTCTGGAGTGCCTTATCCATCCCTGGCAGTCCTCTGGACTCGTGTCCTCACATCCGGCACGCATGGCTTCCAAAAGAGACATTTGGTCATGTGGGTGGTGACCAAACACTTTCCACCTCCAGGCAGAGAAAAACTCCTCTATTGGGTTGAGGAAGGGTGAATATGCAGGCAGGTACAAAACCATAAATCTGTGATGTGCTGCAAACCAATCTGTGACAGCTGCAGAGTGGTGAAAAGCAACGTTATCGCAAACTATGACAAAAACTTGGGGGTTTCTTACTGGCTCCCCCTGTTCTGCTGGCACTAGCTGAGCATAGAGCTGTTCTAGGAAAGCTATAAGCCTTTCTGTGTATGGGCCAATGAGTGGTGTGTTGAGAAGCAAACCATCATTGGCCATTGCAGCACACATGGTGATATTTCCCCCCCTTTGGCCTGGAACCTCCACAGTGGCCCTTTGACCTATAACATTCCTTCCTCTGCGCCGTGTTTTCTCAAGGTTAAATCCAGCTTCATCGATAAATACAAATGAATGTGGTCTTTCCAGTGCTTCCACCTCCATTACTGTCTGAAAAACAGTAAGTGCACAGTTTTACTGTAGAAATGCTAGTGTTTTCTTTTACTGTAAATATTTTGTATAGCTGTGTACGTAACCTCAGACGTCTTACCTGGACATATTGGTATCTTTGCTCTTTTACCCGTTCACTGTTTCTCTCGAACGGTACAGTGTATAACTGTTTCATTGTAACTTAGTGTTTCTTTAGGACTCGAGCAATAGTTGTTGTGCTGACAGAATTAACATTTTCAAATATATCATTATCAGCCAGCACTCTATCTTGAATCTCCCACAGTTTTATTGCATTGTTGACAACAACCATGTCAACAATAGCATTTTCCTGCGCATCTGAAAATATTTTTCCTCTTCCCCCTGTTGGGGGCAGCCTTTGGGTCCTGTTGTCAAAATATATTTTACAGTCAAACTTACTGTAATATATATCTGTGTAAATATTCTATAATTGCAATACAAAATAGATTCCTGTAATGTTTTCATTTACTGTAAGGATGTAACTCTCACCTGTTTGCATGATGGAAAATTCGCATTACAGATGCCACTGTGGATCTTTGCAGATTGGGTTGCACCCTCAACCCTGCCTCTCTCAATGAGAGACCATGGTTCACGACATGGTCTATAAGTGTAGCCCTTATTTAATCTGAAATAACAGCTCTTTGTCTTCTTTGTCTTCCTCCACGCATCCGCCCTCTCCCTGCCACCCTTCTCCCTCCACGAACCCATCTTCCTTGTTCCATTTCCAAAATGAGTCTTTCTGAGCTCTACCTATATATACTGTAATATGTGTGTGTGTTCACTAACAAGTCTAAAACAAGACACCTGCTTAGCCTTTCAGCTGAAATTGCAATCAGCAGTGTTTGAAAGGCACAAGGCTGAAATCTATTCCGTTTTGAATGTGTGGTTCACAGTTTTGACAGCAGTGTGTTAGCATTTGAACAAAGTGCTGTAAATCCACAGTGTTGTGCAGGTTGTGGTTAAAGTCATGGGATAAGTGTGTAGAGTTTTGTAAACTGTGTTCAAGCAATGAAAAACGAACTAGAGTTTGGTCCACATGAACTGCTGCTGTGCAGACTGTAGTTAGAGTTTTGCACATGTGACTCCAGTTGTGTCCACTGTCGTTTAGCAATCGAAAAAAACTGTAATACAGCAGGACAAAGAGAGAGGGATAGCTCGAATATGATGGACTCATGAGTAATGTGTGTGTGTGTGTGTTGAATGGGAGTTACCTGGCACTGTCTCTCAATTTGTCAGTGCTTGACAGCAGCATTGTATGTGTGTGTTTGTGTGTGTGTGTATATATATATATATATGTTTGTGAATGACAGCTGCTGACGTGCTGCTAACCGCACTCCCCAGTCCAGCATTTTCCCAGACAGTCTCCTGTCTCACCACAACAGTGCTCCTCAGCATGGCACACACAAAAACACACACCCTTTGAATATGGTAGCCTGAATTGACCTTCGGGGAGATTCAAAGTAAGAGAGTCTAGACAGATTTCATCAGGAAAAGGAGACTGCACTGTGGATTCAAATATGTCCTTTATATTTCAGGTGTGGTTTTGTGTCAATATCCAATTACAATGTCTGCAAGAGAAACAGTTTGACACCTCCAATACACTGTAGGACACAAAATAACACCTGTCCTTAAAATACTGCGTAAACATTCTTGCCTGTTTCCTTTTTCTGCAATTAATTGAATTGAGGCTAAAGAAAAAGAAACAAAAGAAGAAACAAAGAAGGACAGAAAGTCCCACAGATGGGTGACATATTCCATTAAAAAGCCAATCTCAACAAAGAAAATATCAACTCAGGATTCATGTTAGGAGGCATGCAGCAACCAGTGATACATTGTGCTCTGAACTGGCAATCAAAACATAATACATAATCAATAAGAAACAGCCAAAGTCAATAAATACAGTATTTATCTATTATTTTATTTATTTAACTAGGCAAGTCCGTTAAGAACACATTCTTATTTTTAATGACGGCCTAGGAACGGTGGGTTAACAGCCTTGTTCAGGGGCAGAACAACAGATGTTTACCTTGTCAGCCCAGGGATTTGATGTAGCAACCTTTTGGTTACTAGCCCAATTCTCTAACCTCTAGGATACCTGCCGCCCCAAACTATAAACCACTAGCACAGACGCCCACTGTAATCATCTGATTTATCTCCCTTATCCTCCTCCTCACTAATCTCATCCTCCTTTTGAAGAGTGTGTGTGTTTTATAGATGTGTGTGTGTGTTTTATAGATGTGTGAGTGAGGGTAATGTAATTAGAGCAGGTTACTGCCAGGGGTTAATATCCTACATGCACTCTGCTCCTCTCCAAAGGCTAAATTGCTTAAAGCACATTAGGAACTTTAAACAGACTTTTAAAACTGTGCACGTCTGTGTGTGTGTGTGTGTGTGTAACTGCACTGGCCTATTAAGACGTTACATTCTGCTGCTTAGAGTCAGCCAGCTCTCCCCAGACAAACCATCATCTCTCTCTCTCCCTCTTTCTTACTCTCTCACGCTGTCTCTCATGCTCTCTGCCTCACAATCTCACTCTTTCACACATCTCTCTCACTTTCTCTGACTGAATCTCTCCATCACTTCCCTCTCTCACATAGATACAGATGTAGGATCTTAATTTGAGCCAGTTTGCTACAGCAGGAAAATAATCCTGCAGCAACAGGAAATATGAATTATTATGTGGATTATAATTAAATTCCAATTTTTGTTGGGGTTGATACATTTTTCATAAGGGTAAATCGAGTCGGAAATTTCTACGTGGAAATTACAAACGTCAGCAGCATTTTTAAACCTAAAATACACTCAGTAGTGTGTATTCATGGACACCAAGGGAAGCCAGGTGTAAAGGGGTGAGTGACTGGTTGCTGGGAAGTCAGGCGCAGGAGAGCAGAGATGGGTGATAACAGGAGAACTTTAATATACACCCTGGCCCAAAGGCACAGCCGAGGCACAGCCGAGGCAGCGCAAAGCACAACCACGGTAACATGAACCGGAATAAACAAAACAAACAAACCTAGGTTTGAAACAAACCTAGCGCGAGCCAGCCTGTATGTAGCGTAACACCCTACACAAAGAACAATTCCACACACAGACATGGGGGAATCAGAGGGTAATATACATTTAGTCTAATGAGGTAATGTGAACCAGGTGTGCGGGAAAACAAGACAAAACAAATGGAAAATGAAAGGTGGAGCGGGGATGGCTAGAAGACCGATGACGTCAACCGCCGAACACAGCCCGAACAAGGAGAGGAACCGACTTCGGCGGAAGTCATGATACCAGGCTTCCCCAAAAAACGTACCAATATATTTTTTATAACATAAAATAATTTATCCTTCATCTCTGTGTTTCAGAATTTTTTCTTCAATTCGCAATTGGCTGAATAGATCTCACAGGAGAAAGCATACAAGTGAGCGAAACAGCACCTCTCTGTCTCTATACATGTAGGCCATCTATCTTATGCTGTCTGGTCTAAACGAGTATAACATTGTTGCCACCCATAGCATTGAAGGCAAGGGAAGCCAGCGAGCATCTGGCCTCCCTTGACAAAAAAAAGTATAAAGCATTTGCCAATCAGCGTTGAGCGAAATTGAGCAAGCTCAACTGTGAATCATCCTTGCGCACCAAAAAAAGTGTTAATAAGGGAAACCAGCTTGGATTTGGAGTCACTCCTATCAAATCCCTTTGAGAGCATACATCATTGACAGACAACTTGATTTGTTACATCTGGTTATGTTGTTATCCTCCAGTGGCTAGCTAGCCAGCTTGCTAAAAATGGCCCTTTTCTGGAATTAGCCATGGATGGAGAAAGGGATTAGGACTTGTGGTTTTACTTAATTCTCCATACTAGCCAATGATTATAACGGCGATTCTGATCTAACCATTAATTCATACATTGTTGTGCCCCTGGCCTGAGAGGGTGGAAGTTCAATATGTAGCTTGATGTAGAAGACTAACGTTAACTAGCTAACGTTGCCCATGAATGGAAGTTAGGCTAGCGAGCATTTTAGCCAGGTAGCCTAGGACAACAACAAAAATAAAAGCATGTAGCGTACGACAGAGCGATAGACCGTTTTGCCAGCATGAAAGAGAGGAGGATGGCATTGGTGTTTCTCTACAAGTCGGTGAGTCAACATGTTTTTCTACTTGCACAAACGCGCACACACAGAAATCAGAACCATGGACAGCCACATCATATTTAGTTTACGGTGTTAATTGGACTAAATTGTTTTTTAAAATCTTTTAGTTGTCACTGTATTAGACTAAGCAGAGGTGATTTGATGATGTTGAAATGTTGAAGTTGAAATGGTGCTGGAATAGTGGAGGCAGCTCCTATTTTCTTTGCGACTTGCGGTAACTCTCTGTGGTTCTAAATCAATTGTTCGGTGGTCCAAAAATGTCAGAAACATTAACTTGCTTGACCATGCTGTAGGTCATGTAACTGTCTGTTACTGTACATGCAATATGTTTTGTGGACATTACTGGACAGATGTTGCTTTCTGGTTTTGTGATAAAACAAAGGTGTGGTTGGATTTATTCTGCCACTGTGTCTTCTTATTGTCTCAGCCTTTAGGCCTATATATATCATGGTCACAAGGCATATGAATTAACAGGTTATAGAGCAAACAACGCAATTATCGCAACGCATTTTTTTTTGGGGGGGGTGCTTTATTTTATTTTTTACTTATCTATTTTTACACTTATTTTTCTTAACTGCATTGTTGGTTAAGGGTTTGTAAGTAAGCATTTCACTGTAAGGTCTACACCTGTTGTATTCGGAGCATGTAACAAATACAATACAATTTGATTTGATTTGAGAGAAAGTTTAATGTAGACGGCGCAGGTCAAAAGTCTAATATATGACCCTATGTCCGGATGACGCGTACATGCCCAAATATGGGCATGTACATCCAAATATACATCCTGTTCATGTTGTCACGTGTTGGAGGGTGTGTTATTTTATGGCTATATTGCATCTATTCCTTTGAAATTGTCATGATGATTGATGTGTAGGGACCTGGTTGAACTGGGGGGGATGTGTTTGAACAGTGGCCAGCTGCGTACATTCCTAAAAAGTAACCGTTATGTCTCTGCGTTTAAAAAGAAACCTGCCCCTCTTGCGAAGCCTAGTTGGAGCTACAGCTAAAGAAAGGAAGGCCATCTTGGGTCACTGTTCTTCAGATCTCATATTATCCCGATGTGAGATTGCTTTGAATCTTCTTAAATGTTATTACCCAGTTTGTTTTGTGCATTACTTCATACACTTGGCATTCCTCTGACATTCAAATGGATTATATAAAACCAGCAGGTTTTACAGTTCATCGAGTAGATAGGAAGCGGGCTCTCTCTGGCAAGAACAAAGACGGTGGTGTCTAGGGCTGTGGTGATCATGAAATTTTGTCAGACGGTTATTATCATGCAAAAGACTGCCGGTCTCACAGTAATTGACCATTAATTAACATAAACAGGTTTTGTATCTACAGACCTCCAACATAAAAGCTGGATGAGCGCCTTTGGAACATCTACATTTTAAAAAGTCTAATAAATCAATTTAATATACACCATCACAATAAATCCATTATTTATTTTAGTCGGGTCTAAACAAACATTATGGTCCATGTTCCTTCTAAACTGTGCCCGTGCGCGCAGTAGTCCCAAGACTAACGCTCAGCTCCCCTGTGAGATTTCAAATGTTTAAAACCATGACCAGAGAGAGTTGAGCCGACTTTGCCGGAATTCCAGTAGATGCAAACGGCCAGATGTACTTGGGCTCATTCTGGGCAGTCATTAATTTTGATTCCGGGCCGAGTCCGACACCCGATTCCGGGCCGATTCAATCAATTCCTACCCCTCGGCGAGGGCCGCTTCTGGGCCGATTCCTAATTTCTAGCTGGGATGTTGAGAGGCGGACCCTCATGCCCCGTGTACACTAGCACGTGGTATTGTGCTGTGAAACACCTCTTCCCATTCATTCTCAATGGAAGGAAAACGGTCAGAAGCAGAGAGGGCAGGGGACCATTGGGCGGTGCAAAAGTGGCATGGGAGGTGGTGAAAAATTTCTGCTTTTCACAACTTAGTGGAAATCAGCATCTCACAACTTCACCACGGCGACCACTGGGTGATGACCAATCATATTGACAGACAGGTGGAGAGTGAGAGAGCATGATTAAGCCTTGTGTTTTTTAAAATTTATTCTAACACTGTCAGTCGTCATAATCACCATGAGGGTAAATGCAAAACTGACCTTGGATCATTAACTCTGGGACTACTACATCTCTATCTGTATTTCAATGTAAAGCATCTCTTTAATAATACTTCCTGTTGACCCGACCAAGTGACCTCACCTCTAATCATGCTGTGCCCTCTATGTGTCAGCCAGTTCAGATGCGGGTGAGGTTCCCCGACATAGCTGACATAACCTAGAGGATTTAGGGAGAAGAGAGCTGAGGGATGAAATGAAGGAGAGAGATACTGTTATTGAGAAAATAAGGTAGTTAAAGAGACAGTACTCAACAGGAATCTGTGTGTGTGGTCTCAACTGGTGTCCACACTAAGTGGCTGTCATTTTGTCCGATTAATTCTGTCGATATATATCCAAAAATGTCCACTTATTTGGCGCGTTTGATCCAGAAAAACACCGGTTCCAACCTGCGCAACGTGACTACAAAATATCTCAAAAGTTACCTGTAATCTTTGCCAAAACATTTCAAACTACTTTTGTAATACAACTTTAGGTATTTGTTAACGTAAATAATCAATAAAATTGAAGACATGATGATCTGTGTTCAATACAGGAGGAAAACAAAGATGGCCGTACTTCTTCATTACATAAAGGAAA
The DNA here is from genome assembly GCF_034236695.1 of Oncorhynchus nerka. NCBI lineage: Eukaryota > Metazoa > Chordata > Actinopteri > Salmoniformes > Salmonidae > Oncorhynchus > Oncorhynchus nerka. Next base: position 16,864,124 of record NC_088398.1, on the reverse strand, counting down.
AACCTCACCCAATTTCTAATGACTGTTGACATCCAGTGAAAGTGGTAGGAACTGCAAGACGGTCCCTTAGAAATCTGGATTCCCAATGAAATCTTATTTAAAAGAGAGTGACCTCAAAAAAAAATCTGAATGGTTTGTCCTCGGGGTTTTGCCTGCTAAATAAGCTTTGTTATACTCACAGACATGATTCAAACAGTTGTAGACACTTCAGAGTGTTTTCTATCCAAATCTGCTAATAATATGCATATCTTATCTTCTGGGGGTGAGTAACAGGCAGTTGAATTTTGGCATGCATTTAATCCGGCCGTGAAAATACTGCCCCGTCACCAAGAAGTTAAAGGGGCAGTGTTGCATTTTGAGACAGGCTTGAATAAAGCTAAGTAGCCAATAGTAGTCTCTGAGAATAATAATGCATTTTATTTTGTAAAGCTGTTTTTTGCATCAAACAACACAAAAGCATTTTCAGTCACCTTCTTGTCTGGAGCTCTGGATAGACAGGTTAATGTCAAGCCCTGCATGTTTTTTCAAAAGTCTAATGGAATCTAGGCCTACATTGAAGACCACACATTGGCTTATACTGTAGGCTGAATGATAGAACAGCTATTTCCTTGTTAAAATGTTATGGGATGCATTTTCTACATTGTTTTTGATGATAGACCACTCTGGTAGGCCTACATTATGACCAAATAGCCACAGAGCACTGTTAAAACTGAAACTTAAAGCAGGTACAGCCTCAGTGTTCACAGAAAACCGGCCCTGGAAGTTGCACAGAATGTTCACAACGTTTAAGATTGCGCTCAGCAGACCTGAAATTTGCTCAGTTTGAGGGAACATTGATTATGATATGAAGAAAATGTATTTCAGAAGAACAGAATATTTTTTGGCCTACCCTTGGCACATGTTATCTGGCTATGCTCCATGCCATAGGCTGTAGGCTTGTTCATTTAGCTGACAATATATGCTTATAAGTTCAATTATTTTATTTTATCAGATTTTATAGAAAGTATATAATTCAATTTAGCTGAATAAAATAGAAAGGATATTTTCCCCATTAGCCTACAGAGTGAGTGCCCATATGAAGTGGCTATGTTGAGCGTCAAATTATACTTTTAAACAGGTCCTAATATGATAGATTTAGAGTTACTTGGCAACTTTAGTCGTGAATGATACAAACCTTAGAATGTCTTAGAAATCAAAACATATATGGGTTGCATGGTGCAACTATAAGCTATTGATGATTTGAGAAACAAAAAAACTTGCGCTCTGTTCCTTCCTGAAGTGATTTTATTGGGCGGTATGCAAATTGTAGTGGGTCTAGGGTTTCTGGGATAATGGTGTTGATGTGAGCCATGACCAGCCTTTCATGGCTATAGACGTGAGTGCTACGGGTCGGTAGTCATTTAGGCAGGTTACCTTAATGTTCTTGGGCACAGGGACTACTGTGGTCTGCTTGAAACATGTTGGTATTACAGACTCAGTCAAGGAGAGGTTGAAAATGTCAGTGAAGCCTCCCGGGTGGCGCAGTGGTTAAGGGCGCTGTACTGCAGCACCAGCTGTGCCACCAGAGACTCTGGGTTCGCGCCCAGGCTCTGTCATAACCGGCCACGACCGGGAGGTCCGTGGGGCGGCGCACAATTGGCCTAGCGTCGTCCGGGTTAGGGAGGGTTTGGCCGGTAGGGAAATCCTTGTCTTGTCGCACACCAGCGACTCCTGTGGCGGGCCGGGCGCAGTGCGCGCTAACCAAGGTTGCCAGGTGCACGGTGTTTCCTCCGACACATTGGTGCGGCTGGCTTCCGGGTTGGATGGCGCTGTGTTAGGAAGCAGTGCAGCTTGGTTGGGTTGTGAATCGGAGGACGCATGACTTTCAACAGTCTCTCCCGAGCCCGTAGCGATGAGACAAGATAGTAGCTACTAAACAATTGGATACCACGAAATTGGGGAGAAAAAGGGGTACAATTCAATAAATAAATAAATAAATAAAATAGCAGTTGGTCAGCGCGTGCTTGGGGTACACGTCCTGGTAATCCGTCTGGCCCTGCGGCCTTGTGAATGTTGACCTGTTTAAAAGTCTTACTCACATCGTCTGCGGAGAGCGTGATCACACAGTCATCTGGAACAGCTGATTCTCTCATGCATATTTCAGTGAAGCAAGCATAAAAGTAATTTAGCTCGTCTGGTAGGTTCGTGTCACTCGGCTGTGATTCCCTTTGTAGTCTGTAATAGTTTGCGAGCCCTGCCACATCCGACGAGCTTCGAAGCCGGTGTAGTACAATTCGATCTAAGTCCTGTATTGATGCTTTGCCTATTTGAGGGTTCGTCGGAGGGTGGGAGTGGGAGTGGGATTTTTCTATAAGCTTCCAGGTTAGAGTCTTCTCCTAGAAAGCGGCAGTGCGTATGTTGCCTGTAATCCATGGCTTCTGATTGGGGTATGTACTCACTATGGGGATGACGTCATCGATACACTTATTGATGAAGCAAGTGATTGATGTGGTGTACTCCTCAATGCCATCGGAAGAATCCCGGAACATATTCCAGTCTGTGCTAGCAAAACAGTCCTGTAGCTTAGAATCTGCTTCATCTGACCGATTTTTTATTGACCATGTCACTGGTGCTTCCTGCTTTAATTTGATCTTGTAAGATCTTGTAATTAGGTAAAATGGATTTAAGTTTCCCTGCATTAAAGTCCCCGGCCACTAGGAGCGCCGCCTCTGGATGAGCGTTTCCTGTTTGCTTATGGCGGTAAACAGCTCATTGAGTATTGTCTTAGTGCCAGCATCTGTCTGTGGTGGTAAATAGACAGCTAAGAATAATACAGATGAAAACTCTCTAGGTAGATAGTGTGGTCTACAGCTTATCATGAGATACTCTACCTCAGGCAAGCAAAACCTTGAGACTTCCTTAGATATCATGCACCAGCTGTTGTTTACAAATATACATAGACCGCCACCCCTTGTCTTACCAGATGCTGCTGTTCTATCCTGCCGATACAGTGTAGATCTTTGACATTATGGGGTACTGTGTGTAGGCCAGTGAGAGAAAACATAAATGTAATACATTTTAAATTCAGGCTGTAACTCAACAAAATGTGGAAAAAGTAAAGGGGTGTGAATACTTTCTGAAGGCAGTGTATATATACTGTTTATACAAAAGTATGTGGACACCCCTTCAAATTAGTGTATTCGGCTATTTCAGCCACACCCATTGCTAACATGCATATAAAATCACCACACAGCCATGCAATCTCCTTACACAAACATTGACGGTAGAATGGCATTACTGAAGAGAGCTCAGTGACTTTCAAAGTGGGACCGTCATAGGATGCCATCTTTCCAAGAAGTCAGTTCATGAAATTTCTGCCCAGCTAGAGCTGCCCAGGTCACCTGTAAGTGCTGTTATTGTGAAGTGGAAATGTCTAGGAGTAACAATGGCTCAGCCGCGACGTGGTAGGCCACACAAGCTTACAGAACGGGACGGCTGAATGCTGAAGTGCGTAGTGCGTAAAAATCATCTGTCCTCAGTTGCAACACTCACAACAGAGTTTCAAACTGCCTCTGGAAGCACCAAACTACTTCTGCAAGCTTTATGAAATAGGTTTCCATGGCCAGGCAGCCGCATACCAGCCTTAGATCACCACGCTCCATGCCAAGCATCGGCTGGAGTCGCGTAAAGCTCGCCGCCGTTGGACTCTGTAGCAGTGGAAACACATTCTCTGGAAGTGATGAATTCCACTTTAACATCTGGCAGTACGACGGACGAATCTGGGTATGGCGGATGCCAGGAGAATGCTACCTGCCCCTATGCATAGTGGCAACTGTAAAGTTTGGTGGAGGAGGAATAATGGTCTGGGGCTGTTTTTCACGGTTCGGGATAGGCCTCTAAATTCCAGTGAAGGGAAAGCTTAACGCTGGAATCTTGACATTCCAACTTTGTGGCCCTTTCCTGTTTCAGCATGACAATGCCCCTTTGCACAAAGCAAGCTCCATACAGAAATGGTTTGTCGATATCGGTGTGGAAGACCTTGACTGGCCTGTACAGAGCCCTGACCTCAATCCCATTGAACACCTTTGGGTGGAATTGGAACACTGACAGCGAGCCAGGCCTAATCGACAAACATCAGTGCCCGACCTCACTAGTGCTCTTGTGGCTGAATGGAAGCAAGTCCCCGCAACAATGTTCCATCGTAGTGGAAAGCCTGCCCAGAAGAGTGGGGGCTGTTATTGCAGCAAAGGGGGTACTAACTCCATATTAATGCCCATAATTTTTTTATGAGATTTTAGACGACCAGGTGTCCACAAACTTTTGGTCATGTAGTGTATATAGACTTGAATCTAGCAGCCAATTGGTTTCATGGGCATGGCTTGAACCTTGATGTGTGTACCTGTCTTGGCATCTGAAGGTCCATTCTGCAGGCTCCAGGCAGACAAGGTATTGAAGCATTTTAACCACCTCAGGTCCAGGGACCAGACTGTTCATGTACATATAACCAAATTTACATTACATCAATATACAAATCAACATATAAAAACATAAAAACAACCATATAGCTCTCACATTTGCAGGTACTCTACGTTGGCCACTGGGTAATAATTCTTCCTCAGGTTGTTACTGAGGTCCACCAACACCTGCAAATCAACAGGGCATCAGAAGTAGTTATTCTACCATGCCCAGAAATTGATTGCCCCCCATCTAGCTTCAGAGTTTGTTCTGTTAGGTGACCTAAACTGGGATATGCTTAACACCCCGGCAGTCCTACAATCTAAGCTAGATGCCCTCAATCTCACACAAATCATCAAGGAACCCACCAGGTACAACCCTAAATCTGTAAACAAGGGCACCCTCATAGACGTCACCCTGACCAACTGGCCCTCCAAATACACCTCCGCTGTCTTCAACCAGGATCTCAGCGATCACTGCCTCATTGCCTGTATCCGCTACGGAGCCGCAGTCAAACGACCACCCCTCATCACTATCAAACGCTCCCTAAAACACTTCTGTGAGCAGGCCTTTCTAATCGACCTGGCCCGGGTATCCTGGAAGGACATTGACCTCATCCCGTCAGTTGAGGATGCCTGGTCATTCTTTAAAAGTAACTTCCTCACCATTTTAGATAAGCATGCTCCGTTCAAAACATGCAGAACTAAGAACAGATATAGCCCTTGGTGCACAAAAACATCCTGTGGCGGACTGCAATAGCATCGAACACTCCCCGCGATATGCAACTGTTCAGGGAAGTCAGGAACCAATACACGCAGTCAGTCAGGAAAGCTAAGGCCAGCTTCTTCAGGCAGAAGTTTGCATCCTGTAGCTCCAACTCCAAAAAGTTCTGGGACACTGTGAAGTCCATGGAGAACAAGAGCACCTCCTCCCAGCTGCCCACTGCACTGAGGCTAGGTAACACGGTCACCACCGATAAATCCATGATTATCGAAAACTTCAACAAGCATTTCTCAACGGCTGGCCATGCCTTCCGCCTGGCTACTCCAACCTCGGCCAACAGCTCCGCCTCCCCCCCCCCGCAGCTACTCGCCCAACCCTCTCCAGGTTCTCCTTTACCCAAATCCAGATAGCAGATGTTCTGAAAGAGCTGCAAAACCTGGACCTGTACAAATCAGCTGGGCTTGACAATCTGGACCCTCTATTTCTGAAACTATCCGCCGCCATTGTCGCTACCCCTATTACCAGCCTGTTCACCCTCTCTTTCATATCGTCTGGGATCCCCAAGGACTGGAAAGCTGCCGCAGTCATTCCCCTCTTCAAAGGGGGAGACACCCTGGACCCAAACTGTTACAGACCTATATCCATCCTGCCCTGCCTATCTAAGGTCTTCGAAAGCCAAGTCAACAAACAGGTCACTGACCATCTCGAATCCCACCGTACCTTCTCCGCTGTGCAATCTGGTTTCCGAGCCGGTCACGGGTGCACCTCAGCCACGCTCAAGGTACTAAACGATATCATAACCGCCATCGATAAAAGACAGTACTGTGCAGCCGTCTTCATCGACCTTGCCAAGGCTTTCGACTCGGTCAATCACCATATTCTTATCGGCAGACTCAGCAGCCTCGGTTTTTCGGATGACTGCCTTGCCTGGTTCACCAATTACTTTGCAGACAGAGTTCAGTGTGTCAAATCGGAGGGCATGCTGTCCGGTCCTCTGGAAGTCTCTATGGGGGTGCCACAGGGTTCAATCCTCAGGCCGACTCTTTTTTCTGTATATATCAATGATGTTGCTCTTGCTGCGGGCGATTCCTTGATCCACCTCTACGCAGACAACACCATTCTATATACTTCCGGCCCGTCCTTGGACACTGTGCTATCTAACCTCCAAACGAGCTTCAATGCCATACAACACTCCTTCCGTGGCCTCCAACTGCTCTTAAACGCTAGTAAAACCAAATGCATGCTTTTCAACCGTTCGCTGCCTGCACCCGCACGCCTGACCAGCATCACCACCCTGGATGGTTCCAACCTTGAATATGTGGACATCTATAAGTACCTAGGTGTCTGGCTAGACTGTAAACTCTCCTTCCAGGCTCATATCAAACATCTCCAATCGAAAATCAAATCAAGAGTCGGCTTTCTATTCCGCAACAAAGCCTCCTTCACTCACGCCGCCAAACTTACCCTAGTAAAACTGACTATCCTACCGATCCTCGACTTCGGCGATGTCATCTACAAAATTGCTTCCAACACTCTACTCAGCAAACTGGATGCAGTTTATCACAGCGCCATCCGTTTTGTCACTAAAGCACCTTATACCACCCACCACTCGCTACATATTCGTCGCCAGACCCACTGGCTCCAGGTCATCTACAAGTCCATGCTAGGTAAAGCTCCGCCTTATCTCAGTTCACTGGTTACGATGGCAACACCCATCCGTAGCACGCACTCCAGCAGGTGTATCTCACTGATCATCCCTAAAGCCAACACCTCATTTGGCCGCCTTTCATTCCAGTTCTCTGCTGCCTGTGACTGGAACGAATTGCAAAAATCGCTGAAGTTGGAGACTTTTATCTCCGTCACCAACTTCAAACACGCTCTAGTCGGCTGGCCCTCGCTGCATATTCGTCGCCAGACCCACTGGCTCCAGGTCATCTACAAGTCCATGCTAGGTAAAGCTCCGCCTTATCTCAGTTCACTGGTCACGATGGCAACACCCATCCGTAGCACGCGCTCCAGCAGGTGTATCTCACTGATCATCCCTAAAGCCAACACCTCATTTGGCCGCCTTTCATTCCAGTTCTCTGCTGCCTGTGACTGGAACGAATTGCAAAAATCGCTGAAGTTGGAGACTTTTATCTCCCTCACCAACTTCAAACATCTGCTATCTGAGCAGCTAACCGATCGCTGCAGCTGTACATAGTCTATCGGCAAATAGCCCACCCATTTTTACCTACCTCATCCCCATACTGTTTTTATTTATTTACTTTTCTGCTCTTTTGCACACCAATATCTCTACCTGTACATGACCATCTGATCATTTATCACTCCAGTGTTAATCTGCAAAATTGTAATTATTCGCCTACCTCATGCCTTTTGCACACAATGTATATAGACTCCCCTTTTTTTCTTCCTTTTGTGTTATTGACTTAATTGTTTACTCCGTGTTGTCTGCTCACACTGCTATGCTTTATCTTGGCCAGGTCGCAGTTGCAAATGAGAACTTGTTCTCAACTAGCCTACCTGGTTAAATAAAGGTGAAATAAAATAAATAAATAAAAATAAAAATAAAATACACTGATTCATACAATATATTGTCCAAATACACTGGAATATACATTCTATTGGCTCAATGCACAAGCATTTCTCTACACTCTCAATAACATCTGCTTACCTTGTGTGTGTGACCAATACATTTTTTATTTGAAATACACTGGAACATAGAATATATTGGCTAAATACTGGCAAAACAGACATTCATACATATTGCAAAAGTAATAAAACATACAGTATATGCTACTTTTCCCTTTAGCTAATTTAGCTTAAGGAAGTCGTAGTGTTGTCTCTGGACAGCGATGAAGATCAGAAGCGTTGACTGGGCAGCTGCAGCTGCAGCATGGCCCAGGACCTGCATATACATCATCAACATATTGATACACACACAAACACACATACAGTATATTCATAAATACTCTTTCAAACATAAACAAATACATTGAAATACATTTACAACATAGTAAAAACACATCATCAGATCTATTTTATTATGTACCTGTGCTCCGTGGGGTAGGAGGCTGCTGTGGGGCCGAACACCACCCCGTACCCCGCCTGTAGCAGGCCCAGAGAGCACCACAGGTCTCCCGTCCCAAACACACACACCCTCTCACACTCAGGTGGGGCAGGCACAGCCTCCCTCATCGGAGACAGGGATACACACTCACTCTTCTCCTCACTCCTCTCCTGACCCGTCATGCCTGAACAGAGACAGGCAAATACCTCCTCGAGTTGTAGATAGTCAATAGAAAGTGTCAGAAAGACCAAAGAATTTAAAATACCTTCCTGAAGTTGCAATTACAAAAAAAGTACATTCACATAAATGGAGCTCGCAGGATGAACGTCCCTTTCACTTCGCTAAGTTCTTCAGCAGACACCTCCTCTAGACGGAGTTACAGTCCAGACAGAGTACTGTCAATCAATGCTAGGACAGCTTGCTGTAGTTCAAATCCTGCAATGAAATGGTTTCTGCTTTACATGTCCCAAAACAATCATCTTCAGAGTTGGAGCAGCTCCTCTGAGTTATCCAGATGAAAGTCTGACTAAGACACTACTCACTGAGTCTCTATTTGTGTCTGGGCATGCTCCTGTTGTGAGGAGGGAAGGGAGTAGTCTCTCTGCCAAGCTGACAACTCAGTTGGAAGAGGAGGGTTTTTGCGTGTGTGTGTGTGTGTGTGTGTGCAACAATAAGCTTGTAAACACAAAAATCACAGAATGTGAAATACCTGAAGAACTGTGTCACATCACCATGAACAGTGTCTTGAAACACTGGTTTCATGAAAGCAAGAACAATCTAAATGCTTGAGGTGGGGTCAGAGCACAGTGGAATTAATGAACCCAAGCTTTAGACTGGGCTTAGTTTACAGTAAGCTAGTAGCGGTGCATGGGTAAAATCACTGGGGAAGCTAAACAATTGCCATTTTACAATCTATGTGTTGTGATAATTGCGTTTTGCTCTACAACCGATTAGTTCATATGCCTTGGGACCTTGATATATAGGCATACGTCTGAGATAATATGAAGACACAGTGGCAGAATAAATTGAAACAGACCTTTTTTTCATTACAAAACCGAAGAGCAACCTCTGTCCGGTGAAGTCCACAAAACATATTGCATGTAACAAACAGTTACATGACCGACAGCATGGTCAAGCAAGGTAATGTTTCGATGCACCTGCGATAACCTCTGCAAAATATGTGAACGCAACCAAGAAAATTTGATTTGAGCTCTCTCTGTGTGTGCGTGTTTGTGATCAGTGTGTGTGTGGGAACGACATAAACAACCCTCCCATACACATCATGAACCACACAAAGACAGACACACAAAGACACACTGCTACCCAACCACTCACAGTATACCACAGAGAGCAATCGCAGGTCAGCAGAACTGTGGTTCACCTTAACCCAAACACAGCAATTATGGTGTTATATGAACACAGGAAGAGGAGCTTTCAGAGGTGGAATTGAGTAATGATGTTAAACCTTGACCTATAAGTCCTATATAATAATATTTTGTGTATTTGAAGATTGAAAGAGAGAGAGAGAAATAGCTAGAGGGAGAGAGAGACTAGGTCTTACATTAGCCTGTAATTTGTGGGTTTTCTTCTGGAACCCATGTCACACCCACTCACCAGCAGTCATTATCTCATAAGGCGGGAGGGGAAAATACAGATACACACACACACACAAACAAACTGATAATGGGGCACAGCGCCGGCATAGTTACTGGCCTTCTGATTGGTCTGTCTCCTTACCAGCAAAGTGTCTGCTACCTGGCAACTAACAATATGCATCCACTTCCTCCCATAATAACAAGGTTCTTCAGTTTTGGCTTTGACCGCTATTGGAATTTGCAAGTTTTTGTTCTTGCCCAGCATTAAAACACCAGACTCAGTCTAATCAAGGTCCAAACTAAAGACTGGGATTAATGTAGTTAATCAGACTTAGGTTGATCAGGCTTATTATTGTTTGGTATTAGCTAAGGACCAGATAGAGGCCGTGTTGATGTTACTGGGTGGGTCACAAGACAAGACAAAACTGTTTTCTGTTGTTTTTTTCTGTATCTCGTCGTTTACAGCTGGCCTGTCAGCAGTGCGTGTGACCTGAACTGCTCTCTACCCCACACAGACCCTTATTACGAACCACCAGTTCAATGACCCTACAGTCTCAGCCCCAGCCACAGTCCATAACCATAAAAAGCACAAACAGGAGTCAACACACCCTGAGTTCCCAGGACCAGCATGGGAGACCACTGACTGAGGTCCCAAAACAGGAAATTCAGATTAAGGGAAAGTGCACTGCAGTGAAAGTGTGCCCTTTGTTTCCCCAATGGGCTATTGATAATTGTTCCACGTTGGTCGTGTGAGTACCTATGCGTAGTCTCAGCCTGTGCTGCGTGTTTTGTGCTTTGTGTACTACGGGTCTTTGTGTACTACGAGGTTTACCCACGCTCTTTTGTTTGTGCACATCACAGTGTTTGTATACGTGTTTGTTTTGGCTGTATTAAAAACCCCAGATGATGTATTCCTGCGCCTTTTCTCCAAATCCTTTATACCAGCATGACAGAATGATCGACCCAACATACGGAGACAACAGGGAAGGCCAAGCTTGCAACCATTTTAGGGACAGTACATCACCATGAGGACTGTCTCTCCAGACTCTGTGTCGCCATGGACAGTGTGCTGGCAACCATCCTGCGCTTGGAGCGGAATGTGCAGTCCCTCTAATCTCCAGCGCCTACCTCCGCTCCATCGGAGCCGGTCCTCGGAATACCCCTGGCCCTCCCGGAGTGCTTCAACGGCGCAACAGCAAGATGCAAGGGGTTCCTTCTACAATGCGACCTGTACCTCGCTCGCTATGCCAAGGCTGTTTCCAGAAGAGACAGGGTTTCCATCATCATCTCGGCACTGACCGGACGGGCTCTGGACTGGGGTGCCATGGTCTGGGAGACGGGTGGGCCCAAGGCCGAGTCCTATGAGCGCTTCACCCTCCTCTTCCGCTCGGTGTTTGATCATCCTGTGGAGGGCAGAGAGGGAGGGGGAGTGTCTACTCCAACTATGCCAGGGAGCTAGGACCGCCTCAGTGTTTGCCCTGAAGTTCCGGACTATCGCGGCTTTCACCGGATGGAACGAGTTGGCTCCGGTCACCGTTTTCCGCAACGGACTGCGGGAGGAGGTACAGCTGGAGTTAGCCTGCCGTGATGACAAACTGTCACTCGACCAGCTCATCAGCATGGCGATCCAGCTGGACAATCTCCTGCGGTCCTGATGTAAACCTGCGCAGAATCCAGAGCCCATGGCTACACCTGCTCCATGGCCAGAGCCGATGGAGGTGGTCTTGGCACGTTTTCCCGAGGCAGAGCTCAGGAGAAGGAGGAATCTGGGCATCTGCTTCTATTGTGGGGAAAGAGGTCATTTCTCCCCGACCTGCTCTCAATCCCCTATGAGCCAAGGAAGTGACAAGCCAGGGAATTCTAGGAGGCAAGGTCTCCTCTCCTTGTCTGTCAAATCAACCAGTGTGTTTTCCCGTTAAATTCCATGAGTACTCTCACCCTTCACTCCAGTTAGCTCTGATTGATTCCGGAGCTGCTGGTAATTTTTTAGACACTGGCCACTGAATTACACATCCCTTTGGTTCCCCTACAGTCACCCATTCCGGTTTGAGCCCTGGATAATGGTCCAATATGGACAGGGCTCCTACATCACATTACTGTTCCTGTTTCTTTGATGATCCAGGATACTCATTCAGAACAGAACTCCTGGTTGAGTTTGCATAACCCAGTTATTTCCTGGTCTGAGAGGAGACTGCTGGGTTGATCGCAAGAGTATCAGGGGAGGTATCTCGCGTTGTCTGTCAACACCACTACGGTGGAAATTCTGGACTGTGCTCCTCAAGTGGATTTACCAGAGGAGTACCAGGATCTGTACCGGGTTTTTTCTAAGACCCAGGCTACATGCCTGCTTCCCCATCGCCCCTGGGACTGTGCCATTGACCTGTTGTCTGACGCAGCCCTCCCGAGAGGACATGTCTATCCCCTCTCCTATGCAGAGACCGAGGCCATGGAGAACTATGTACAGGAGAGTCTCCAGCAGAGTTTTATCCGCAAGTCACCAGCCTCCTCAAGCTTCTTTTTTTAGAAAGATGGGGGACTGCTCCCCTGCATTGATTATTGAACACTGAACAAGGCCACCATCAAGTTCAGCTATCCTTTACCCCTGTCATGACGTTGGCCTGGGGATAGGTTTATGACAGTCATAAATACCTCTTTCCCTCTTTTTCCTCTCTCTACCCTACTGATGTTACATTTGCAAAACCATTGATTAACATAGAGATTCTGGGAACATCAGAAGGTGGGGGGAAATTAACTATATTCTGGTAATCCGACCAATGGAACATATGTGGTGGTACTTAATGAATATGATGTCTGTTCAGGTGTCATCTGAGACATTCTCATCAATGATGAGATGACATAAACTCTACAGTGGAAAGTCTACACATCAGCGTTATCGGATTCACGTGGAATTGTTGTTCAATTTAAATGTTTGAATATGAAATGTTTCGTGATGGGATGAAATGTGATTTTAGCTTCTAAAATGTGAGATTTGGGTTTTCATAAGATAGGTCTCTGCTCAATCAGTGGCGCGCCCCTGTGAAGGGACATGGGCTATAAAACTTTTTAAACACTCCCTTCTCTCCCTTCCTATATAAGCCCTTGACGACAATGTAACCTCCTTTTCCAAAGACGTGAGGACGACGGTCCGATGTCAGAATGGTTCAGATAATAACTACAGAACGAAGACAACATCAGCGTGAGCTTTGGTTGCGAATGGTATGAACTTTGAACTCTTATTCACTACAGAAGTGATACCTCCTAGCCGTTGAGTTAGCAACAGCTATGGCAAACGAGGGTTAGGAAGGAACAGACAGAGTATCCCGTCTATCACACAACGACGTTACTACAACGTATCCAATTGACAACCAGAGACATTCTTCAAAGGACTCGGTTGGGCAACATGGCCTTCCATCTATCACCAACCTACCGAAGCACACCTCAGAGTAAATATTTATTGCATTTTCCTTTTCCAAATGGGCGGTAATTTAGAGTGCATAAGATACTGTATTTACGAATGCACAGCTTCGCCCTTTGTTCCTCAGTCTTCCTGCTCTTTCACTCAAACCCAGCCCCTTTTCTTTTGTGTAACAAGCTGTCATATCTGTTCCGCCCGCTAGGGACATTTTCCTTTATGACGTAATTTGTAATCAAGTTATGATTTAAGTATGTGTATGTGTAATTCTGTGTGATTAGTTAGGTATTTGGTAAAAAAATAATTTAACCCAATTTTGTATTGCTGGTTCAACTTGTTAGCCAGGGTTCGTGTAGAAAACCAAGAATTTACAACTTTCAGATGAGACTGAATTAAGATGACGATTAATATTGACGGCTATTGATGTAAAATATTACTAGGTCTTTAAGTGTTTATTCGGAAGATAACAGCTCTATAAATGTTATTTTGTGGTGCCCGACTCTAGTTAATTACATTTACATGATTAGCTCAATCAGGTAATATTAATGATGGAGAAATTGTTTTATAGAATAGCATGTCATATCACTTAATCCAGCATAGCCAAAGACACGACACCCCTCATCCCAACCATCATCGAACAAATGCACGGGGCGCAGTACTTACGAAGCTGGACATGAGGAGCGCCTACAATCTGGTGCGGCGATGAACAGGCGATGAACGGTAGATGTTTTTTAGGTCATTAGGAGTATCTCGTTATTTGTATTTTTTATTTTTTTATTTCACCTTTATTTAACCAGGTAAGCTAGTTGAGAACAAGTTCTCATTTACAACTGAGACCTGGCCAAGATAAAGCAAAGCAGTGCGACAGAAACAACAACACAGAGTTACACATGGAATAAACAAGCGTCCAGTCAACACAATAGAAGAAAAAAAAAAAGTCTATATACAGTGTGTGTCAATGGCATGAGGGGGTCAGGCAATAAATAGGCCATAGTAGCAAAGTAATTACAATTTAGCAGATTAACACTGGAGCGATCGATGAGCAGATGATGGTGTGTAAGTAGTGATACTGGTGTGCAAAAGAGCAGTAAAGTAAATAAAAATGATATGGGGATGAGGTAGGTAGATTGGGTGAGCTATTTACAGATGGACTATGTACAGCTGCAGCGATCGGTTAGCTGCTCAGATAGCTGATGTTTAAAGTTAGTGAGGGAAATGTAAGTCTCCAGCTTCAGTGATTTTTGCAATTCGTTCCAGTCACGGGCAGCAGAGAACTGGAAGGAAAGGTGACCAAAGGAGGTGTTGGCTTTGGGGATGACCAGGAGATATACCTGCTGGAGCGCGTGCTATGGGTGGGTGTTGTTATCGTGACCAGTGAGCTGAGATAAGGCGGCGCTTTACCTAGCATAGGCAACAAATATGTAGCTAAGGCCAGCCGACTAGAGCATACAGGTCGCAGTGGTGGGTGGTATAAGGCGCTTTGGTAACAAAACGGATAGCACTGTGATCGACTGCATCCAATTTGCCGAGTAGAGTATTGGAAGCTATTTTGTAGATGACATCGCCGAAGTCGAGGATCGGTAGGATAGTCAGTTTTACTAGGGTAAGTTTGACGACGTGAGTGAAGGAGGCTTTGTTGCGAAATAGGAAGCTGATTCTTGATTTGATTTTGGATTGGAGATGTTTGATATGAGTCTGGAAAGAGAGTTTACAGTCTAGCCAGACGCCTAGGTATTTGTAGTTGTCCACGTATTCTAGGTCAGAACCGTCCAGAGTAGTGATGCTAGTCGGGCGGGCAGGTGCGGGCAGCGAACGGTTGAAAAGCATGTATTTGGTTTTGCTAGTGTTTAAGAGCAGTTGGAGGCCACAGAAAGGAGTGTTGTGTGACATTGAAGCTCGTTTGGAGGTTATTTAACACAGTGTCCAAAGAAGGGCCAAATGTATACAGAATGATGTCGTCTGCGTAGAGGTGGATCAGGGAATCACCCGCAGCAAGAGCGACATCATATATACAGAGAAAAGAGTCGGCCCGAGTATTGAACCCTGTGGTACCCCCATAGAGACTGCCGTTTGGACTGTCTAATGCTCCTTCAGTCTTCCAGGCCTTCATCAACAAAGTGTTTTGGGACATGCTGGGACGGGGCCTAGTGATCTATATAGACAACATTTTGGTTTATTCTGCTGGCCGCGTCCAGCATGTCTCATTAGTCAGGTCTGTGCTGAGAAGACTGTTGGAGCATGATCTATATGTTAAACAGGATAAATGTTTGTTTTTCCAGCAGTCCATGTCCGTCTTGGAGGACAGAGGAGCCTCTTAAAGAAGAAGTTACAGGTCTGTGAGAGCCAGAAATCTTGCTTGTTTGTAGGTGACCAAATACTTATTTTCCACCATAATTTGCAAATAAATTCATTAAAAATCCTACAATATGATTTTCTGGATTTTTTTTCTCATTTTGTCTGTCATAGTTGATGTGTACCTATGATGAAAATTACAGGCCTCTCTCATCTTTTTAACTTGTTATGGAGCATGCGAATTTTCGCAGTCTTTAAAAAACAATTGCGCAACATTTCAGCGCCCTGCTATTCATGCCAGGAATATGGTACGTTCATTTGGTTAGTTTGTGTGGAAAGGAAACAGTCAGACCTTTCCAAAAGTGTTTAAATCACGCCTGTGCCATTTACAGAACGTGCGTTTCGGTCGAATAGGTCATGAAAATCTGTTCACTGAAAATGTAAAAATATATTCTTCCGCGCCTGCAGGCAATTGTTTACAGAGAACAGAATTAAATAGAGCCGCGTTCTCATTGGCTACAGCTTCCCCATGCTGTCTAGAGTTACGTCATTAGTTTCGCAATTGATACTTGGTCTAACCGAAACAAAGGAACTACTTTCCTACTGCCACCGCCCAGATTTTCGAGCGACCATTTTCAAACATGTTTTTCTCCACGGACCAGCTAACGATTTCACACCGTCTCCTGAGGTATTTTATCGCTTATTAACGTGTACTAATACCTAAAGTAGCATTACAAAAGTATTTCGAAGTGTTTTGTGAAAGTTTATCGTCGACTTTTGGCATTTTAAAAAATGACGTTACGTTATAAAATGCTAATTTTTTCCTCCAATTCCAAGGTATTCCTAGCTCGATATCTAGGCTATATATGGACCGATTTAATCGAAAAAAGACCCTAAATGATGTTTATGGGACATCTAGGAGTGCCAAGAATGAAGCTCGTCAAAGGTAAGGAATGTTTTATATTTTATTTCAGCCTTTTCGTTTGCGAGCGCTAACGAAAAATCTGTCGTTTTTGTGATGTTGCATTTATGTGAGGCTGCATGGTACAGATAATAGCGTCTCATGCTTTCCCCGAAAAGCATTTTACAAATCTGACTTGGTGAATAGATTCACAACGAGTGTAGCTTTAATTTGGTATATTGGATGTCAATTTTTATGACATTTTGACTTTTATCATAAACTATGCGTGGTGCACTTGAAATTTCAGAAAATGCGATTCCCAATGGGGAACCGCTTCCATAATTAAGTGAGAGAACTTGCACAATTGGTGGCTGACTAAATACGTTTTTGCCCCACTGTACATCTAATATGAGTAATGTAAGATATGTAAACATTATTAAAGTGGCATTATTTAAAGTGGCATTGTTTAAAGTGACTAGTGATCCATTTATTAAAGTGATTGGGTCTCAATGTATGCAGCAGCCTTTCTGAGTTAGTGATGGCTATTTAACAGTCTGATGGCCTTGAGATTGAAAAACAGCTTCTATCTCTCTGTCCTAGCTTTGATGCACCTGCACTGACCTCACCTTCTGAATAATAGCGGTGTGAACAGGCAGTGACTCAGGTGGTTGTTGTCCTTGATGATCTTTTTGGCCTTCCTGTGACATCGGGTGCTGTAGGTGTCTTGGAGGGCAGGTAGTTTGCCCCGGTGAAGTGTTGTGCAGACCACACTACCCTCTGGAGAGCCTTGCGGTTGAGGGCAGTGCAGTTGCCTTACCAGGCTGTGATACAGCCCGACAGGATGCTCTCAAGTTTGTCTGTGATGTGTACGCCCAGGAACTTAAAACTTTCCACCTTCTCCACTGCTGTCCCTTCGATGTGGATAGGGGGTACTCCCTCTGCTGTTTCCTGAAGTCCATGATCATCTCCTTTGTTTTGTTGACATTGAGTGAGAGGTTGTTTTCCTGACACCACACCCCCGAGTGCCCTCACCTCTTCTCTGTAGGTTGTCTCGTCGTTGTTGGTGATCAAGCCCACTACAGGGAGTACAGGAGAGGGCTGAGCACACACCCTTGTGGGGCCCCAGAGGGTCAGCAAATAGGAAATGTTGTTTCCTACCTTCACCACCTGGGGCGGCCCGTCAGAAATTTCCAGACCCAGTTGCACAGGGAGGGTTGAGACCCAGGGCATCCAGCTTGATGATAATCTTGGAGGGTACTATGGTGTTGAATGCTGAGCTGTAGTCAATGAACAGCATTCTTACATAGGTATTATTTTTTGTCCAGATGGGATAGGGCAGTGTGCAGTGTGATGGCAATTGCGTCATCTGTGGACCTGTTGGGGCAGTATGCAAACTGAAGTGGGTCTAGGGTGGCCAGTAAGATTGCGGGGATATGATCCTTGACTAGCCTCTCAAAGCACTTCATGATGACAGAAGTGAGTGCTACGGGGCAGTAGTCATTTAGTTCAGTTCTTTGCCTTCTTGGGTACAGGAACAATGGTAGCCATCTTGAAGCATGTGGGGACAACAAACTGGGATAGGGAGCGATTAAATATGTCCATAAACACACCAGCCAGCTGGTCTGTGCATGCTCTGAGGGCGCGGCTAGGGATGCCGTCTTGGCTAGCAGCCTTGCTAGTGTTAACCAGTTTAAATGTTTTACTCACGTCAGTCCACTGTGAAGGAGAGGGGGGGCCACAGTCTTAGTTAGCGAGCCGCGATGGTGGCACTGTATTATCCTCAAAGTGGGCAAAGAAGATGTTAAGTTTGTCAGGAAGCCTGACGTCGGTATCTGTGACGAGGCTGTTTTTGTTTTTGGAGTCCGTGATTTCCTGTAGACCCTGCCACCTGCCGTGATTTCCTGTAGACCCTGAGCCGTTGAATTGCCACTCCACCTTGTCCCTTGTCGTGGAATTATCCGAATTTGTTGGTAACATTTGTAAGATGTTTAATATTCATCAAATGTGTGTAAGTTACTTCTCATCAGAATGGTATATTTGTATAATACTGTGGTGAGGTTGCAGTTATCTGTTCTATGTCAAAACTAAGTTGCATGGGCCGCTGAGAGGGGAGAGGTCAAAGTGTCATCATGTGTAAACATATATTTTCGGTGTGGCAGTGACTCCCTACTTTTCTCATGGGGGGGAAAGGAGGGTGGAATCATTCTATGCTCCCTCTTTGTTGACCTGTAGGGTCACTCTCCTCTCCGTGAGTTTGTCCAGGAGTTTGTATTTAGAGTGGGTTGTATATAAATGACAATTTGATATATGCCTGTTGATATGGAGGATTTGGTTTATGGTTCTGGGGTTTGGGAAAGGAGACAAAGCTGAACGATGAATTATGTCTATGCTGTCTGACTATGGGTGTCTTTGCTATTAAAGGAACTCAGTTGCATTGTAAGGGGACTCTCAGAGAATTCACTGGGGAGACACTGAATTTATCTGAAAGTCACAGGATTGTGATAAGAGCTCATATAATTAAAGATGGACTTTTATAACTAACTCTGACGTGTGTGTGTGGTTTGCTCCCATGATTAGGTAAATAGAGGACATTTCCACCACACCCTGTACCAGAATTTCGCTTGTTTGATTGCCTTGTGGAGGGAATAACTACACTGTTTATATTCAGCCATATCTCCAGACCTCTTTCCATGGTTAAATGCGGTGGATCGCGCTTTCAGTTTTACGCGAATTCCGCCATCCATCCACAGTTTCTGGTTAGGGTAGGTTTTAATCGTCACAGTGGTTACAACATCTCCAATGCACTTATTTATAAACACACTCATAGAGTCAGCATTTAGGTCAATGTTGTCCTCAGGCGGACCGGAACATATTCCTGTCCACGTGATGAAAACAATCTTGGATTGTGGCATCCGATTGGTCGGACCAGCGTTGAATGGTTCTCGTCACTGGTACATCCTGTTTGAGTTTCTGCCTATAAACCGGGACGAGCAAGATAGCATCGTGGTCGGATTTGCCGAAGTGAGGGCGGGGGAGGGATTTGTTTGCATCGCGGAAGTTAGAGTAGCAGTGGTCGAGAGTATTAGCCCTACGTGTCGTGCAATCAATATGCTGATAAGATTTAAGTAGCATTATTCTCAAATTTGCTTTGTTAAAATCCCCAGCTACAATAACTACAGCCTCCGTATATATAGTTTCCAGTTTACATAGAGTCCAGTGAAGTTCCTTGAGGGCCGTCTTGGTGTTTGCTTGAGGGGGGGTGTACACAGCAGTGACTATAACTGACGAGAAATCTCTTGGTAGGTAGAATGGCCACCAATTGATTGTAAGGAATTCTAGGTCGGATGAGCAGAAGGACTTGAGTTCCTGTATGTTGTTATGATTACACCATGAGTTGTTAATCATAAAGAACACACCCCGCCTTTCCTTTTCCCAGAGAGGTGTTTATCTCTGTTGGCACGAACCGATTCCAACAACATATCCCGAGAGAGCCATGTTTCCATGAAACAGAAAATGTTACAATCTCTGATGTCTCTCTGGAACGCAACCCTCGCTTGAATTTCGTCTACCTTGTTGTCAAGAGACTGGACATTGGCAAGTGTAGTGGAAATTTCCTGTATTACCAAATCATTCGAGAGCAAAACCCACACACAAGTCAGAGTTTAATTATATGAGCTCCATCACAACCCTGTGACTCTCAGATCAATTCAGTGTCTATAAATGAATTCTCTGAGAGTCCTTACACATTGCAACTGAGATCCTTTATAGCAAAGACACGCATAGCCAGACAGCATTGGCTATAAATTATCGTTCAGCTTTGGTCTCCTAAACTATGTACTTATCTCACTCTTGGTACCACTCAGGACCAAAAACAAAACCTCATCCACTAGCATATATCAAATACACCCCTCCTGGACAAGATCACAGAGACAGTGAGCCTCCTAGGCCATATACTAAATCAAGATAAGGGCAACCTCGGAGGGGACATGTAAATAGTTAGACACATTCCCATAAGAAGACAAGCCTAACCTCTCCCCAATGGGAAAAGTAGGGAGTGACTGGCACACAGACATTGTGGAGCCAAGAGATAACTGGTTCCCCTTCAATCATCCCTTCACATGGTTTAAAAGATACGTTTAAATATGAAAATTAATAAAACATCTTATTTATAAATGTTACCTAAATGCTTCTTATTCTGCCACGACACGATTAGTATATTTGGGAGCAGTGAGCGATGTGCCCGTTTACGAAGCCTGACCAGAAGACCGCTCCGTATGCCCCTTCTGCATCGCTGTTGCTTTAGGTCAACTGCTGGGATTAGATTAATTGTCCTGGGTGGTGGTCCGAAGAGAGGATCCTCATCAGGAAAGTCATATTCCTGGTCATAATGTTGGTAAGTTGACGTTGCTCTTATATCCAATAGTTCTTCCCGGCTGTATGTAATAAGACTTAAGATTTTCTGCAGTAACAATGTATGAAATAATACATAAAAAAAGTAAATACTGCATAGTTTCCTAAGAACGCGGATAGTGGAAGATATCGCCACTCCTATTTGCCATATCTTCAATTTAAGCCTACCACAAAGTGTGTTGTTAAGAAGGTAGAGCAGCGCTTTATTATGGACAGACTTCTCCCCATTTTAGTTACTGTTACCATGACCATGACAATTTACAATCCAGGGTTAATACAAGAAGTTTAGTCACCTCAACTTGATACTTTTCCACATTTTTCATTACAAGATTTAGTTGAGGTTTAGGGTTTAGTGAATGATTTGTCCAAAATACAATACTTTTCATTTTTGAAATATTTAGGACTAATTTATTCCTTGCCTCCCATTCTGAAACTAAATGCGCAGCCAGTGAAGTTAGTAAAGATTGAAAAACGTAAGGGGCCTAGACAGCTGCCCTGGGGAATTCCTGATTCTACCTGGATTATGTTGGAGAGGCTTCCATCAAAGAACACCCTCTATGATCTGTTAGACAGGTAACTGTTTATCCACAATATAGCAGGGGGTGTAATGCCATAACACATATGTTTTTCCAGCAGCAGACTGTTATCGATAATGGCAAAAGACGCACTGAAGTCTAACAAAACAGCCCACGTTTTATTATCAATTTCACTCAGCCAATCATGTGCTTGTTGAATGTCCTTCCCTATAAGCGTGCTGAAAGTCTGTTTGTTTACTATAAAATAGAATTGTACCTGGTCAAACACACATTTTTCAAAAGTTTACTAAGGGTTGGTAACAGGCTGATTGGTTTGCTATTTGAGCCAGTAAAGTGGGTTTTATTATTCTCAGGCAGTGGAATTACTTTTGCTTCCCTCCAGGCCTGAGGGAACACACTTTGTAGTAGGCTCAAATTGAAGACATGGCAAATAGGAGTGGCAATATCGTCCACTATTATCCTCAGTAATTTTCCATCCAATTTGTCAGACCCCGGTGGCTTGTCATTGTTGATAGAAGTCAAAATGACAATGCTTAGCTTTCATAATTTAATCAGTTATACTTGGATGTGTAGTGTCAGCGTTTGTTGCTGGCATGTCATGCCTAAGTTTGCTAATCTTCCAAAGAAAAAACAATTTAAATAATTGGTCATATCAGTGAGTTTTGTGATGAATGAGCGATCCGATTCAATGAGTGATGGAGTTGAGTTTGCCCAAATGTTCATTTAAGGTTTTCCAGAGCTTTTTACTATCATTCTTTATACCATTTATCTTTCTTTCATAGTATAGTTTCTTCTTCATTTTATTCAGTTAAGTCATATGATTTCTCAATTTGCTGTATGTTTGCCAATCGGTTGTGCAGCCAAACTTATTTGCCATTCCTTTTGCCTCTTCCTTCTCAACCATACATTTTTTAAATTCCTCATTAATCCATGGGGATTTAATAGTTTTTACAGACATTTTCTTAATGGGTGCATGCTTATTAGTAACCGCAATAAGCAATTTCATAAATGTGTCAAATGCAGCGTCTGGTTGCTTCTCATTACACACCACTGACCAACAAATATTATTTATGTCTACAACATAGGAATCACAAAAAAATAGTATTGTATGGCCTCTTATACATTATATTATGCTCAGCCTTTGGAACTTTGGTTTTCTTAGATATGGCTACTATACTGTGATCACTACATCTGATCGATATAGATACTGCTTTCAAGCAAATTTCTGCAGCATTAGTAAAGATGTGATCAATACATGTTGCTGATTTCATTCCTGTGCTGTTTGTAACTACCCTGGTAGGTTGACTGATAACCTGAACCAGTCTGCAGGCACTGGTTACAGTTTGAAGCTTTTTCTTGAGTGGGCAGCTTGATGAAATCAGGGGTTATATCCTTCCTGTTTGGCCCTGTCCGGGGGTGTCCTCGGATGGGGCCACAGTGTCTCCTGACCCCTCCTGTCTCAGCCTCCAGTATTTATGCTGCAGTAGTTTATGTGTCGGGGGGCTAGGGTCAGTTTGTTATATCTGGAGTACTTCTCCTGTCCTATTCGGTGTCCTGTGTGAATCTAAGTGTGTGTTCTCTAATTCTCTCCTTCTCTCTTTCTTTCTCTCTCTCGGAGGACCTGAGCCCTAGGACCATGCCCCAGGACTATCTGACATGATGACTCCTTGCTGTCCCCAGTCCACCTGGCCGTGCTGCTGCTCCAGTTTCAACTGTTCTGCCTTATTATTATTCGACCATGCTGGTCATTTATGAACATTTGAACATCTTGGCCATGTTCTGTTATAATCTCCACCCGGCACAGCCAGAAGAGGACTGGCCACCCCACATAGCCTGGTTCCTCTCTAGGTTTCTTCCTAGGTTTTGGCCTTTCTAGGGAGTTTTTCCTAGCCACCGTGCTTCTACACCTGCATTGCTTGCTGTTTGGGGTTTTAGGCTGGGTTTCTGTACAGCACTTTGAGATATCAGCTGATGTACGAAGGGCTATATAAATAAATTTGATTTGATTTGATTTGATGAAAGACAGTTGAAAGACATGAAAGACATATTTAAATCACCCAGAAAATATACCCCTCTGTTGATATCACATACAATATCAAGCCTTTCACACATGTTTTCCAGATGCTCACTGTTAGCAATTGGTGGTCTATAGCAGCTTCCCACAAGAATGTGCTTTAGGTTAGGCAGATGAACCTGTAGCCATTTACTTCAACAGTATTAAACATGCGATCCTTCTCTAAGCTTTACATGAATGGGGTTCTGAATATAAACAGCAACACATCCACCATTGGCATTTCTGTCTTTTCTGTAGATGTTATAACCATGTATTGCTACCACTGTATCATCAAAGGTATTATCTAAGTGAGTTTCAGAGATAGTCAGAATATTAATGTTATCTGTTACTAGCAAGGTATTAATTTCATGAACATTGTTTCTTAAGCTACATATGTTAACGTGGGCTATTTTTAGCACTTTTCTGTGATGCTTGATTGTTTTAATTGCTTTACTGGAAAGCTTATCAGAAGCAGATATGCTCATGTTAGTTATGTTAGTGCAGGGTGCGCTGCACACAGTGGACTTCCTACTAGGGCACACCGCCTCAGTGCTAACAGTATAACTCTGGTTCATATGCACAGAATTAATGCATACAATAGCTGTAGGATCTGCAGAGGCATTCAGGGAAGTTGGAAAGACATGCAATTGGTTACTTAAATTGTGTCTACCAATGCCCCTGGTATAATGTACATTTGCTGAAGTATTTTGACAACTTAGCGACACAATGGTAGTGATTAACTGAGCTGTGCTTGGGTCATTGATAAGTTATTGTCTCAACGCAGTCTTATAATGCTGTGAAAGGCCCAGGAACCCAAATTATTCAGGTGGATCCCATCTTCCTTATAAAACTTGTCTTGTTTCCAAAATGTATTGAAATTGTCAACAAAAGTTACACCCATTGAGCTGCAATAATCACGTAACCAGGTGTGGAGAGAAAGAATCCTGGTAAAGCGTTCAATGCCACGTTTCAGAGAGGGCACAGGGCCAGATATAATGGGTATTTTATTAGTGTCTAGCAGAGAATCAATCAGATCTTTAATATCCAGTTCAGAGCTGCCCTTCATAATGTCATAATTGTCCTGGCGTAGAACATTCTGGAGGAGCTTAGTAATGTAATTTACTCAAACTCTGGGAAAGGATATTGTTTTAGCACCAGGAACAGTAAAATTTCTTACCATGGAGCTGCCCAAAATCAAGGCTGGTGAGAAGGCTGAGGAAATCCCCTGGCGAACTTCAGGCAACACCGGCCGGTCGGACAATGACAAACGACAAGGCAGAGATTCAAACGCTGTCCAGCCACCAGCATAGAAAAAGTAAACATTCCACTCTGCGTTTTCCCCAGTTTCTTACATAGGCTGGCGACCTGCTTGATCAAGGAAGTCACTTCAATCCTATAATCCTTGGCAAGCAAACAATTGCCGCATTGGAACTCTGAGTGATCCAGTTTGTCCAGAAACAAAGCGTAGTAGATACAGCTCCTACAGAGCTGGAACTGTTCATTTACTTCTCCAGACAAAGAAGGCTCCATTGCAAAACTTATCTGGGACTAACCTTGTTAGCTTGATGGCTAGCAGCTTAGCAAGCAGTTAGCTGTTAAAAGCAGAAGTTCAAAACTGTGCACTCTCCTCAAACAATAGCATGGTATTATTTCACTGTAATAGCTACTGTAAATGGTGCAGGGCAGTTAGATTAACATTGGTACAGTCATAAACTACTCTCACTTACAGTAACCATATACTTTGCACATGAACCGCCGCCTGCTTTGAGTGAGAAATCATGAATGTATTTACGTGAAATGCCTGGGTCGCCGGGGATCTCTCGTTGGACAGGGCAGCCTTGGAAATGCTTGTAAAGCTCTGATTGTCCAAAATGGTTCCACCAAGTCTTCTACTGTTGTCCTTCTTTGTAGTTGTCCGGTAACTGAGTCAGAGTCTATTTTCCATCCATTCGCTCTTGAAGATGCTTCTTTGAAGATAGGCTAGCCAGCCGTATAGATGGTTCCCCAGTTGGGTGATGAGGGTAGCGTAATACGATGGTTTGAGCAGAGTAACCGGATGGTCCTCCTTAAATTCAATTTTGAAGATACTTTACTTAGGACAGCTAATCAGTCGTACCAGTGATTGTCCGGGAGGTGAGTATATCGTCTTCACCTCATGTTGAGATTCAAAGTTCAAACCAATTTAAACGTACAGCTGCAGCAAGTTATAAAAGCAATCATCTCTTACAGCTTTTCAAATCCCATCCCTCTCTTAACAAAAACACTTTCATAATTTGTCATATTACATGCACAACGCATAGTATGGAAACTTCATACATGTAGTGGGCATACTTTCCAAGTTAAACATTATTTCCATTATAACATTTCTAATGACATCACAACATAACAATCAATATTGTTAGTGTTCCATAGATCGCTTCTGACCATTTCCCACATTCTATGATAGAAATATTGTTCCAGTATTCGCTTGTTAGAGTTTTGGCAGAAAAAAGTATGTTGAAACAAAGAGCATTTCCTTTGGTGAATCTTGGAGAGAGAGATCTTCTCCCTTGATTTACAACAGGATGTGAGTTGTTCATCCCCACTAGTTCTTTCCTTCCCTCCTCTACGGGTGAGAGGGGGTCTGATTTAAGTTATTTATTGCAAACCTTGTCTGACCTATTTGGATCCTCATGGACAGTCATGACAGACTCAATGCATCATCACTCAATGCATCAACCATTGTTTGAGGAGCGTGCAGCCTCTTGCTGCACAACAGGTGATATTACACCCAAACTCTGTATGCCAAGGGCACTCCAACCCTGTTCCTGCAGCTGCCCAATGATTCATTTGGTAAACAAGGTAAAATCTTTTTGGGAACATTGACTGTGTCATGTTTTTACAAATACAAATTCAATATAACTGTAGGCTAACTGTAAGCCGCCCTGCACAATCAATGAACCAACAGTGTCGCCTAGGCCTGTATGTTCTCTCTGTCATGACCGTCGTTGAAGGAAGACCAAACCGCAGCGTGGTGAGCGTACGTTACTTTTTATTTCGGAATGACGCCAACAAAACAAGAAACAAACTGAACAACCGTGAAGATTACAGGGCAAAGTGCCACAAACAAAGTTAACTACCCACACTGAAAGGAGGGAAAAAGGGCTACCTAAGTATGATTCCCAATCAAAGACAATGATAGACAGCTGTCCCTGATTGAGAACCATACCCGGCCAACACATAGAAACACAAATCATAGAAATAAAGGACATAGAATGCCCACCCAAATCACACCCTGACCAAACCAAAAATAGACATAAAAAAGGCTCTCTAAGGTCAGGGCGTGACACTCTCCAAGACTCGTGGATAGAAAGTTTGGAGCATAGCATAAGGTAACCAGCCCACCCAGTATGCATTTTTTTTTCAATTAATTGTTTATTTAAACTTTATTTAACTTGGCAAGTCAGCTAATAATAATAAAGTCAACACTTAAAGGAGATTACTAGAATTATTTTAATTTTGGAGTATAGGCTAGATCAATTATTTACCAAAGACATCTTAAATATGTTTTTTATATGTTTTTCTGCCATGCATAATATGCAATAGGCTATGTCTTGTAGAAAGGTATAATAATAATTTTAATTCAGTTTAGATTTCTGGGGGGCTCATAAAGTACGTTCGGAAAGTATTCAGACCTGTTGACAATTTCCACATTTTGTTACATTATAGCCTTACTCTAAAATTGATTAAATTGTTTTTTCCCCCTGATCAATCTACACGTAATATGCATAATGACAAAGCAAAAACAGGAAATATCACAGTTACATAAGTATTCAGACCCTTTAGTCAGTACTTTGTTGAAGCACCTTTGGCAGTGATTACAGCTTTGAGTCTTCTTGGGTATGACACTACAAGCTTGGCACACCTGTATTTAGGGAGTTTCTCCCATTCCTCTCTACAGATCCTCTCAAGCTCTGTCAGGTTGGATGGGGAGCATCACTACACAGTTATTTTCAGGTCATTCCAGAGATGTTCGATCAGGTTCATGTCCGGTCTCTGGCTGGCCCACACCAGGACATCAGAGACTTGTCCCGAAGCCACTCATGTGTTGTCTTGGCTGTCTGCTTAGGGTTGATGTCCTGTTAGAAGGTGAACCTTCTCCCCCATCTGAGGACCTGAGCACTCTGTAGCAGGATTTTATCAAGGATCTCTCTGTCCTTTGCTCCGTTCATCTTTTCCTCGATCCTGACTAGTCTGCAACTGAAAAATATCCCCACAGCATGATGTTGCTACCACCATGCTTCCCCGTAGGGATGGTGCCCGGTGTCCTCCAGATGTGACACTTGGCATTCAGGCCAAAGAGTTCAATCTTGGTTTCATTAGACCAGAGAATCTTGTTTCTCATGGTCTGAGAGTCCTTTAGGTGCCTTTTGACGAACTCAAAGCAGGCTGTCAAGTGCCTTTTACTGAGGAGTGGCTTCCATCTGGCCACTCTACCATAAAGGCCTGATTGGTGGAGTACTGCAGAGACTGTTGAACTTCTAGAATTTCTCCCATCTCCACAGAGGAACTCTAGAGCGCTGTCAGAGTGACCATCGGGTTCTTGGTCACCTCCCTGTCCAAGGCCCTTCTCCCTCGATTGCAGTTTGGCTGGGCGGCCAGCTCTAGGAAGAGTCTTGGTGGTTCCAAACTTCTTCCATTTCAGAATGATGGAGGCCACTGTATTCTTGGGGACCTTCAATGCTGCATTTTTTTTTGGTACACTTCCCCAGATCTGTGCCTCGACACAATCCTGTCTCGGAGCTCTATGGACAGATCTTTCGACCTCATGGCTTGGTTTTTGCTCTGACATGCACTGTCAACGGTGGGACCTTATATAGACAGGTGTGTGCCTTTCCAAATCATGTCCAATCAATTGAATTTATTCAATTGAATTTTGACTGGTGGAGCCCAATCAAGTTGTAGAAACATCTCAAGGATGATCAATGGAAACAGGATGCACCTGAGCTCAATTTTGGGTCTCATAGCAAAGGGTCTTAATAATTTCTGTTTTTTATTTGTAAGATATTTGCAAAGATTTTGAATAACATGTTTTTGGTTTGTCATTCTGGGCTATTATGTATAGATTGATGAGAAAAAAAATACAATTTAATCAATTTTAGAATAAGGCTGTAACATATCAAAATGTGGAAAACCTCAAGGGGTCTGAATACTTCCTGAATGCACTCTATATAGGCCTATGTATATGCATAAGCTCTTATATGCGTGTGGGCGTTTTGAATTAATCATCACCTCTGAAAGCGCTGTCCATTTTGTTGTTAGGCTTTGAAACAACTTCCACAACGACCATATTTTCCACTCAGTTTTACCCTGGCGTTGAAATTCTTTCTTCAATTTCATCAATCACAGTGAGGTGAGTTTTAAAAGCATGATACTGTTTTTATGATGTGATTTTTGATAGCATTTTCATTGATGTCAAAGTGGTTAGAGGGACAATAGAGCCCTAAGCACCAGGCCATTAGCAACCTAATCGTTGTTAGCGACTTGGGTATAACCAACGCATGTCCAGAGTGCATGAGAGGAAATTACCGTGACTCACCGGTCATGTGGAATTTTAACGCGGTTATGACTCATGACTGCTGATAATATGGTCACCGCAACAGCCCTGCATTGCTCTTCCTTTTCAAAGGAACACTAAAGCTCAATGTTTAAAGTGGAGCTGACAGCGTTTTAGCAACATGAAATCTTATTCAAATCTGTTCATATACACCCCCAGGAAGAATATTACTTTTTTTCTGACAATCGAGTAACTTTAGATCATTAGAACACATTCGCCAAAAGCCTCAAAATACACCTTTTATTTAAATTATTTATGCAAATAGGTGAATAGCACGGGAGTCCTCTTACATTTGGGAACTTTACAGTCCAATTGATCAAACAACCTTGAAAAGGTAGGAAATTTCTCAGTTGCCTATGCATATCAACAACAACAAGATTAACAACTAATGCTAGCCAGAGCGAGATGAGATAAAATCTAACGAAGGAACATTAGATAAACTCTGTAATAACATATTAACACATGTAATAACGCATTTACTGACTGTTGTCTGCTTGTGGCCTAACCATGCAAGTTACATTTACATTTACATTTAAGTCATTTAGCAGACGCTCTTATCCAGAGCGACTTACAAATTGGTGCATTCACCTTATGACATCCAGTGGAACAGTAGTGCATCTAAATCTTTTAAGGGGGGTGAGAGGGATTACTTTATCCTATCCTAGGTATTCCTTAAAGAGGTGGGGTTTCAGGTGTCTCCGGAAGGTGGTGATTGACTCCGCTGTCCTGGCATCGTGAGGGAGTTTGTTCCACCATTGGGGGGCCAGAGCAGCGAACAGTTTTGACTGGGCTGAGCGGGAACTGTACTTCCTCAGTGGTAGGGAGGCGAGCAGGCCAGAGGTGGATGAACGCAGTGCCCTTGTTTGGGTGTAGGGCCTGATCAGAGCCTGGAGGTACTGAGGTGCCGTTCCCCTCACAGCTCCGTAGGCAAGCACCATGGTCTCGTAGCGGATGCGAGCTTCAACTGGAAGCCAGTGGAGGGAGCGGAGGAGCGGGGTGACGTGAGAGAACTTGGGAAGGTTGAACACCAGACGGGCTGCGGCGTTCTGGATGAGTTGTAGGGGTATAATGGCACAGGCAGGGAGCCCAGCCAACAGCGAGTTGCAGTAATCCAGACGGGAGATGACAAGTGCCTGGATTAGGACCTGCGCCGCTTCCTGTGTGAGGCAGGGTCGTACTCTGCGGATGTTGTAGAGCATGAACCTACAGGAACGGGCCACCGCCTTGATGTTAGTTGAGAACGACAGGGTGTTGTCCAGGATCACGCCAAGGTTCTTAGCGCTCTGGGAGGAGGACACAATGGAGTTGTCAACCGTGATGGCGAGATCATGGAACGGGCAGTCCTTCCCCGGGAGGAAGAGCAGCTCCGTCTTGCCGAGGTTCAGCTTGAGGTGGTGATCCGTCATCCACACTGATATGTCTGCCAGACATGCAGAGAT
Source organism: Oncorhynchus nerka (assembly GCF_034236695.1). NCBI lineage: Eukaryota > Metazoa > Chordata > Actinopteri > Salmoniformes > Salmonidae > Oncorhynchus > Oncorhynchus nerka. Next base: position 16,833,663 of record NC_088398.1, on the reverse strand, counting down.
GCGATTCGCCACCTGGTCATCAGAAGGGGGAAAGGAGAAGATTAATTGTGTGTCGTCTGCATAGCAATGATAGGAGAGACCATGTGAGGTTATGACAGAGCCAAGTGACTTGGTGTATAGCGAGAATAGGAGAGGGCCTAGAACAGAGCCCTGGGGGACACCAGTGGTGAGAGCACATGGTGTGGAGACGGATTCTCGCCACGCCACCTGGTAGGAGCGACCTGTCAGGTAGGACGCAATCCAAGCGTGGGCCGCGCCGGAGATGCCCAACTCGGAGAGGGTGGAGAGGAGGATCTGATGGTTCACAGTATCGAAGGCAGCCGATAGGTCTAGAAGGATGAGAGCAGAGGAGAGAGTTAGCTTTAGCAGTGCGGAGCGCCTCCGTGATACAGAGAAGAGCAGTCTCAGTTGAATGACTAGTCTTGAAACCTGACTGATTTGGATCAAGAAGGTCATTCTGAGAGAGATAGCGGGAGAGCTGGCCAAGGACGGCACGTTCAAGAGTTTTGGAGAGAAAAGAAAGAAGGGATACTGGTCTGTAGTTGTTGACATCGGAGGGATCGAGTGTAGGTTTTTTCAGAAGGGGTGCAACTCTCGCTCTCTTGAAGACGGAAGGGACGTAGCCAGCGGTCAGGGATGAGTTGATGAGTGAGGTGAGGTAAGGGAGAAGGTCTCTGGAAATGGTCTGGAGAAGAGAGGAGGGGATAGTGTCAAGCGGGCAGGTTGTTGGGCGGCCGGCCGTCACAAGACGCGAGATTTCATCTGGAGAGAGAGGGGAGAAAGAGGTCAGAGCACAGGGTAGGGCAGTGTGAGCAGAACCAGCGGTGTCGTTTGACTTAGCAAACGAGGATCGGATGTCGTCGACCTTCTTTTCAAAATGGTTGACGAAGTCATCTGCAGAGAGGGAGGAGGGGGGAGGAGGATTCAGGAGGGAGGAGAAGGTTGCAAAGAGCTTCCTAGGGTTAGAGGCAGATGCTTGGAATTTAGAGTGGTAGAAAGTGGCTTTAGCAGCAGAGAGAGAAGAGGAAAATGTAGAGAGGAGGGAGTGAAAGGATGTCAGGTCCGCAGGGAGGCGAGTTTTCCTCCATTTCCGCTCGGCTGCCCGGAGCCCTGTTCTGTGAGCTCGCAATGAGTCGTCGAGCCACGGAGCGGGAGGGGAGGACCGAGCCGGCCTGGAGGATAGGGGACATAGAGAGTCAAAGGATGCAGAAAGGGAGGAGAGGAGGGTTGAGGAGGCAGAATCAGGAGATAGGTTGGAGAAGGTTTGAGCAGAGGGAAGAGATGATAGGATGGAAGAGGAGAGAGTAGCGGGGAGAGAGAGCGAAAGTTGGGACGGCGCGATACCATCCGAGTAGGGGCAGTGTGGGAAGTGTTGGATGAGAGTGAGAGGGAAAAGGATACAAGGTAGTGGTCGGAGACTTGGAGGGGAGTTGCAACGAGGTTAGTGGAAGAACAGCATCTAGTAAAGATGAGGTCAAGCGTATTTCCTGCCTTGTGAGTAGGGGGAAGGTGAGAGGGTGAGGTCAAAAGAGGAGAGGAGTGGAAAGAAGGAGGCAGAGAGGAATGAGTCAAAGGTAGACGTGGGGAGGTTAAAGTCGCCCAGAACTGTGAGAGGTGAGCCGTCCTCAGGAAAGGAGCTTATCAAGGCATCAAGCTCATTGATGAACTCTCCGAGGGAACCTGGAGGGCGATAAATGATAAGGATGTTAAGCTTGAAAGGGCTGGTAACTGTGACAGCATGGAATTCAAAGGAGGCGATAGACAGATGGGTAAGGGGAGAAAGAGAGAATGACCACTTGGGAGAGATGAGGATCCCGGTGCCACCACCCCGCTGACCAGAAGCTCTCGGGGTGTGCGAGAACACGTGGGCAGACGAAGAGAGAGCAGTAGGAGTAGCAGTGTTGTCTGTGGTGATCCATGTTTCCGTCAGTGCCAAGAAGTCGAGGGACTGGAGGGAGGCATAGGCTGAGATGAACTCTGCCTTGTTGGCCGCAGATCGGCAGTTCCAGAGGCTACCGGAGACCTGGAACTCCACGTGGGTCGTGCGCACTGGGACCACCAGATTAGGGTGGCCGCGGCCACGCGGTGTGGAGCGTTTGTATGGTCTGTGCAGAGAGGAGAGAACAGGGATAGACAGACACATAGTTGACAGGCTACACAAGAGGCTACGCTAATGCAAAGGAGATTGGAATGACAAGTGGACTACACGTCTCGAGTGTTCAGAAAGTTAAGCTTACGTAGCAAGAATCTTATTGACTAAAATGATTAAAATGATACAGTACTGCTGAAGTAGGCTAGCTGGCAGAGGCTGCGTTGTTGACTATGTAGGCTAGCTGGCATTGGCTGCGTTGTTGACACTACACTAATCAAGTCGTTCCGTTGAGTGTAATAGTTTCTACTGTGCTGCTATTCGGGGCTAGCTGGCTAGCTAGCAGTGTTGATTACGTTACGTTGCGTTAAAAGAACGACAATAGCTGGCTAGCTAACCTAGGAAATCGCTCTAGACTACACAATTATCTTTGATACAAAGACGGCTATGTAGCTAGCTATGTAGCTAGCTACGATCAAACAAATCAAGCCGTTGTACTGTAATGAAATGAAATGAAAAATGTGATACTACCTGTGGAGCGAAGCGAAATGCGACCGGATTGTTGTATAGTATAGTATAGCATAACTTTCCCCTCCCCCTGTTGAACAGCAGATACTAACCGCACTGGTACACCCCAGTACAGGGGGTTGACCAAGATAACGTAAACACTGAAATTCCTAAACACACACACACACTCGACCCCCCTTCGGGATGGGCTCCAAAGACAAAGAACTCTGTCAAGAACCAATGGGATACGGACACCAGGCTGGAGGGGACTGTCAATCACCTACAAGCAACCTACCAGAAGCCAGGACTACCAGAATCTACCTACGTCATTTCAATGCATAAAATGAACTACAGGTCATGTTTCAGTCTCTCTTTTTCCGATAGTTCCATAAGAACTAGACGAATGGGGCCGTGCAGCACGTTTTGCCAGATATCATTACGCTTGAATAAACGACCTTTACTATACCATATCCGCCTTGTCCAGAGTCTCAACTTGGTCTCGTTTCTCATATAGCTATTCATCAACAAAGTGGTAGCATGAGGATGGTTGAAACCCACGAATTCGGTCCATAGAGAGTTGATGACAGAAAAGACAAGTTGACGACAGATTCCAGAACGACGGGCGACCTGCCTACAGGAGCCATCAGGGATTCAACTCGTCTCAGGAAACTGATCAAAGAGCTCGACACTAAAAGGTAAGCATAATATTGTCAAATCTTATCCATATAGTCTGGCAATAGTAGATGTTGAAATCTGCTAGGTGTGACAGTGAGGACTTTGATGACATAATGAAATGTGAAATGTGATATATTGTCAAATCTTATCCATATAGCCTGGCACTAGTCGATGTGGCGATCGGCTAGGTGTAACAGTGAGGGATTTGATGACTTAGTGAAATGAAATGTGTATGAGATGATGAAATGTTTTGTTATTTGATCGAGACGTATAGCCAAGACTGGGACTAGTGGAGTTGGCATCCCACTAGGAGCATCAGTTAATAAGTTAAAAAATTGGACTAGGAGTGAAGGAATTAAACCTGATCTCTCCAGATTAATGTCACTGATTGACCGTTTCATGAGACCGAGTGATACTGACCACCGACTCTAAATTTGACCGCCGAGTCAAAAGTTTGGGGCGGGGTTGTGTGGCCGCCGTGCTGTGTAACGAATTGATTTCTGTTCCTTTGTGCTGTTGGTGTTGCCTAGAATTAATTCGACAAATATTATAGAAGATATCTGAATGCATTGTCATTGACCCAAAAGTAGGCGTTAGGGACACTAACATTTGGCCAGGCAGTAGAAATGTGTGAAGTTGTAGAATTACTCTAATAAACTACCCTAGACGCATAATTATCTCGCAAATATCCCTTTTCGATATTATAGTACAGTAATTCTAAAAAACTCTTTGCGCACGAGGGTGAGACACAAGAGATAAGTCTGTGTTGGCACCAGGAATACATCGCTGGTTTTGACCAAGTGACGGGCTAAGTGCACTAAGATAGCTATAGGACCCAGACATAGTGAAACGTCAATATGGCCTCAATTACCGTTCCCAAACTCAAATTCAACGAATATTTAGATCAGAGAATACAGGAAAGGGCAGGAGGAAAACAGGAGTATAAATCAATAAAAACGATATGGGGGGGAATAAGGCTGAGATGGACCCAGGCAGGTTACATTAGTGGAGTTGCCCCGTCATGGGAGCAACTCAGCGCTATGGAGAGAGAATTAGAGGAAGCAATAAAACACAGTAAAGAGAGTGAGGCAGAAAGGAATAGGAGCCATTTATTCAAGAAGGAAGGAACAAAGGATAGAGAGAGAGCTGAGGCGGAGTTGAGAATAGGGACATGGGCAATAGAGGAGACAAAAAGGGCACGCCCACAAAAGAAACCTGATATGATGGGTGTGCTTGCTGGGGCCTCAGCTGACGTCAGCGAAGGCACAATCAACAACCACAACACACCACAGCCCACCGTGACCACCCCATCGGCCCCGCTCTCTCTATACCCGCCACTGCTACAGGAAGAGAAGACTGCAGTGCCACCTCCCTATTCACAAAATCCATTCGCACACCTCCAACACAACCCGTTTAAAACCCACGCCACCCCAGTCGCTGTGCAGGCCCCGGTCTTCATGGTGCAGGGAGGACAGCTAAAAGGGAACATGACTGTGGGTATTCAAGATGGCCTCCTCGTCTGTGAAGAAAGGCCCGATTGCTCAAGCCCCGCAGCACTACAAGGCCCAGGTGGGTCCCTGCCGAGCTACCCACAAGGAAGGGAAGGTGGATCTCAACCGGGCCTCCTAAAGAGAGAAGGCCACGATCTTATTCAGTTCTCCTCTACTCCGAACACAGACTGGTACGGACGCAGAGGTAAAGAAGATAATCAAGGGTCGTGGGTGTCACAAGGACTGAAGTGAAAGCACAGTTGAGGGGCACAGTGGGCCTCATCTCCCTCCCTCTGACCCAGTTCAACACACCTATCCATCATCACGTTGCTCAACATCACAAGGATAAAGGGGGAGCTGAATCCCAGGTGCAAAAGCTCCAGGTTGAGCTCTTGAAGTTGCAGCTGAAGGACGCGCAGAGGGGAGACAACCCAAAGAAACAGATGGTGGCCGAGGCACCTACAGACATTGCTGATATAGTCACTAAAACAGTCACCCAGATGATGCAGCAACAAACTGTCCAGCAGACCTCCGCACCCACTCCTGGCCCTGCGCACTTAACACCAATGCCAAGGGCACCACAAGGGGGGCCACAGGTTGCATTCCAGCCACAATGGATTCCAGGACTGCCTAGAGGGGGAGTTTGCTACAACTGTGGGACACCCGGTCACTACTCCAGGGATTGCCCATATCCACTGTCTCAACCTCAGCACCCACCCAGGGGAGGAAGGCCCTTCTACGGTCCACCTAGAGGGAGGGGTGGCTACAGGCCATCCCCTCAGCCAAAACCACAGCCGCAATCAAGAATTCAGAGTGAACAACCTGCATACAACCACCCAGTGCCATTTGCCTCCTACCCACCACAGCAGGCGCCGTTCCAGGGTATGTCAGGAGAATACCCCCCTTGGCAATGAAGCTGTCCACCATCTCCACGAGAGAAGGAACTGACCTCTCTACGGCTGCCTCTCTCACCTTCCCTGACTACTCCAAGAGTTTCCATTTGGATGTTTCTGAAAAGGAGGGGTTCACGGTCTCTGTCCTTTTTCAGAAACAAGAGGGGGAGCGTAGGGTGCTGCTGTACCACTCCTCCAAGTTAGATAACACGGACAAGAACATGGCCGACGCTCTCAACGCAGAAGAAGGGCTACCTCACTCCTGCACCGAAACAGCTGCTCAAGAATTGAAACTAAGACCCGACCTGGGAAACACACCACTGACCAAACCTGACCTATGGTTATACACAGATGGCTGCTGCTACAAGGGAGAGAATGGTAATGTGGCGGACTATGCAGTGGTGCAACAGGCCCAGACGGCTCACACGTTATCCTTGAATCAGCCATCATCCCTCAACCAGCACCTGCCCAATTAGCTGAAATCATCGGATTGACGCAGGCCCTCATCAGAGGAAAAGGAAAGACTGTGAATATCTATACAGACTCAGCCTATGCCCATGGAGCAGTCCACACTGATGGACCCATAACTTTTATGAGAAGCACATAGCCACACACACGAAGGCAAACTAAAGACCCTGCAAAGGGTCTCACACATATGGTGGCATCCACACATGAAAGACATGACTGACTTATTTTATGACGATGATTTATTTTGGGACGAATGCCACATTTGTGGTGACCACAACCCTAAGAAACCATACCAAACTCCAATGGGCTCATACCCATTACCTAATGCATGTTTTCAGGACATTAGCATAGATTACACAGACATGGGGGCGGATAATGTGGTTAATGAGAAACGATACCTATTAGTGATGGTGGATAGGTTTTCCAAATGGGTAGAGGCAATTCCAACGGAGAGAGAGGATGCGAAATCAGTCATTAACTTTGGGTCTGTTTATAGGCCACAATCCCAAGGTCTCGTGGAAACGCGCGGGTCAAGTGCTAAAATTCAAAATAGCTAAAATATGTGCCGGGTCGAAGTTGAAATGGGTCGAAGCCCTGCCCCTGACTTGATGGCCATGAGAGCCTCACCAGGGTCAGGCACCCATCTCTCTCCTCATGAGATAATGACTGGAAGAGTCATGCCTGGCCCACCAAGGGAGGGAGGTCATATGCCCGCCCTTGATGTGCAACAAATTGTAATATCTGACTATGTGAAAAAACTGACGGAACTCTCTGCAGCTCTCTCCAAACAGATTCACAAGTTCCAAGAGGGGGAGCTGACCGGAGTCCCAGATCCACTGAAGGTAAAGGTTGGTGACTGGGTGAGGGTGAAAGTCCACAAGAGAAAGTGGCTGGAACCCAGGTGGACTGGACCGTACGAAGTGAAGGAGGTTACTTCACACTCAGCCCAGGTCAAAGGTAAATCAGGCGCACCTTGGCACCACCTCACACATTGCACTCCAACACCAACTCCTTCTAGAACTTTGACTGAAGTCAGGGTCGAGTTGAACGACCTAAATTCGATTCCAATCACAGAAACTTTAGTTGGTGAGAATGTGGGAGCGACTCCCAATCCCACAAACTAATGAATCTCGCCGGGAAAAGGGTTACCTCCATCCCTGGACGAGATTGGGGATATCAGGCCCCTTGTTTGTTATTTTTATTATAGTCACAGGAGTCTCCATGGGAACCTTCACATGGCTAATAGAGCACCAGACACATCCACCTGACTCAAACACCGGCCGAACTAATGTAATGTCCAACCTCATTGCATCCGCAAACAAACACATAATGTACAAACGCAGCACTCAGGCTGCGGAACCAGAATGCACCGCAAAACAGGTTAGGAGCACCACCCTACGCATGCCTATCAATACTACCACTACTGTCACCCTGCCGTGGGGAGTTTTGGGAAGCCCAGGTGAGGGGTATGGCACTAACGCACTTCTTTGGTCTAGATCAGTATGGTACATGACCGAAAGGTGGGTACTACGAATGGGCGTGAAAAAATCTAGTGGCGGAAACTGGCCCAGACTGGTCCGATTGGACAGCGCATCGGGGTGCACTCCTGTGGCGGAGAAGGTTGGTGCTAACTAAAGTTGCGAATGGTTTGAAATTGGTTGTTAAACATGGAATAGGTGGAACTGGTTGTACCCCATTCTTGTTGGCACCGTGGGAGGAGCAAAGAGTCTATTGGCACCTAAAAATATGTTTCAATAATATAACTAAACCCCTTGCAGTAGTTTCAGAGCGAGAACTACGGATGACCCTAGATGGAGTCCTGTCACCATGACCACTACCCCTGCCACAATGGATGATGCCATCCTGACGGTAACGGGGGTCTCAGGTTTCTCTAACAATTGGCTGCTGTTGACAGAGGAAGCAGCTAATACCACTCAACAGAGCTGTGTGGTATGTATGGGGGCTCGGCCATTGCTTCGCATTGTCCCTGCTGTAGTCACTTTGACGTGTCTGATCCCATTAATGACTAAAGATAACCCCAGTTCAACCTGCACTGAATGGGATGATGTTTATCCCATAACTAGGTCGACCACTAAGAAACCAATGTTTTCTTATATGGTTGCAAGGGCAAATTTCACCTGTGTTAATATGACAGGTGGCGGCACCGAGGTAGGAAGTGTCACAAGTACCTGGTGTCTCGATACATTTAGTATCACCGGGAATTTTAAGCCAGTATCCAGGACTGACATCTGGTGGTGGTGTGGGGGACCTCGGCTTTTTGACAGAACTCCCAATAATGCTACGGGTACTTGTGCGCTTGTAACACTTCTGCTGCCTATCTCTGTTTACCCCATAGGTGTGGGTGATTTGGTCTGGTCTCTATCTCTGTGTTTGCTGCTATATTAACCCTCTGTGGCTGTTGTTGCATCCCATGTGCCCACTCCCTGCTTTCTCGAGTTATTACTTCTGCTATTGCACCAAATACTGACCCTGCACTGATGTTCCCCCTCCTACAACAGGAGGATACTCTGGTGGAGTTTGAAACATGCACATATGAGTAGTTTTCACGTCTCTTTGGAGACGTGAAGAGGGGGACTACAATTTTTTCCTGTTACACTTTTCTTACATATAAGTGGTTTTCACGTCTCTTTGGAGATGTGAAGAGGGGGATTTGTAATAACATATTAACACATGTAATAACGCATTTACTGACTGTTGTCTGCTTGTGGCCTAACCATGCAAGTATAGCATAACTTTCCCCTCCCCCTGTTGAACAGCAGATACTAACCGCACTGGTACACCCCAGTACAGGGGGTTGACCAAGATAACGTAAACACTGAAATTCCTAAACACACACACACACTCGACCCCCCTTCGGGATGGGCTCCAAAGACAAAGAACTCTGTCAAGAACCAATGGGATACGGACACCAGGCTGGAGGGGACTGTCAATCACCTACAAGCAACCTACCAGAAGCCAGGACTACCAGAATCTACCTACGTCATTTCAATGCAAAAAATGAACTACAGGTCATGTTTCAGTCTCTCTTTTTCCGATAGTTCCATAAGAACTAGACGAATGGGGCCGTGCAGCACGTTTTGCCAGATATCATTACGCTTGAATAAACGGCCTTTACTATACCATATCCGCCTTGTCCAGAGTCTCAACTTGGTCTCGTTTCTCATATAGCTATTCATCAACAACTCTCTCAGCTAGTTGGCGTCAAAATTGCAGTAGTAGCATGCTCGTCCTTCTACAGCTTACCTACCATGCTTGTCCAAACTCACGTTTTGACAACTGAGTGGGAACTTGTCTGCCTGGCCGCCCATTTGATCGACACCAAATACATTTGATTGACAACTAAGAGATATGCGAACTGTGGATAACAAAACAGTTGTTCAAGTTCAGCATATCTAGTTAGCAAAACTATTCACATTTCTTGCTAGCTAACCAAATGACACCTTCATCTCTATCTGTAGCCACCGAAAAACGATGTGAGGGTAAAAAGCCAGCCACTCACCCATTTCTCCAATGACTCTGTGTTTTTGGTGTGCTAAATAAATATCTAGCGCCATAAATAGATACTGTTGCTGAATTACAGTTCATATAAGGAAATCAGTCAATTGAAATAAATGCATTATCCCCAATCTATGGATTTCACATAACTGGGCAAGGGCGCAGCCATGGGTGGGCCTGGGAGGCCCACCTACATTGGAGCCATCCCACTGGGAGCCAGGCCCAGCCAATCAGAATGAGTTTTCCCCACAGGTGGGCGTTATTACAGATAGAAATACTCCTTGTACTGCATGGATCACCGGTGCAGTTGAATGCAGCATTGCTGTATGGTATACTCAAAATGTATTGTAGTTGAATAGCCACCATAGGCTACTGCTCAAATGTTGCTATATTAGGCCTACATGTTTCTCCTTTGCATAGTGTTTTGTTGCAGGTTTAGTTTTTTGGTTATACATTGTCAAGCTTTAAAAATCATAGCTAGACTGTAACATTTTAGTAGCCTAGCTAGGACTGTGGCATGTGTCTATACACTTTCCCTCTGCTGCACTGTAAATTAGGGTGACCAGACGTCCCCGTTTTTGGTGGCCTGTCCCCGGCTGGAGCTGTCCCCGGAAATGTCCCCGTTTTTAACTGTGTGTTAAAAACAGACTGCAAAGTGAAATAATATTTTACGTGGCAAGAAAGACCGGGCAGCAGAGAGTACCGGTTGACCGTCGCAATCGTGTTGTGCTTGTTTTGTCCAGCAGAGGGGGCTGCTCGCTACAGCAGCTTCATTATCTCTTCTACTAACTACTTGCTCGTGCTATTTTTAGAGCGAACTGCTGTGGAAAACTCGACCAGAAGCTAGCAAGTATCAAGTTAATCCACATCACCACAAACGTCTTTTCAAGCCAGGTAAGTTACAATTGTTTGAGATACTAGCTAATGATGTTATAATGTCACAATTTATTATATAGAAAGATGATCTGCTTTATAATGTTTTAAATAGGTTATGCTAGCTAACATTAGCTATGTCGACGAAGTTAACGTTATCTAGCTAGGTTAAATAGGTACTTTCATGATAGCTAGGTTAAAACAACTTTCACATGTAAACATGCAGTGGATGGGCTATTTTGAAAATATGATATTAAATTAATGCATAATTCTGAGAATATTTATTTGTAGATTACAATTTTAATGGTTTGGCATTATTTAAAACTAGTGTGAAAATATATTTGGAAATTTTCATGGATAACATTAGCATAATGTTTTCTGTTAGAGTGGAGAGGAGGAAGACTGGCTAGGAAGAAGAGTGAAAGAGATAGAGGAGGAAAGGTAAAGATATGATTGCAGAGCCTGCCAATTTATTATTCCAAACAATGTTTTTGAGATAATACATCCAAAAATGTAACCTGGAAAACAAAGTCCTGGCATTCTCTTCCGACAACACAAATACCAATTTTGGGGAAGGTCAATGTCCATACCAATGTAAAAAATGCTCTGCAGCAGGAGGTGATTGTCTTAGGTTGTCCTGCCCACATCATTCATAACACGGCCAGAACAGCTTTGGATATGATTCCCCTTGATGTTGAGTACCTGCTCACAAAGATATTTGGATACTTTCATATTTTCACCGTCAGAGTAGAAAGACTGAAGAGCTTTTGTGATTTTGTTGGCCAGGAGTACCATAACATTTTAGGACACAGCGATGTTCGCTGGCTGTCCATGCTCCCTGCTCTAGAAAGAGTGCTGAAAAGGTATGTGCCATTGAAATCTTTTTTTCTTTCGGAAGACGAATGCCCTGTTGTCCTATGAACAATGTTTGAAGATCCACTGACTGAACTTTGGCTGGCCTTTGTCCATGGAGACTTGACCGTATTCAGTGACACGATCAAGATGCTTGAAGGCCAGGACCACTGTGCTGTGGAGTCCGCTGCAATTCTGAGAAACATTGAGGCAAAATTGACTGCAAGACGTGATGAAAACTTCATTCCAGTTTTGGTCAGAGGACTTCTGAGAGAGCTAGAGGAAAATGGAGCCATGTCTAAAGAGAGCTTTCACAAAACATCCCAATCATTCTTCACTACAGCTGTGAACTACTTGCAAGCATGGGGAAAGCACACAGATCATCTAAAAGATTTACATTGTCTCCTTTTTAAAAAGGGAACCTCAGCGTGAAGAGATCCAGAAGGCAGCAGGCACACTGCAGGAAAAATGCCCTAATGTGACCATCAATGATAATGCATTGTTTGACGAGGTTACTGGCCAGCAAGAGTTCCTAAAGGGGGGATCGCTTGAAGAATGGAAAACATCTGAGACACCGCTTAGTCAGAGATGGAGCATGGTGGTTACTCACTTCAAAGAGAACGACATCCCACACACTAACCTGGCTAGATTAGCGTCTGTTGTCATGTGCTTACCTGGAAGTAATGCACCAGTCGAGAGAGTGTTCTCCCAAATTAATGATCTATGGACAGCAGCAAGAAATAGGTTCACTGTTCCTACCATCAAGGCCATGCTTATTGTGAAGACAAAACTTCAACCTCCCCTGCCAGGAGTTCAAGCTGGCCAAAGACAGAGCAATCCTGAAGAAGATACATTATTCTGAGAAATATACAGATTAGGTCAGTATAAGTATACAATGTAGGTACCAACCTCATCACCGTCTTATTTCTTTATTATGTTGTTAAGTATTTCACATAGACTATTGTCTGTTTTTTCAATTTTGCTCAGGTTCTCTTCTGCTCTTATTCTACCCAGACTACCAGGACCCCTGAATGGCTGTTCAGATCAGTTCTACCCAGACTACCAGGACCCCTGAATGGCTGTTCAGATCGGACAGTTCTGTCTTGTCTGTAGTGTTTCTGTAGTATAGTTGTTTTCTCTATCACAGCGTGCCTGTTAGACTAAATACATGAAACTGGAATTGTCCCCCTTTATTATTTAATAGATAATAACATTGGATATTTTAATGATATATTGACTTGCCGAGCTGGAAATGTCCCCGGTTTTAATTTTAGAAATCTGGTCACCTTACTGTAAATGGGACACATGAAAACAATTAAAGTTGAATTCACCGATGCGAGCGCATCAAGCTGTAATTTTATAAAGTAGATAACTCAACTTTTGACTCATTTATACTCATTTGTGTGTCCTATTCGGCCCGCAGACATTGTGTTTGACACAAGTGTGCTAGTCTATTAGTCATGGTATGACTGACTTGTGATCATGACTGACTTGTTGACATTCCCAGCCTTAGTTACAGTCATCCATTTCTGTTCAAAATATTGAGTCATTGAAACTGAAACAGTGCATCCTGAATGGGTAGAGGAAGCAAACAGTGTACCAGGCCAGCTGTGATTTACAAATTGATAGCAAGATTCTTTTGGACTACCAAGAAATGTATTGATGAATTATATTAATCATGCTGTATTGAACTGCATCCATCTATTCTGCCAACGGTAACACTTTACTTTACACCCAGCATCATAACGCGTTGTGACATGGGAGTTTGGGAGTTTGAAACTCTTTGACTAGGAGTTTGATATTTTTGACGTATATTATGATTGTTTGTTTCCTATCTGCAAAATAGTTAAAACACTTTAATTAAGTACATTGCTTGTAACGATGAGTAAAGTTTCTCCATGTAAAGTCTCACAGTAAAGTTTCAGTGAAGTTTCTAACTGTCTCATGGGGAGCCCTTGGCTTTCTATACAATCTGTTTGTCTGCTTTTCTCCCTGATTCGTTTTCTGTTTGTGAGCCTTTGTCATTTCATCAGGGATACTGGCATCCCTCCCTCCTTCAGATGGATTTTCTTCACACCCCATCACTTTTTCCCCAAATATGAGAGCCACTTTCATTTGGGGAAAGAAAGTGCACTATTCATTTCACCAATCTCATTTTCTCTCAGTCCCTCTCTCCCCATCACACACACACACACACACACACACACACACACACACACACACACACACACACACACACACACACACACACACACACACACACACACACACACACACACACACACACACACCTGCTGTTTCTCACCCCCCAAGGCTGTGGTCCTGCATTCTCCTTCTATATTAGACTATGTTTTGTCTCCCTGACCTCCCATGATCCATGACTGCAGGAGAAGAGAGGGAGAATGCAGAACAAAGTTATTCTTCATTAAGTCATTGTGTGTGTGTGTGTGTGTGTGTGTGTGTATCTGGTATGTGTATGAGCCTATATTCCCATTTCTCCTCTTTTTCCATCTGCTCTCCAGACCTTTTTATTATTACGGTAAACTATAAACTTTGTCTCTGTTCTGAGTTTAAGCCATAATGTGTTTGAGAATGTGGTACAGCGCCGTGAAAAAGTATTTTCCCCCTTTCTGATTTTCTCTTTTTTCATATTTTTGATACTGAATGTTATCAGATCTTCAACCAAAACCTAATATTAGATAAAGGGAACCAGAGTTTACAAATAACCCCAAAAAATACTTATTTTATTTAACAAATTTATGCAACACCCAATTCCCCTGTGTGAAAAAGTAATTGCCCCCTTACACTCAATAATGGTTTGTGCCACCATTAGCTCCAATGACTGCAACCAAATGCTTCCTGTAGTTGTTGATCAGTCTCTCACATCGCTGTGGGGGAATTTTGGCCCACTCTTGAATGCAGAACTGCTTTAGCTCAGCAACATTTGTGGGTTTTCAAGGATGAGAAACTCGTTTCAAGTCCTTCCACAACATCTCCATTGGGATTAGGTCTGGACTTTGACTAGGCCTTTCCCAAACTTCAGATGTGTTGCTTTTTAACCATGTAGACTTGATTGTGTGTTTTTGATCATTGTTTTGCTGCGTGAACCAGCTGCACTTCAGCTTCAGCTCACAGACGGATGGCCTGACATTCTCCTGTAGAATTCTCTGATACAGAGCAGAATTCATGGTTCCTTCTATTAAGGCAAGTCATCCAGGACCTGAGGCAGCAAAGCATCCTCAAACCATCACACTACCTCCACCATGCTTGATTGTTGGTATGAGGTTCTTACTGTGATATGCAACGTTTGGTTTTCGCCAGACATAATGAGACCCATCTCATTAGGTTTTGATCTGATAACATTCAGTATAAAAAAATATGCAAAAGTAGAGAATTAGAAAGAGGGCAAATAACAGCACTGTACATCATGGATAATACATCATTATAAGCAGAGGTGTCATGCACCCCCAAAATCTGGGGGGGTACAAAGTATGTGAAGATGGCTGGGGGGTGGTCTGGAGGGATACTAAGCAAACCTCTGGAGCTCTCTGTATCCTCCTGACTGGTGTTTTTAAGAAATGTAATATGTTTCTTTGCATCTCTGTTAAAACCTTGGTAAAAGATTGAAAGGAATGTGTGTCTTTTCCAGTACGTTTAGTAATGGTTTGCTTTTCTAAAGTCTACCAACCTTGCCAGCAGCCATGCCAGCTAAGATAGTTAGACAAGCTAGCTACTCTAACTTGATTGGTAGTCTGAAATAACTTTCTTGGTAGCTAGTTATGAGATTGGGAACCAATCTGGACTAGCTATAGCCAACTTCATAAAATTGCTAGGTGGCTAGTAGTATTACAGAGATACAATATTAACAACAATTTATTAAAAACAAAATATTAAACAGGAAAAACCCTGTGCCCCCTATGGGCATGACACCTCTGATAGGATAGGATATAGGATATGGGATGGACTTGTGTGTGTGTGTGTGTGTGTGTGTGTGTGTGTGTGTGTGTGTGTGTGTGTGTGAATGGGAGTTATCTGGCCCTGTCTCTTCATTTGTCAGCGCTTGCCAGGTGCATTGTGTGTTTGTTTGTGTGTTTTTGTGTGTGACTGCTGCTGATGTGCTGCTAACCGCTCTCCCCAGTCCAGCATTCTCCCAGACAGTCTCCTGTCTCAGCATAAGAGTCCACCTCAGCATGGCAAACACACACACACCCTCTGTTGAATATGGTAGCCTGAATTGACTTCGGGAGTTTCAGAGTAAGAGAGTCTAGACAGATGTCCCAATTTCATCAGGTAATGGAAACGGCACTGTTGGTTCAAATGTGTCCGCTATATTTTAGGGACAGGAGTGGTTTTGTGTCAATATCCAATTACAATGTCTGCAAGAGAAACAGCTTGACACCTCTGATACAGTTTTGGACACAAACAACACCTGTCCTTAAAATACAGCGTAAACATTCTGAGCGGTTTCCTTCTTCTGCAATTGATTGAATTCATCTTATTCAATTGTTACCATCACCAGCAACAAAGATAGCTCTAATGTGCGAGTGCCTTTTGAATATTGAACTGAGGCAAAAGAGAAAGAAACAAAGAAGGCCAGAAAGCCCCACAGATGGGTGACATATTCCATTAAAAAGCCAATCTCTACAAAGAAAATATCAACTCGGGATTCATATTGAGGCGTGCAGCGACCAGTGAGAGATTGTGCTCTGAAACAGGCTATCAAAACATAATACATAAATCAATAAGAAACAGCCACGGTCAATAAATATAGACGTCTATAGACCACTGGCACAGACGCCTACTGTCATCATCTGACTTATCTCCCTTACCTTACTAATTTCATTCTCCTTTTGAAGAGTTTGTGTGTGTGTGTGTGTGTGTGTGTGTGTGTGTGTGTGTGTGAGAGAGAGGGTAATTTAATTAGAGTGTTGATAGAGCAGGTTACTGCCTGGGGTTAATATCCAACATGCACTCTGCTCCTTTCCAAAGGCTTAATTTCTTAAAGCACATTAGGAACTTTATTGACTGCTACGGCCTTTTAAAACTGTGTGCGGGTGGGTGTGTGTGTGTGTGTGTAACTGCACTGGCCTATTAAGACATTACATTTCTGCTGATTAGAGTCAGCCAGGAGTCAGCCATCTCCCACCAGACAAACCATCATCATCGTCTTGCTCTCTCCCTCTCAATTCAATTCAATTCAATTCAAGGGCTTACTCTCTGCCTCAGAATCTCACTCTCGGTTTTTCTATCACTTCCCTCCCTCCCTATCTCACCTTTAGATACAGATGTAGGATCTTAATTTGTGCCAGTTAGATACAGCACTAAAATAATCCTGCAGCAACAGGAAATGTGAATTGTTATGTGGATTATAATTCATGGACATTATTGTATGTGGATTAGAGAAAATCAAGTCTGACATTTCTAAGTGGAAACTACAAAGTTCAGAAGCCTTTTTAAACCTCAAATACACTGCACATTATAGGAAAGGAAAGTTCTCCTGCATCAGGGTGATCAGATTTATGGCATTTGGGGAAACGACATCTCTTATTGTGAGAATTCTATTTAATTTGATTGACAGGTGCTAGACTCCTATTAAACATGCTAGATGTACTGACTGAATACTTCTATCCTCCGTGGAACATTCTATCTGATGATATCACAAATGCCAGCTAATTCTTACTGAATTGTAGGGTTCTGATACAGAACACTGGGAATTTATTGGGCGAAAATAAACTCCCTCCTCCTCCTCCTCCTCCTCCTCCTCCTCAACCTCCTGCTGATAATTTAATTCCTGGTAATAAGGTATCTTTAATACTGTCTCAGTCTCCCCACACACACACACACACACACACACACACACACACACACACACACACACACACACACACAACTTTCGAATGAGGATGAGATTGAACTGCAACAGTTATTAAAAAGTCCTCAACCTCCTCTTCCGACTGCTGGAATAGCAACTTATAGGTACTTAAGTGCACTTGCATGCACTTTCCAAGTTATTTCACATTTTGAGCACTTTTGATATCTCCGTAGTTAACTCCGTAATGTGCCATCAATGTTAACGGCCTGAGACACACATGACAGGAGAACAGAGTGGAGTGGACAACATTGTGAAGGATTGATAGGAGGGGGTCGTTATCGAATCGTTAAAGCAAGGAAATGCTTCTCATCACAGATATCATATTATCTCCTGAAGGAGAGACAGAAAGAAAGTGCAGAGAGATAGAGAGATAGAAAGAGGAGAGATAGAATAATAGAGGGAGCTAGAGAGTGGACGATAGAGAGGGGGAAGGTGAAGTCAGAGAGAGAGAGAGAGAAAAGAGAGGAAAGATAGATCGATAGAGAGGGGGGAGAAAGATATATATATAGGGATGAGGGATATAAATGGTTGGAACAGACACAGAGAGACAGAGAGAGACCGACTGCCACAATTCACAGGTAGCAGTGCCAACCTTTTTGACAGCAGAGATATTATATCTGCATGGATCAACATCTCCACTGCCCTCTGAAAGAGCTTCTCTCTATAAATCAGATCACTTACACACACACACACACCAAAACCCAGCGGGGGCACAAAGTATGTTAATGTTGTAAATGACTATTGTAGCTGGAAACGGCTGACTTTTAATGGAATATCTACATAGGCGTACAGAGGCCCATTATCAGCAACCATTACCCCTGTGTTCCAATGGCACGTTGTGTTAGCTAATCCATGTTTATCATTTTAAAAGGCTAATTGATCATTGAAAAAGTGCTGAAGCGCGTAGGGTGTAAAAACATCCAAACTGCCTCTGGATGCAACGTCAGCACAAGAACTGTTCGTTGGGAGTTTCATGAAATGGGTTTCCATGGCCGAGCAATTGCATACAAGCCTAAGATCACCATACGCAATGCCAAGTGTAGGCTGGAGGGGTGTAAAGCTCGCCGTCATTGGATTCTGGAGCTATGGAAATGCGTTCTCTCGAGTATTGAATTACGCTCCACCATCTGGCGGTCCGACGGACGAATCAGGGTTTGGCGGAAGCCAGGAGAATGCTACCTGCCCCAATGCATAATGCTAACTGTAAAGTTTGGTAGAGGAGGAATAATGGTATGGGGTTGTTTTTCATGGTTCGGGCTAGGCCCCTAGTTCCAGTGAAGGGAAATCTTAACGCTACAGCATACAAAGGCATTTGAGACGATTCTGTGCTTCCAACTTTGTGGCATCAGTTCAGGGAAGGCCCTTTCCTATTTCAGCATGACAATGCCCCCGTGCACAAAACAAGTTCCATACAGAAATGGTTTGTCGAGATCGGTGTGGAAAAACTTGACTGGCCTGCACAGAGCCCTGACCTCAACCCCGTCAAACACCTTTGGGATGAATTGGAACACCGACTGCGAGCCAGGCCTAATCACCCAACATCAGTGTCCGACCTCACTAATTGTGGCTGAACGGAAGCGAGTCCCCACAGCAATGTTCCAACATCTAGTGGAAAGCCTTCCCAGAAGAGTGGAGGCTGTTATAGCAGCAAAGGGACCAACTCCTTATTAATGCCCATGATTTTGGAATGAGATGTTTGACAAGCAGGTGCCCATATACTTTGGTCATGTAATGTATGTTGCCCTAGAAGACGAAATAAAGTTTTGCTCACCAGACTAATGTCATAAATTATAGAATGAATGCTTCAAACTAGTTGACATCGGTAACGTTTTCAGTGTCATCTCTGCTTTCACGGGAAAATACATTTAGGAACAGGGAAGAAAAATAGGAAAGATTTTCCGTGCCAAATGTCCTAATGACATCAGTTTGACCAGTTGTTAGGAAATAGAAAGCTGTGAAAACGACCCAATATGTTTCAGTTCGGCTTGGAAACATGTGAAAGGTTATAGACCTATAATCAGTGTTCACATTTCACTTAAGCCATCTAAAGAGTAGGCTACCCTTTCCTTGACATGGCATAGGTCTATTTGATGTCCCCATCTTGTCTCTGTCAAATTAGTGTAGCGCCTCACAGTCATCACACATAGGCACTGCTATCATCCTCTTTTACCGCTTCCCCAAATCTTTACTAAACATTACTTTTCTGGCCCTCCCTTCTCTTTATTTTAAACTCTCCATTTTGCAGATTTTCTCTTATTGAATTAAATTCCGACATTTTACTTTTTGCCTCAGTGGAATTGTTCTGCCAGTTCACAAAAGCATGTGGTGTGAAGGCTATTTGGCACGTGTAAAGTTAGGCCCTAAAGCTAGGCTTATGCACTAATGCCAAATTATGAAAGACAAATCTAAATGTAGCCTAATATAAATAATATAAACGGCACAATAATTATTTTTGTATGTATTCTTTTAACCCGACTCAGAATAGGTCACCAGTGTAGTTTCAAATTAGTGCAGAAGAAGGCTGGAGAAGAGGAGATGCAGCCCAGCTAAGTGTTGGTATGGGATGTGGTCTAACTCTTTCGAATTAAACTCAACATCCATCCACAATCCTCATGTACCTCCTTTTTTCAGTTTAGGTTCCATGTTCCACTCTTCATGTCTGTGCCAACACCGCCATCTAGTGGGGACGACATCAAAAACAAGCATCTGCCTTTTTTTACACCAACTACTGTGCTACTATTATTACTATTGTAACACATTTTGTTTAATGCAGTATGAGCCATGTCAGTTGTTTTTTATGCAGTCTATGAGTGTAGCTGAGCCTGCTTTTATTTGTGGCCTATGGCTTTAATATCAGAGTACAGAATGTCCCCAGAGTTCCAAGTTTCAGTCCATACCAGAATATCCGGATTCGTCCGGATTCGTCTGCATAGCTCAGATATTGATGTAATCTAGTTTAAGGAAGTAAGCTCCGAATGTTCAGATGCATCAACCCAAGTCCTTTACGATTTTTAAAGTCACATGGAAACTCCAGCTCAAACAAGCTATGTTCAATAGGCGGTTGCACGCCCTGTCTGATGGTTGATATAGTTGGTATGGATAACATATTTCATAGAACTGCAGTTCTATCCCTGTTAGTAACAGAGGAACAATAAGAAATTGGAATGACTTTGCCAAGGTTAGCACCATAGGGCCTGAGGCCGCAACCAATGTCAATATGAGGAACTCTCAGAGTAACCAATGATGGTGCATAGCCCAAGCCCTCTACGCGATTTGAAAACCAGGGGGTATTCAGGTTTACGGAATTCACACTTGAACTAAAAGCATTGGGTGAGCAGGCCACAGCGGGTTCCTCTTTTGAGCTAACAATAGCAGATCTAAGAGTGGAGTGAATGAGTACAAGACTACAACTGACAACACAACCTGGCAGTATAGACAACAGTACGACCATAACGCTTAGAGAGGACAGGAGGTATTACCTGAGCAGGGCTTGGTCTGTCTCTGAGTCAATATCTTAACGCAGCCTTGAAATATGAAAAGGGTCCAGGTGCCTAGATGGTTTGGGTCCATCGTCCCTGTAGAGCATCTTTTGTTTCCAACAAGTGTTGAAATTACACCAACAGAATGGTAGTAGACTTTAAGCCAGATTTAAAGTGCTAAGAGCCTGCTGAACTTGCTGAAACTTTCTCAGCCGCGACCCAGTGATTGCTATGGACAGGAGATAATTGGATGCTTTTCAGAGCCTTTTAGGTTGCTGATCAGCTCAATAAATTCCTGTTTCATCCGGACCTACCTGGTCAGTCGGCTGAACCTACCTGGCTTGCCGGAACTACCTACCTAATCTGGTAGTCTGGCCAGGTAGGTAGGTCCAGCCGACCTACCTACCTGGCTTGCCGGCCAGCCGGATATACTTACCTGGCCGACCAGACCTACCTAATTGGCCAGAGTACTTACATGACCTACCTACCTAGCAACCTGGCCAGTCAGCTGAACCTAGGTCTGGCAAGGTAGGGAGGTCCAGCCGACCTACCTACCTGGCTGGCCGGACCTACCTTACTGGCCAGACCTACCTAACTGGCCGGCTGGACTTACCTACCTACCAGCCTATATCATATAATTTGACAACATCAGTGCATTTGCTACAATACTAATCCATATAGCCTAAAGTGCAGTCATTTTTCAAGAGGGGTTTCTTTGCCATGATGTCATCAATGGGTTCCCAAATACGAATGTAGCAAGAGACCGCACCAACATCGCCACAAAAGCATCATCCTAAAAATGATGTGAACAGAAAAGGCTTCCATTCTTAACACGTTAGCATTGACAACTTCCCCAATCAACTCTTTTATCACAGCCGTCAGACTCATGATCCCCTCGCGACTTAGCTTGCCCTTCCTTCTCGGCACGCTCTACCTCCGAACTGCCGCTGGCTTTGGAAACTATGTTGCTCTCCTCAAACTTCCTTTTCTTCTTCATCTCTGCCTCCATCGACCTATCGCTCCCCTTCAAACCCCTACTCTCTTTCTCTCCCACTTCCTTTTCTTCTTCATCTCTGCCTCCATCGACCTATCGCTCCCCTTCAAACCCCTACTCTCTTTCTCTCCCACTTCCTTTTCTTCTTCATCTCTGCCTCCATCGACCTATCGCTCCCCTTCAAACCCCTACTCTCTTTCTCTCCCACTTCCTTTTCTTCTTCATCTCTGCCTCCATCGACCTATCGCTCCCCTTCAAACCCCTACTCTCTTTCTCTCCCACTTCCTTTTCTTCTTCATCTCTGCCTCCATCGACCTATCGCTCCCCTTCAAACCCCTACTCTCTTTCTCTCCCACTTCCTTTTCTTCTTCATCTCTGCCTCCATCGACCTATCGCTCCCCTTCAAACCCCTACTCTCTTTCTCTCCCACTTCCTTTTCTTCTTCATCTCTGCCTCCATCGACCTATCGCTCCCCTTCAAACCCCTACTCTCTTTCTCTCCCACTTCCTTTTCTTCTTCATCTCTGCCTCCATCGACCTATCGCTCCCCTTCAAACCCCTACTCTCTTTCTCTCCCACTTCCTTTTCTTCTTCATCTCTGCCTCCATCGACCTATCGCTCCCCTTCAAACCCCTACTCTCTTTCTCTCCCACTTCCTTTTCTTCTTCATCGCTGCCTCCATCGACCTATCGCTCCCCTTCAAACCCCAACTCTCTTTCTCTCCCACTTCCTTTTCTTCTTCATCTCTGCCTCCATCGACCTATCGCTCCCCTTCAAACCCCTACTCTCTTTCTCTCCCACTTCCTTTTTTTTCTTCTCCCTTTTATTTTTACCGCTATGCTCCATACTTGCTTCACTTTCTTCTCCATCACTTGCTTCACTTTCTTATCCATCATGATCTCCTACCATCTCTGACCCAGTCACAGCACAGCGTTGCCGAACTGTCGCCACACAGAGTAAAGTTTGATTGTTTTCTTATTCCTTTTCAGTCGAATTGCAGTGCCACTACTCTGATCAAGCCACCAAAACAAATGACCAGGCCTCTGTGTCAAACTGATTCTCCTGAGAGAGTTCAGGCTTTGGAATCATGACACCTTATTTGCTCTTGGCAGGTAGAATAGCTTACTGTGTCCTGGAGCAAGTCTTTAGGGAAGTAATCTTCTGAGGAAATGTACACTTAAAGAGGGGCTGAAGTTACTCATTTGGCATTGTTTTTTTTGTTGCTTGAACAATAAGAAATGCAGCAGGCATGACGGAAAACGAAATGAGACTTTAATGTGGGTCTCTTGTGTGTGTGTTTGCACGTGACAAGGGTTTGTATATTCACTCTGCCAAAACAGTTAGTCATTCACCCTTCTAGATAACATAAAACAGCCTAACCATGTCTTGAAGTCACCTAGGCAACTTCTTTTGCCAATTATCTTCAGCTGGCTGTTGTGCCCAAGTGGCAGAGTTAGACTTTGGATAGCATATCTCTGGGGCTAGTTAGGGACCGTCTATAAATTACACAATGTAACTAGGACAATATATACATTAAAGGCACACCTTTTAGTTGTCTCATTAACTGCTTTCAATATTTGTATATGAGTTTACAATTTATAGTTGGTTTGAGGTTTTTAAGTCATTGAAATTTGGAGCTATTTAAATATTTTAATATTGTCACATGTACATTGTGTAATTTTATTGATGGTCCCTAACTATACCCTAGCCTAAGGGTATTACAATCGGGTCACATGCAGCTGCACTTCGAATTGATGATTACTTGGGTGCTGCCAGCTGTGGGCAGGATTGAAATAAACCCAACCCAAGGAAAATTGTTATGGTACCCTTCCTTTTTTTTTAAATTAAATGTTCTCGAAAATCTCAGTTTTGGACGAGACTGACTTTATGACCAGAATGATCCTACTATTTACACTTTTGTAGTCAATTTGGACACTAGAATACATTTTTCTGACTAATATCGATGCCACATAGGCTCACCCTAGTAAAACTGTGTAAAAGTGCTTCTAAACAGTTAAACTGCTCTTAATTTAGTTAGGGTATAATGTCCAGCTCACATTTCAAGCAGAAAGCAGGAATCTCAGGCCATAAAAGGGCATGTGTCTCATAGAGATGATGTCATCAGAACAGCCATGCTGGGTCTCCCCTTTCAGTTACACAGAGGGAGGGAGCCTGTGTGTTACAGAGGGATAAGGGGAGAGGGAGGATAATGTGTGTGTGGCCAAGGAAAAGGCAGGGTGTTTAAGAGTGAGAGAGGACAGAAGCAGAAGTTTTGAGAAAGACTAGTTTACTAGAGGGAGAAGTGTGAGCGAGAGGAACGAAGGCTACGGAGAAAAATAGGAATACAGAAAGGGAGAGGGAGAGAGGGACAGAAACAAAGTTATAGCAGCTGTTTCAGACCATCAGAGAGCGGACTGAGCCAAAGGGAACAAGAGAGAGTTTCTGTGTCATGGGCAAATCAGGTAAGACTACATGAGATTTAAATGTACTGGAATATGACTGTGAAAGTGGAGAATGTTTATCAAAGTGTGTGTGTGTGAGATTACAA
Source organism: Oncorhynchus nerka (assembly GCF_034236695.1). Lineage (NCBI taxonomy): Eukaryota > Metazoa > Chordata > Actinopteri > Salmoniformes > Salmonidae > Oncorhynchus > Oncorhynchus nerka. Next base: position 16,809,408 of record NC_088398.1, on the reverse strand, counting down.
AAGAGGATTCGGTCTCAATTTGTGACAATGGGCTGTTATCATACAACAGGGACAAAGGGGTGGATTTTAAAAAGCTGTACATCTATAATTGACTTAGTCTTGTAACGCCTATGCGCTAGGTCAGTTTCTTCCCTTCTGTGGTAAGGATGAAACCACTATTGAGAGTATCAGGAATAGCTGTGCCAGTAGGGGAATTCCCTATTTGCAAGGTGTGTGTGTGGTGTGTGTGTGTGTGATCGATTGACAGAACATTTTAGGTGCCAGTTTCCAGAACCACATTATCCTCCATTTGAAAGTGGTATTTAGTTTAGGAATAAGCTAAATATGGGTCAAGGATCCAGCCCCAAGGACTGCAACCACTGATTATTCACAAGGCTGTAACAGACTGCATTCCGGTGTGTGTGTGTGTGTGTGAGAATCGCCTCATTGTGTGAATGCCAGAGAGAATGGAGATGTGTGAGTATGGCTGTGATTGGCACCAGGCTGGGGAGAGAGTGGATGTGTCCCCCATTCATACATACCCTGGTACTGTCTGTCTAGTATTATAGACTCAAGCCTGGGGAATGTATGGGGCTTACTGGAGATGTACTACTGCCTAAGTTACTGTCTGATTATCTGCAGCCTATCGTTTTATTGAGTTGTATTAATGATTTGAAAGTTTGATTGTATATTACAGTGAAAACAAGGGAAACAATAGACATTTACCTTCAGTTTTTTCATGGCATCTTGTTTTGTGTTTTTCTCTCTCTCTCTCAGCTTCTAAGCAGTTTTCAGAGGAGGTGTTGCGGAGTCATAATGAGTATCGTAGGAAGCACCAGACACCCCCTCTGAAGCTGAGCAGCAAGCTGAGTAGCGATGCCACTAGGTGGGTCACCCAGACATCGGGGCCCCCCCAACCCACACACACACTTAGCCTTCTCCTCCACCTACCACCTTTATCAGAGACATGGCCAACGACACCCTTACTTCCTTCCACTTCACCTAACCCCACCCATATTTTTAGCTGTCTTTATCTAACTATTACCACAACTATCTCCACCCTGTAGGTATGCTGAGTCTCTGGCCAGCACACGGATCCTGAAGCACAGTGTTGAGTCCAGTAAGGGGAGCTGTGGCGAGAACCTGGCCTGGGCCTCCTATGACCAGCCAGGTACACACACTGTAACCCGATGACTCCTAATGCTATGACCAAACATTGACATATGTTTAGTTATGTAAATGGGGACCGATACATTATTCACTGTGTACGGTACAAATAGTAACATTAAAGAGAGCGATCCAGAGTCTCTGTAGGGTTTAGTTAGGTCTAAACTATAGACTATCCTGTCCAGTGGCGGCCCAGGCAGGAACAGCTGGGGTCCATTTCCCTGCTCTGTGTTCGGAGTGTTTCAGCAACAAGACCATGACTCCGAGCACAACTATGTCTGTGCACGGACCTGACAGTCTGCTGTGATTCATAAACAGTCTCCCATGGATACATACTATCACTGGGTCAAGCTCAGTTCATCTCTCTCTGGACTGCTCCTCTGAAACTCAGGATCTCAAACCTCTCCGTGTTCTTCTGACCCACCTAAAGCTTTGGCAGCTTTTATACGGTTAGCACTGTTGCCTTGGACAGCTGCCATCTTGGATAATATTTCCTTGCCGCTGTCATCTCTGCTGGAACTCTGTGGGTTTTGGCCCAAGTTGCTGTTAAACAATAGTGACAAAGGCAACAAACAAGTATAATGTTATGTGATAACCTGTAACCTTTGTCCTCTCTGTGTATAGGGAAGGATGTGGCTGACCGCTGGTATGACGAGGTCAAACAATACAACTTCAACCGCCCCGGCTTCTCCTCTGGCACAGGTGAGACACACGCATGCACACAGACACACACACTGACTTGTGTAGTGCTGCATGCCACAGTGTTGTGTTCACCCAGGCAGTGTTGGACTGTGTGGTCTTTGTTCTATAAATGTGACATTCTCATTCTGTGACTGTGTAGTTCTGTGACTCTGCTCACAAACATGCATGGAACACTGCTTCCTGTGGAAAATCACAGTTCTTTATAGCATTCCCAGTCTTTTCTGTCCTTCCTGTTCTCTTCCCGAAGCCTCTTGCTCAGTGTGACCGACCCTGCAGCGTCAGGATCACTCCTATCAACTAATGTGCTGCTGACAGATAAAGGAGGAAAGACAGAGTGGGAGAGATGGGAGTGTGCAATAGAGGGGAAAGAGTGTATATGGAGGGGATGATAGAGGGGGGGGAGGAGATGAATATAGGGATCTGTAGCTGTAAATATTTAGAAGAGCAGTGCTGCAGAGGGCTTCCTTCAGTGAAGGTGTTTAGCTTGTCTCTCTCTCTCTAACCAGGTCATTTCACAGCAATGGTGTGGAAGGGCAGTAAGAAGCTGGGTGTGGGGAAGGCCAGTGCGCCAGATGGCTCGTCATTCGTGGTAGCCAGGTACTTTCCAGCAGGGAACATCACCAACCAGGGACACTTTGACAACAACGTCCTGCCGCCCAAGGACTAAGGAACATACTGACCCATCCAAAAGACATTTGCACTTTGACTTGTGACCTTGACTTATATATGTGTGTGTGACAACCACTGTGACTTAACAAATGCATGAACAAAAATATAGGCACACCATTGACCAAACCATGCCAGCTGTGTCTTCCGGAGGTGTACCAGTCACCCAACTGGGTTTCGACCTACTCATTCCATCGTTAGTGGGGGTAGGGATTTTACACATAGTAAAATCATTTCTGGTTTAAAAAAAAACTGGTACCAGTCAAAAGTTTGGACACACCTACTCATTCAAGGGTTTTTCTTTATTTTACTATTTTCTACATTGTAGAATAATAGTGAAGACATCACAACTATGAAATAACACATATGGAATCACGTAGTAACCAAAAAAATGATAATTAAATTAAACAACTCGATTATATTTTAGATTCTTCAAAGTAGCCACCCTTTGCCTTGATGCCTTTGCACTCTTGGCATTCTCTCAACCAGCTTCACCTGGAATACTTTTCCAACTGTCTTGAAGGAGTTCCTACATATTCTGAGCACTTGTTGGCTGCTTTTCCTTCACTCTGCGGTTCAACTCATCCCAAACCATCTCATTTGGGTTGAGGTTGGGTGATTGTGGAGGCCAGGTCATCTGATGCAGCACTCATCAATCTCCTTCTTGCTCAAATAGCCCTTACACAGCCTCAAGGTGTGTTGAGTCATTGTCCTGTGGGGAAAAAATTTAGTCTCACTAAGCGCAAACCAGATCGGAAGGTGTTTCGCTGCAGAATGCTGTGGTAGCCATGCTGGTTAAGTGTGCTTTGCATTCTAAATAAATCACAGACAGTGTCACCAGCAAAGCACCATCACACCTCCTCCTCCAAGCTTCACGGTGGGAGCTACAAATGCAGATATCATCCTTAAAACCTATTCTGTGTCTCACAAAGACATGGCGGTTGGAACCAAAAATCTCAAATTTGGATTCATCAGACCAAAGGACAGATTTCCACCAGTCTCATGTCCATTGCTCATGTTTCTTGGTCCAAGCAAGTCTCTTCTTGTTGGTGCCCTTTTTAGTAGTGGTTTCATTGCAGAAATTTGATCATGAAGGCCTGATTCATGCAGTCTCCTCTGAACAGTTGCTGTTGAGATGCGTCTTGAGCTCTGTGAAGCATTTATTTGGGCTGTGATATCTGAGGCTGATAACTCTAATGAACTTATCCTCTGCATCAGAGGTAACTCTGGGTCTTCCTTTCCTGTGGCAGTCCTCATGAGAGCCAGTTTCATCATAGCCCTTGATGGATTTTGCGACTGCACTTGAAGAAACTTTCGAAGTTCTTGAAATATTTCTGATTGACTGACCTTCATGTCTTAAAGTAATGATGGACTGTTTCTCTCTCTGCTTATTTGAGCTGTTCTTGCCATAATATGGACTTGGTCTTTTACCAAATAGGGCTATCTTCTGTATACCACCCCTACCTTGTCATAATACAACTGATTGGCTCAAACGCATTAAGAAGGAAAGAAATTCCACAAATTAACTTTTAAGGCACACCTGTTAATTGAAATGCATTCCAGGTGACTACCTCATGAAGCTGTTTGAGAGAATGCCAAGAGTGTGCAAAGCTGTCATCAAGGCAAAGAGAATCTCAAATGTAAAATATATTTTGATTTGTATAACACTTTTTTTGGTTACTACATGATTCCATGTATTTTCATAGTTTTGATGTCTTCACTATTATTCTACAATGTAGAACATAAACACTGGAATGAGTAGGTGTGTCCAAACTTTTCAATGGTACTGTATGTGTTTTATTCATTGTAAGCATGATTTAAACTGACCTGTTTTCTGAACTGAACACTTGTTTGACTATGTTTTGTATTTTAATGTAATAAAAGTGACTGTCTGTAAAATGCCCCATTTTCACTATACATACATACATGACGTACATACATACATGACGTGCAGTATAAGGGTGGTTAACAGTATCGCCCACTAGTGTGGTTATAACAGACTGTTTATTAGCAGGTAAGGAGAATGCAACATAGCAGCGATACAGATGTGACCCTGGCATTTATGCTTTTTTTGGGGGGGGGTCCTCTCACATGGTCAGCTCCTGTGGGAGAAAAGAAAGAGGGGGAGAATTACTTGGGGTTGGATGCGTTTTTTTTTTTCAAGATCTGTTGGAAAAAGGACTGTTGCAATCAGTAGGTCATAACAGCAAATGTAGGCCCAACGTGGACCGTGTGTTACAACAGATTCCTTCCTTCATAAATCCCTCACCATGATGGCGTTAACGATGTCATTGGTGTTGTGTCTGAGGGCGTGGACAGCTTTAGAACGGGACACGTTAGCCTGGGCCATCACCAGCTCTATATCCCTCTGCTCCAAACCTCCCTCGTCCACCTGACAGACAGAGGTCAAAGTCAGTTGCACTCTGGAACACTTCTGAACATGGGGGGGGGGGGGATGCTACAGTTCCTAACTGTAGCATTGGGGTGGCAAGTAGCCTAGTGGTTAGAGCTTTGGACTAGTAACCGGAAGGTTGTAAGATCGAATCCCCAAGCTGACAAGGTAAAAATCTGTCGTTCTGCCCCTGAACAAGGGAGTTAACCCACTGTTCTTCGGCCGTCATTGAAAATAAGAATTTGTTCTTATTTTAACTGACTTGCCTAGTAACATTTTTTTAAATAGCCATCAGGCTAACTACAGTAAAGTACTTAAGTAGTATTTTCAAGTATTGTTACTTAAGTTGTTTTTTTATCTGTATGTGACTTGAACTATTTATATTTTTGACAACTTTTACTTCACATTCCTAAAGAAAATGATGTACTTTTTACTCCATACATTTTCCTTGAGACACAAAAATACTCGTTACATTTTGAATGCTTAGCAGGACAGGAAAATGGTCTAATTCACATACTTATCAAGATAACATCCCGGTCATCCCTACTGCCTCTGATCTGGGGGACTCACTAAACACGTGCTTTGTTTGCAAATGATGTCTGAGTGTTGGAAGGGTGCCCCTGGCAAGCATGCCGTGTGGTATGCCTAATATAACTCATTTGAAAGGATTTATACTTAAGTATATTTGAGCAATTACATTTACTTTAGTATATTTAAAACCAAATACAGGATTTTCCTGTGTGACTCACTTTAACTTGAGTCATTTTCTATTAAGGTATCTTTATTTTTCTCATGACAGTTGGGTACTTTTTCCACCACTGCAGTAGAAATGACTGAAATATAACAACACTAGAAATAATTGTTTCATATTAAGATCTAAAAGAACTACTGTACATGAAAGAGTAAGAAGTAAAGATTGGTGTTTTTCCTTGACATAATGAGTGAGCATGCATTTCCATACCTCCTCCTCCTCGCTCTCCTCCTTGATGGTGAGGCTGGGTGGTGCAGGGGGCACCAGTGGGGAGGGCTCCACCGGGACCTTAAACTTCTCTGCCGCTGCCTTGTGCACCTGTTGAGACAGGTCCTCTATCTAGAAAGGAAATAGGAAGAGAGAGGTCACCTTGGCCTCTGAACACAATGTAGATGAGAGAAAAGAGAGGGGGATAAAGAGAGAGGGGTTAGAGAGGTTAGGAGGTCACCTTGGCCTCTCCAAACACGATGTAGATGTCTGACGCGGGGCTCTTGAAGACGTCAGGTCTGCTGATGACAAACAAGATGCTCTTCGACTTCCTTATAGTGATCCTGGTCACACCGTGGACTGGCCGCAAGCCCAGCTTACCCATGGCCTAAACACACACACACTTGTTACACCATGACGCGGCCAAACACACAGAATACACACACATTTGCTCTGTGTTTGATTAGCTAAGACTGCCGCATGGAGCAGCTGTGTTCACATCTCGCCTTGCGGGCCTTCTTCTCACTGCGGCTCTGCTTAGGTCTGTTAATCCCCTCATCAGCAGGAGAGATGGGCTGAGAGAGAGAAGGAGAACAACAAAATCAATTCAAAACCTGAGAACTTTCTACAGTAGTTTACCCATATCCAGACTGATAATATGGAAAAGATCTCTGAAGCGGCGACCCATTCAGAAAATACAGGCCCCACAACACGCATCCTTCTTACCACTCTACCTAAAGGTAATGACATCAATATGTTATTACATAACACACAGTGAAAGCAAGGTTTCCACCCTTGGAGGTAAAGGGGACTTCCTAGAGTGTTCTCTGCCCACACACGGTAGATTCACCTGGGGTTCTGAGGATCTCAGTGGCACCCCCTCTGGTTCTTCCAACTCTGGCACTGATCCCTCACTCTCCGACTCATTGCAGGAGCCCACTGTGGAACACACACACTGTTACTCTCAGAGTACTGCATCACATCCTCATTGCTATGGTAACTAATGACTGAGATATTGATGATGAGGATATGGTGTAGCTCGTTGGCACTGATAATGGGACAGTCCATCATAAAGCTCTACGGCTAACCTAATCACCGATCTCAGAGGAGAAATAGATCACCTCGTTAAATAGTAATGGCATTTCATCTCTATGCTATGGAACATGCAGGTTATGATGTATAATTACATTCTGTACTACTGTGTTTCAATGCATGTAGCATTGTTCATTATGCTGCAGTGCTACCACACATACAGTACACATAAATCCCCGTACATGATTCTATGTACGTATCATCTACAGGGAGGTCAGTTCTAGCTAGATTGAACCAGTGGTTTCAGGTTGACTGACAGTTGCCCTAAAATAACCTCTATTGAAAATGTGCAATAACAATATTCCTCCTGGATAAAATGATCCTCTGAGTATTTCTCCTCCATTATTCAGTAGCTGCAGCAGTGTTCTGTGGTCGACGGGGTATTATTGAGAAGCCTTCCTAGAATCTGAAGTATGTCCTTCATCAGGACCATAGCAAGACCACAAGACATATTCAGAGCCATCTGTGTGTGTGAGGAAGGTCATAGGTGGAGTCACTTCTCAGAATCAGTTTCTCAAGGAGACAGAGAGAAATATGGGTTTGCAGAGTACGTACAGTTGTATTTGAAGGACAGGTCCAGCTCCTGTGAATCCTTGTTGCTGATTGGACAGTCTATCTGTCTCTCAGTTGGTTGGCGGGAGGAGTGAAGCAGTATCTCTCGCTGATTGGAGGAGCCAGACTCTTTATGAGAAGGGTTTCCCACAATCCCCCTGGGCTGAGTCATGTGACGTCGTAGAGGAACAGCAGTGTCATCATCATCACTGTCTGTGTCCATCCCATCTGCAACAAAATCCAAGTTCACACAGGTTGGACTGATTCATGATTCACTGATACTTGATTACCAAAAAGAGAAAATCAAATCACCCCACACCCCTATCTCTCCTGAGTGTAACTCACCTCTGTCCTGTGGGCTTTGTGACTGAACTGGCTTGATCTGTCTGTTGGGCTTGGTGAGGAGGTTTGGTTGGGGCTGGGCCTGGCAGCGGATGTCTAGGACAGGCACTGTGGTTGGAGCCTCCAGCCGTGGCAAAGACTCCTGGGTGGGCTGGGTAAGACTGGGGGTCGAGGGCAGGGCTGACGTGGGTGGAGATGAGAATGAGTAGGAGGTAGGGGACATACGGACACTTTCAGTGGCTATAGGGGGATGCTTAGTAAGGGCGATAGGGGTAGTAGAAAGGGTTGCGGAGGCTGCCTGAAGATTGGTTGATTGAGGCTGGGTGTCTAGGAGTGGGGTGACAGGCTGGACTGTGGTGAGGAGAGGCTGGGACTCCTGTATGGGGGTGGGGAGGTCCTCATCTGGCTGCAATGTGAAGGTACTGGGAGGAGGAGAGGAGGAGAGAGGAGAGGGGGAGAGAGGGGGAGGAGATGAGGAGGGAAGAGGTGGAGGAGAAGAAGATATATTCTGTTCTGTAGGGGAGGCATGGCCACTCCCCACATTGTTATCATTGATGTCCTTCCTGCTTTCTGTCTGGCAACCAGGCAGCGGCCTGTTGTCAAGCATTTCCTGGTGCATTTTCATGTTCACTTCCTGGTTGAGTAGGAGAGCAGGAGAGATAGGGCAGAGGTTGGTAGGACTAGGGGGAGTCGGGGATCTGGAGACGTTTCTGTTTTCCCCTCTCCTCTCGGACTCTGCCTCAGGTTTGCCCTTCACAGGTGTCCTCTGTCTGGTATCTGCAGCAGAATTTTGTCCCCTCATATTCTTATTCTTTTGTTTCCCTGGTGGGGAGGTGTCTTCTAGGGTCTTGGCAGTGAGAGCTGGTTCCTGTGGGTGATCAGCAGACCCAGAGCCTGACGGAGATTGTCTGCGCGGCTGACTGGGTCTGTTTCTGCTCTGCTTCCCTCTCCTAAATGGCTGAGGAGGAGTGATGGCTTTCTCTGTGCTCAGCTCTCCCTCGGGTGTCTGACGCTGTGCAGGTTCTGGAACACTCTCTGTTGGAGAGAATCTCTCCTCTGCAATCTCCTCCACCTCTCTTACCCCTGAGATACAAACACTGCTCTCCTGTTCTTCTAAGGCCCCACTCGTCTTTGGTTGGTCAATGTGCCTGTCAGTCTTCTGACCGCCACCACCTTCTTTTTGGCTCACCGTCTGTGACTCTGTCTCCTCTGGCTGAGGCTGGGAACAGAGTTTTTTCACACTTTCTACCGTGTCTTTACCCACTGATAGGGAGGATTCTTGGAAAACTTGGACCTTCTCTACTGTGTCTTCGCTCACTGATGGGGAAAATTCTTGGGAAACTTGGACTTTCTCTACTGTGTCGTTGCACACTGATGGGGACGTTTCTTGCGAAACCTGGACCTTCTCTACTGTGTATTTGCCCATTGATGGGGAAGTTTCTTTGGAAACTTGGACTTTGTCTACTGTGTCTTTGCCAACTGACAGGGAAGATTCTTTGGAGACTTGGACCTTCTCTAATGTGTCTTTTCTCACTGATAGGAAAGTTTCTTGGGAAACATGGACCTTCTCTACCGTGTCTTTCCTCACTGATGGGAAAGTATTTTGGGAAACTTGGACCTTCTCTACTGTGTCTTTGCCCACTGATGGGGACGTTTCTTGGGAAAAGTTGACCTTCTTTACTGTGTCTTTGCTCACTGACGGGGAAGTCTCTTGGGAAACTTGGACCTTCTCTACTGTGTCTTTGCCCACTGATGGGGACGTTTCTTGGGAAAATTTGCCCTTCCCTACTGTGTCTTTGCCCACTGATGGGGAAGTTTCTTGGGAAACTTGGACTTTCTCTACTGGGTCTTTGCCCACTGATTGGGCAGATTCTTGAAATACTTTGACCGTCTCTACGGTGTCTTTGCCCACTGATGGGGAAGTTTCTTTGGAAACTTGGACCTTCTCTACTGTGTCTTTGCCCACTGATAGGGAAGTTTCTTGGAAGACTTGGACATTCTCTACTATGTCTTTGCTCATTGATGGGGACGTTTCGTGAAAAACTTGGACCTTCTCTACTGTGTTTTTGCCCACTGATTGGAAAAGATTTTGGGAAACTTGGACCTTCTTTACTGTGTCTTTGCCCACTGATATGGAAGATTCTTGGGAAACTTGGACCTTCTCTACTGTGTCATTGCCCACTGATAAGGAAGATTCTTGGGAGACTTGAACCTTCTCTACTGTGTCTTTGCTCACTGATGGGGAAATTTCTTGGGAAATTTGGACTTTCTCTACTGTGTCTTTGCCCACTGAGAGAGAAGTTTCTTGGGAGACTTGGACATTCTCTACTGTGTCTTTCTTCAGTGATCGGGAAGTTTCTTGGGACAGTCTGCCTGACTTGTAGTTGCTTGGTCTGATTTTATGGCTGAATGATCCAAATGCCCCACCCAGCAGAGACAGAGCTGGGTCTGCCTGTTTGACTGCTGGGTTAATATCTGTGTTACTGTTGGGTCTGGAAATGGCTGCCTCTACTGAACCAGGGCTCTGGTCTGAGACAGTCTGTGGTTTACCTCCTAGTGGTGAGACACGCCCAGGGCTTTCCATGGACAAGGAAGGTTGTCTTATGTCTGATTGGTGTGTTGAGCTGTCAGTTGATGTTGATGGCCTATCGGAGGCTGCAGCAGCCTGTGATCTCACCTCTGTGAGTGGTATGTTTGAGAGAGATGCCCTCAGACACACACTCTGGCTCTGGTGTCTCACGTCCTCTGACAGGGCATTCAGAGTCATACAGGTTGGCATTCCAGAGGATAGGAACACTGAGACATTGTTGTTGTTTTCCTGCTCCTCCTTGTTTTCCGGGTGACTCTGCAGGTTGCTGACATCATCCTCTGGGAATTGGGAGCTTCCGTCCTCTCCTCCCCCTGCCTCTGATATCTCCTCGATGGACCTCCAGCTGGACAGGTTGGACTCTGGCACTCCCTCTCCCACAAGCTCGACATCTGCCATCTTGTCTGGCCGACCACACAGGCTGTTGTTGTCTTCTTCGTCCCCCATTATATCACCCACCTCATCCTCATCTGTGCCGACATTGGGCAGCCCGGAGAGTGTCTGTCCAATTGTCTGTCCAATCGTATGTCCCTCCACCTCATACAGTAATAGGCTCTGTGCCTCCAACCCACAGCCCTGCCCCAGAGAGACAGATAGGGCCTCCCCTGCCCCCCAGGACCCGGACTCTGCTCCTAACCCCCTCCTATCAGCCCTCAAGCCCCCATCCCCCCTCCTCCCCCTGCATCTGTCTCTGAGTTCTCCCTCTTGGGAGAGACAGCCAGGGGTGTGTGAGGGGAGCCCAGGGCCCCAGGGCCCCCGTCCTCAGTGCTCAGGGTGTTCTCCCTCAAGTTCTCCTGGGCGGGGTCACATGGGCAGATATCAGGGGTCAAGGACAGGTTGTCAGCCAGGTCAGGTGAGCTCTCAGGGCAGGAGGAGACAGGGATGTTGCTGGGGTTAGGCTCTTTCGGGCATGAGAGCAGAGGGACCCCCTTGTTCAGGTCGTTGGTGGCAGTGGTCCCTTCAAGGACCTGAGGGGAGTCCACACCTTCAGCGCTGCTGTTCGCGTTCTTCTGGTCCAGTTCCAGCACCGACACCAGAAGCGGTTTGGACCGGACTGAAGCTGCTGCCACCCCAAACACACGTGGGAGCGGCTTATGGGGCTCAGAGGTCTTCTGTTTAGGCCGGGGTGTGTCTGACTTAGAGGGGCGTGGCTTAATGAGTAGTTTGAACGAGTCCCTGTCTGTCTGCTCTGTGTGGTCCTCGTCTGAAGTCTCTGTGCTCTGTTCATTATTCTCTCTCTCCCCACCGCTCTGTTTGTCCTTCCCTCTCTCCCCACCGCTCTGTTTGTCCTTCCCTCTCTCCCAAACGCTCTGTTTGTCCTTTCCTCTCTCCCAACCGCTCTGTTTGTCCTTCCTTCTCTCCCCACTGCTCTGTTTGTCCTTCCCTCTTTCCCCACTGCTCTGTTTGTCCTTCTCTCTATCTCCACTGCTCTGTTTGTCCTTCCCTCTCTCCCCACCACTCTGTTTGTCTTTCTCTCTCTTTGCACCGCTCCTTTTGTCCTCCTCTCTCACCATACCAGCCTGTACTTCCTCTGCAACTGCTTTGGCTTGCCCTGCTCCTGTTGCCAGGGTCACATGGCTGTTATGGGATGGCTGGGTTGCCAGGATGACAGGATTGCTGTGGGACGCTGTCTCCTCGATTGTAGCAGCAGGGTTAGTGTTAGGAGTAGCAGCAGTGTTCGTTTTAGGAGTAGCAGCAGGCTTAGTGTTAGGAGTAGCAGCAGGCTTAGTGTTAGGAGTAGCAGCAGGGTTAGTGTTAGGAGTAGCAGCAGGGTTAGTGTTAGGAGTAGCAGCAGGGTTAGTGTTAGGAGTAGCAGCAGGGTTAGTGTTAGGAGTAGCAGCAGGCTTAGTGTTAGGAGTAGAAGCAGGGTTAATGTTAGGAGTAGCAGCAGGGTTAGTGTTAGGAGTAGCAGCAGGGTTAGTGTTAGGAGTAGCAGCAGGGTTAGTGTTAGGAGTAGCAGCAGGGTTAGTGTTAGGAGTAGCAGCAGGGTTAGTTTTAGGAGTAGCAGCGGGGTTTGGGGTAGAGTATGTACCTGGGTTAGTTTTGGGGGTTGAGGCTGTAGCAGGGTTAGTGTTAGTGGTACAGGCCGTAGCAGATTTAGCGTTAGGGGCAGGAGCACTGTTAGTGTTAGGGGTAGAGACCGTAGCAGGGTTAATTTCAGGTGTACATACGGTAGCAGGGTTAGTTTTGAAGGTTGAGGAAGTAGCAGAATTATTTTGTGGGGTTGAGGCTGTAGCAGGGTTAGTGTTAGTGGTACAGACAGTAGCAGATTTAGCATTAGGGGCAGGAGCACGGTTAGTGTTGGGGTTAGAGAGAGATTCATGCTTGGTTTTAGGGTTTGACACGGTAGCAGGAGTAGTCTTTGGGGTAGTGAAGGCAGGGTAAGGGGTTGTAGAAAGTTTAGGGGTAAGGGTAGAGACATAAGGGCTCTCCTGAGAAGGAGCGGGGACAGGAGGGTCAGAGGACTCTGAGGAGATCTCCATTTCACTCCCACTACTGCTGTTGGAGGACTCCGGGTGGGCTGATTCCGCAGGTTGGGCAGGTGCAAGTGCAGGTTGTGGTGGTCTAGGTCCTTGACGATCCTCAGGCCGGGGCTCTTTGTCACCTGGGGGATTGATTAGGCTAAGTCTGCTCTGGGACAGTTCAGTGCTGTAGGCCTCTGGTCTGGTTTCAGGCTGAGGTTTGGCTTGGTGTGGTTCTGTGGGTGATCCTGTGGGTGGTCCTGTGGGTGGTCCTGTGGGTGGTTCAGCATGTCTCTCTGTGCTGTACAGTCGCTCATCCTCTTCGCCATTATAAGAGGCGGAGTCTAGTGAGTCGTCAGTGTCGTCATGGAAACAGAAGGACTCATCCAGCCCTTCGTTGATGGAAGTTTCTGATAGTGAATGAAGGAAGGAGGCCGAGTTGTCCTCTTCAGCTGGGTCATTTACAGCCTTACCCTCACCCTCCTCCTCCTCTTCCTCATCCTCAACATCCTCACCCTCCTCTTCATCCACCTCTTCCTCTATCACTATTTCTACTTTAGCCTCCTCTATCTCTACCTTAGCCTCCTCTATCTCTACCTTAGCCTCCACTTCTTCCTCATCATCTTCATCATCATCCTCCACGTCCCCCTCCTCCTCTCCGGCCGCGTACGCATCCACATCGTTCCTGTCGTTTCCCTCTCCTCCCTCATTCCCCTCCTCTGTGGGGAAGAGAGTGATCTCCATGGAGTCTGCCTGAAAGAGGAGACTGGTGTGGAGGGGGAAGTTAAGCAGAGAGGCTGGGATCATACTCTCCTCTTCCTCCATCTCTCCATCATCACTGTAGGAGCCTGGGAACAGCAGGAAGGTACCCATTTCTCCGTAAGGGCTGGAGTTATCCCCGTCTGACACATCTGGAGAGCAGGTGTCCATGGTAAGGTTGGAGGAGGCAGGGTTGACGCTGGAGGTGTGAGGGCTTAGGTTCCCCATGTCTGGGGCAAAGGGGAAGGAGATGGAGGTCAGCCGTGGGGAGTCTGCTCCATCATCATCTGGGTTGGTAATGGGAGGGTAAAGCTCCTCAGACACACAGGCCTGCAGCTCCAGCTCCAGGCCTCTTTGCAGCAGGGGACTTAAGTACTGCTGTCCCCCAGCCAGAGCATCCTCTGCTGGGCAGAGCGAGCCCTCCGACTCCCCTCCATCTTCCTGGGAGTCGGTGCTTCTGCCGCTGCTGCTCCTCAATGGGGAAGTGTCCTCTGTCACCCAGCGAGGGCGACAGCTACCCCTTGAGACTGTCACTTCCTCGCTCCTTCTCCCCCTTACCTCCCCTCTCAGTACCTCCTCCTCCTCCAGGATCACAGTCTCTGCTAGACCCTTATAGAGGCAGAACCGCCACTCTGCTGCTCCTCCTCCCTTTTCCTCTGCCCTCTCCCCTACTGCTCCCCTATCCTCCCCCACTTCGTCTCCGATTTCGGACAGCGAGCTGACAAAGCATGCAGGTGCCTCCTGCACCTCCTCTGCCAGGAGAAGATTGGGGGAGGTGCAGGGGGAGGTGGAAGAGGTCCAGCTGCCCCCCTCCGCCGTGACGTAGGAGCCAGAGGGGGAAGTGAGGGGGGAGCACAGGTCCTCACTGTCCGAGTTTGGTGAGAGGGGAGAGGCTGGGGAGCCGGGGTAAGAGCGGTGTTTGAGGTGTAAGGGGCGAGCAGCCATCTTGATGGGGGTGGAGGGGGCGGTGTAGTACAGGTCAGGATCCAGGGATGAGGGAACGCCCACTCTCAGAGGGTCCACGGCAAAGGCCGGCTCAGTGAAGGAGAGGATAGCAGGGGGATAGGCTGGCTCGGACAGGGAGGGCATGGCATACATGGAACATACAAAAGACATTTCACCATAGGGAGACAGCCCTGCCTCCAAAGGGCTTAAGCTGCCCGTCAAACTAACATCCACTGTGACTGGCTCTGAGGAGGGAGGGGAGGCAGGGATGAGGGGGGTGAGGAGAGGGCTAATGGGCAGGACAGGGCTTCTCTCCTGCTCTTGCTCCAACTTTGGGGTCAGAGGTGAATTGTCTCTCTCCTGCCCTGTGTCCAGTTGGGCCTTTTCTCCAGCCTCGGCCTGGAGCTCTAAGGGAGGCTTAGGGACCTCCAAGACTGGGCCTCCAGGCAGGGGTATCGCCTGGCTGCTCTGCCCGCATGGGCACTTCCCTGTCAGGGTTTTCTTTGTCTTGAGCAGGGCCTCCTGGCCCATCACCACCCGTGTGTCCATGTTCTCTGGCTCCTTGTGGTCGCTCTCCACCTCTGAGCCCATCAGAACCTGGAGAACATAATGAGAACGTTAGAAAAACATAAAGAGAAGAGTAGACCATTGGTAAACATACACACACATATACACACCTTGATTCTCTCCATCTTCACGGGTCCGCTGCGGCGTCCACAGGGTCCGTGACCTCCAAACGTCCCGCTAAGTCGGACCGTGTTAATGTGGCGACGGTCTGAACCTTCAGGCTGGGGTCGCGGGGTCGCGGAGGAGCTAGGTGTGGTCCGAACCAGCCGTGGCCCGAACGGAGAGGTGCATGATGGCAGCAGCTTCTGAGGGGTGCTGGGGGAGGGACTAGAGCCGCTGTCACTAGGGGTGGAATCAGTGGAGGCATGTCTGGTCATGTCTGAAAGAGGAGCGAAAAATAAGAAACTGTTTCTGTAATGTTATGTCCATGAGGTCAGAATCACTAGCTGCTTCATGACGTGGCAACAGTAACAGTAATGGCGAAAAGGCAACTAGAATTTCAGTTTACCTCCTGAATGTATTAAAAATAATACAATTAAAACACAAAATATCTGTAATGGATGCTGTAGTCTCTTTGACTTTGTTGAATAGAAACAGTCATTTCAGCTCTCTCTTTGAAGCTTGTTCTCCCTCCATTACTGTTGCACACATAGCCATACCTAGCGGGTCTAGAATTTCACCTAAATGTCAGGTGACTTAAAAGACCACGCTCACGGCAGGGTACACATCAAGTGGTATCAACATATCAAAATATAAGGTCCCTACTGTCGTCACTTACAACCATCAACTATGGCTGGGTGAATGGAGCCCATTTACTGGTAGTGAGTTCTGAATTAACTAAATGTGTGCTCCCTCCATTTACAGGGCTCACTGCCCAGGGTAGTTCTTTACTCAGGCACTTTTCCTTCCACAGTAGTGACCCCTGACCCCCAAGGGAATGGAACACACCCTGAGTTTACTGAAGTCTGCATATCTGGCTGTAGTACCTGCTGCAAGGGCAGTTGAGCCCGCACTGTGCACGAGTGTGTGTAAGCTTGTGCATGTAGGTGTTTTCCCCCCACTCCTCTACCCCTCCTCCCATCTTTCCTGTACCCATCTAACAATTCTTTGTGAAGCATTGGAAAACCTCCCTGGTCTTTGAGGTTGAATCTGTGTTTGGAATGCACTGCTGGACTGAGGGACCTTAGAGATAATTGCATGTGTGGGGTACAGAGATGAGGTAGTCGTTCAAAAATCACAAAGTGAGTGCATGCAACTTATGTGACTTGTTAAGCAAATTGTATTTGATTTGAAATGTTTTGTCCTGAACATATTTAGGCATGCGATAACAAAGGGGTTGAATACTTATTGACTCAAGACATTTCGGCTTTTAATTTTTTATTCATTTGTAAACATTTCTAAAAACATAATCTACTTTGACATTAGAGAAAGAGAGAGAAAAGACAAGAGAGAATGAAAGGAATTGAATAAAGAAGAATTCATTTGATTGATGGGTAACATCGAGAACAAGCTGGTCTTGTGTGATATTCATCCCAGATCCTGCAGGGGCGCTACATGCAGGGTGTCTGTTGCCCTCTTCCGTTGCTTGATGCTTGATAGTACTACAGCTAGCACAGCTCGATAACTTCACTAGCTCAAAATCAAATCAAATCCAATTTTATTTGTCACATACACATGGTTAGCAGATGTTAGTGCGAGTGTAGCGAAATGCTTGTGCTTCTAGTTCCGACAATGCAGTAATAACCAACAAGTAATCTAGCTAACAATTCCAAAACTACTACCTTATAGACACAAGTGTAAGGGGATAAAGAATATGTACATAAAGATATATGAATGAGTGATGGTACAGAGCAGCATAGGCAAGATACAGTAGATGGTATTGAGTGCAGTATATACATATGAGATGAGTATGTAAACAAAGTGGCATAGTTAAAGTGGCTAGTGATACATGTATTACATAAGGATGCAGTAGATGATATAGAGTACAGTATATACGTATACATATGAGATGAATAATGTAGGGTATGTAAACATTATATTAGGTAGCATTGTTTAAAGTGGCTAGTGATATATTTTACATAATTTCCCATCAATTCCCATTATTAAAGTGGCTGGAGTTGATTGTGTTGGCAGCAGCCACTCAATGTTAGTGGTGGCTGTTTAACAGTCTGATGGCCTTGAGATAGAAGCTGTTTTTCAGTCTCTCGGTCCCAGCTTTGATGCACCTGTACTGACCTCGCCTTCTGGATGATAGCGGGGTGAACAGGCAGTGGCTCGGGTGGTTGTTGTCCTTGATGATCTTTATGGCCTTCCTGTGACATCGGGTGGTGTAGGTGTCCTGGAGGGCAGGTAGTTTGCCCCCGGTGATGCGTTGTGCAGACCTCACTACCCTCTGGAGAGCCTTACGGTTGTGGGCGGAGCAGTTGCCGTACCAGGCGGTGATACAGCCCGACAGGATGCTCTCGATTGTGCATCTGTAGAAGTTTGTGAGTGCTTTTGGTGACAAGCCGAATTTCTTCAGCCTCCTGAGGTTGAAGAGGCGCTGCTGCGCCTTCTTCACGATGCTGTCTGTGTGGGTGGACCAATTCAGTTTGTCTGTGATGTGTACGCCGAGGAACTTAAAACTTACTACCCTCTCCACTACTGTTCCATCGATGTGGATAGGGGGGTGTTCCCTCTGCTGTTTCCTGAAGTCCACAATCATCTCCTTAGTTTTGTTGACGTTGAGTGTGAGGTTATTTTCCTGACACCACACTCCGAGGGCCCTCACCTCCTCCCTGTAGGCCGTCTCGTCGTTGTTGGTAATCAAGCTACTTCATGTACAACTTGAAAATACCATGCTAACACTGCTCTCAGTGCTTAGTGGTAAAATTATGGCCAACATGGTAGCTAGCTTATGCTACTCCGTCTCTTATTTGAAATGAGGCTATTGGTGCTAGCTCTCGTCTTTCTCTTTGCACTTTTGCTCTCTCTCCTCCTCATCTTTCTCTCTTTTGCTCTCCCTCTCTTGCGCTACCTCTCTCTCTCTCTCTAATCAGAAACTCAGATTAGCCATAGGCTAAATGGTGCCATTATTAGATCACCGCCTTTCCCTCGACACACACACACACACTCCACTCCAGTGACTACGCCATCGTCTCCATAACCTTAAACAGGAACGAAGGATCATTTTGAGAGAAACTGACAGAATGGAGGAGAGGAACTAGGGCAAGAGTGCGAGTGGAGTAGGGAGTCTGGATCAGTCAGAGAGAGAGAGAGAGGGATCGACAAAGGGGGTATTTTCCATTCTATTATGACCAGCTCTGCTGCTCCTTACTGATGTGACGGTTCTGCAGGATTTAAATTAAAACAACACACAAGACTCCTTATGAGATGTCCATGAAATGAGAAATTAGTCCTGTCATGTACTGTGAGTGCACATGCTAAGGTTATTATAGTAAACAAAAACTAAAACAAAAACTAATCATGAAAAAAACTATTTAGTAACTGAAATAAAATAATGAACAAACGTTTCAAAAACTTAAACTATCTTTGACTCCTAAACTAACTAAAATAAAATAAAAACCATTGTGAATTATATTCAGTTTTAGTTTATCTTCTAAACTTAGGGCATATAGTACTAATGTAAAAAATAATTGGATAGGTGTAAAAATTATAATTTAAACCTAATATAATAAACCTAATATAATTGTAACCTATGAACTGACCCTTCAACTAACGCATTTACCAAAGATGATCTATATACTGACAAGAGATGGGACTCAATGCTCTAACAATGGGAATAAAGGTCAGAAAAGGCAGAAGGCAGTCGGGGGGAGGTGGTAGCAGGCTGGAACATTCTAGCCAATAATAGAGCAGATTTACATGTGAACAATGGGCACATCTGCGATATATCATTAAAAAATATATATATATAATAATTCAAATTGGAGACTTATATTTCCCTCACTAACTTTTAACATCAGCTATCTGAGCAGCTAATCGATCGCTGCAGCTGTACATAGCCCATCTGTAAACAGCCCACCCAATCTACCTACCACATCCCCATATTGTTTTTATTTACTGTTCTGCTCTTTTTCACACCAGTATTTCTACTTGCACATCACCATCTGCTCATCTCTCACCCCAGTATTAATTTGCTAAATTGTAATTACTTCGCTACTATGGCCTTCCTCACGCCATTTGCACACACTGTATATAGACGTTCTTTTTTTCCCTATTGTGTTATTGACTGTACGCTTGTTTATTCCATGTGTAACCCTGTGTTGTTGTTTGTGTCAAACTGCTTTGCTTTATCTTGGCCAGGACGCAGTTGTAAATGAAAACTTGTTCTCAACTAGCTTACCTAGTTAAATAAAGGTGAAATATATATATATTTTTTAAATGGCTCCAGCCTCCCTAAAACCTCCCTAAAAACTGAAACTAAATAATATACAACTAATACTAAATAAAAACTAGCAAATCAGGTCTGAAAATGAGCTGAAACTAAACTGAATTGCAAATACAAATCGAAAAACCAATAGAAATAAAAACTAATAGAAAAGCACTAAACTATAATAACCTTGGTACAGACATAGGGATATGCACGCATTCACACACACACACACACAAAACCAGAGAACAGGACTTTATTCTCTTCTCTCAACTGGGCCATCGCCATGCACAGTGACCTCAGAAATACGCACGCACGCACGCACGCACGCACGCACGCACGCACGCACGCACGCACGCACGCACGCACGCACACACACACACACACACACACACACACACACACACACTAGCTCCACCAGGAACCCAAATATCACTTACTGATGGAGTATGTGGACTCTCTCTCTCCCTTCCTCTTTGTTTATCTCTGATAGCCCATCCTCTTCTGCTGCATTTATCTTTGTCCTCTTTCCCTCCCTCCCTTTTTTCCCTCTCTCTATTTCTTCTTTCCTCTCCTGTCTCCCCCTTGCCTTTCCCTTCCTTCCTCTCTCTATTTCTTCTTTCCTCTCCTGTCTCCCCCTTCCCTTTCCCTTCCTTCCTCTCTCTATTTCTTCTTTCCTCTCCTGTCTCCCCCTTCCCTTTCCCTTCCTTCCTCTCTCTATTTCTTCTTTCCTCTCCTGTCTCCCCTTCCCTTTCCCTTCCTTCCTCTCTCTATTTCTTCTTTCCTCTCCTGTCTCCCCTTTCCCTTCCTTCCTCTCTCTATTTCTTCTTTCCTCTCCTGTCTCCCCCTTCCCTTTCCCTTCCTTCCTCTCTCTGTGCCTGTGGTCTAGCTAATGGCTAATATCGTCAGCACTTAGCTGCACTGTCTCTATCCTTTCCTAGGCCCAGGGTGGGGATGTTTATCACTGGATTGTTAATCTGAGTCATGTCACAGTGTGTGCACGCACGCACACATACACAATTTGTCACAGAGATGCATACAAGGACACAATAAGACGTGTGCCGTTCTGAGGTTTCTTTGTTTGTGTGTGTGTGTGTGTGTGTGTGTGTGTGTGTGTGTGTGTGTGTGTGTGTGTGTGTGTGTGTGTGTGTGTGTGTGTGTGTGTGTGTGTGTGTGTGTGTGCGTGTGGCTCTGCCTACACCCACATGCTTGGAGTGTGCAGGCCGCAGCAGGCTGGAACTGCGTCACAGAGGCTGCTTCCACGGCCTGTCAGGCCCCAGAGAGAGCTTCTATTTCAGCCTTCACTCCAAGACAGTACCAGGCCTTGAGACAAACCCCAGGAGCCTACTGCCTCACAATACCTCTCTCCAGCTCTCTGCTTCTCCCCCTTTCTCCCTCCCTCCCTCCCTCCTTCCCACTCTCTCTCTCTCTCTCTCCCGCCATCATCCTATTCTGCTGCATTCTCTTCTCATCTAACCATAGTGTTCTCAGTGCAGGATGCACTCGTTTCAAAACAGTGATGTTTCGGGTTGAAAGGCCTTCATCAGAACACTCCAGGAACAGACAAGACAATGTAAGGATATGATTTATATTAAACCTAAACTAGTAGGATGGGTATTTTACGAAAAACGAATGGCAGTGCAATAATACAAAGACTAGAAGTCTTACTCCAAATAGCCATCTGGATTACATCACATCATTAGCGCCAGACCAGCAGAGCTGATACGTGTTGTCTGAGACGTACAATATACTTCCAAGGTTGGTTTCATTGACTCTCTCTTTAACTGCCCAAATTGACCTATTTTTAGATACAACTTTCGATTCCGTTCGAAAGGATCATCTTCAGCAAATTGAGGTGTAGAATCACTCTTCTACAAATAGTTTTCTCTGCCAAATATTAGGTTTGGTGCAATTAAGATTTGCAGAGATAAGCACAATCAGACATTGATTGATCGGAGGAGACAGCATGTGTCAATTACCGAACATTTTTAAGGATTTCCTACCTGCAGCAACACTAGTGGACAATGCAGGTAAAAGCACCGTGCTTCAAAACGCCTGGCCCTACCTATACCACTTGTCCCTCTACTGTACAGTCTGAACCTATACAGAACCCTGAATGGAGAGAAGTTGTGGGTGGCCTTGCTCAAGGGCAGGATCAGAGATCCAGTTCCATTGCCATTTTTGAGTCTCCCAGCCTGGGGCTTGAACCAGAAACCTTTAGGCTGCTGGCCCGCCACTTCTAACCTCTATGCTACTGTACCTTATACCCCAACCGCCTCTACTGTCGGAGAGATAATACCCTAACCCAGGGATCATCAACTACATTCAGCCGCAGGCCAAATTTTTCTTGAGTGGATAGTTGGGGGGTCAGAACATAATTGCTAATAATTTGTAGACTGCAAATTAACTGTAAGAAGCCCAAACATATATAATGTTTGACTAAAACAATCATTTCAAACCTTGCTTACATTTGTATACATTATACATTATATCACTTCATGTCTCTCTATTGTGTGTGGGAATACCTGGGAACAGATTTATTAAATTAAAATCACTTGGAGTGGATTTCCTCGTCTTTGGTACTGTGTTTTATGACCAACAATGAAAATCCCCCCCAAAATAAACATGATATATTTATTTTTGGTGGTTTTATTTGTGGGCCAAATAAACCACAAATAAAACCTAACACTTACATTGTACTTCTACTGTCTGAGACATGCATTTATCCCCCCAGTGTACTTATCCCCCTTCACTTCAACACAATGAACTCACAAACATAATACACAGGTAAAGTCTGGGTGATGCAACTCCTATACTCTAACTCCTATACTTTACTGTCAAGTACAGCATCTAACATAGAATACATCTATTGTCTGCTAGACACAAACCTACCAGATGCAACATAACAACAATACCATAATAACCATATTGACTACATCATCTCATCAATAGCTATGTTAGCAGTAAGTAGCATACAGTGACATGTACACACACAGTTCAGGTAGTCGGTGTCTTATCTAACATGAACAATTCATTTTCAAATGCTCTGCTTTACCCTACATCAGTCCGTGTCTGAATCTGTTCCTTCAGCATGTGGCCCTGCTGTTACTGTGTGGATGCTGCTGCTGAGTGCAATGCTGTGTCATGTCCCTGCATGCTGAGACTGGGGGAAGGGAAGTAATGGACGAGAGAGAGAGGGAGGAGCCGTTCCACTCTGCTCTGAGAAAACATACCACCACTGGGCTGTGAGATGGGGCTGGGGTTAGAGTGGGGGAAGGGGATGTGGGTATGGGTATGGGGTTAGTGAGGGGAAAGGGGAATATGGAGCTGGGGCTCGGGGTCAGGTAGGGGGAAGGGGATGTTTGTGGGGTTAAGTAGGGTAGGTGTTGTGGATGGGGGGTCTGGGGTGAAGGCTAGGGTGCTGGAGCTGGAACTAGGACTAGAGTGGGGATCACAGATAGACAGACATGACCCAGCTCTACCTCTCTTAATCCGTCGGCCTGTCTGCTTCCCACATGGCAGTATAGCAGGTATCTATTATCCCTCCTCTACCAGCCTCTCTGTAACTCTAACATCTCCTCCTCTTCCTAGTGTCTCACATGCTCCTCACCCTCCCTGTCTCTCCTCTGCCATCTACACTCTCCCATGTCCTCCTTCCCCTCTCTCTTTTTCCCCCTCTACCCCCCCTCCCTCTCCTCCCAGGTGGTCCTACCTGGTTCAGGCAGGCCTGTCTGCTCTGCTCCAAGCTCCGGATGTCTTTCTTTGGGGACAGATCTTCGAGAGCTCTCCCCCGGCATGGCTGTCTCTGGATCTCTCTGGTTCTGACGCAACAATAACTCCACACCACCCAGTAGCCAAGGTGAACCGAGAGAGAGTGCGCAGTATCGGGAGGGGCAGAGAGAGCGAGAGAGAGAGAGAGAGAGAGAGAGGGTGAATGCTCAGCGACCTGGCACTCAGATCTCCTGCAGCACATGTGTGTCTATATGTGTGTGTGTGTTAGAGAGTGAGAGAGAGAGAGAGTGCATGCCTCTCTGTGGTGCAGCAGAGCAGAGCCGTGATGATGCTGAGTGAGAGTGTGTGTGGGTCTCGCGATGCTGCCAGTGTGTGTGTGTGTATGTGTGGGCGCATATGTTTGTGTGGAATTTGAGAGGGAGCTGCAGTATTCTCTCTCATTACCCATCTGAGCTGCACTGCCTCCCTCCTCCCCTCCCTCTCTCCTTCCCATCCCTCTCTCTCTCTCCCTGGCGATGACTTGATACACAGCGATGATGTCAGCAGATTTCTGCTGCTGTCTGAGTGCTGCCCCCATCCTTACAGGAAGGTACTGCAGAGACAGGGGGCTAGAGAGAGGGTGTGCGGAGAAGATGGGCTATTGCAGAAAGAGAGATGGAGGAAATAACACTTCTGAAAGGGAAATTGAAGGAGAGTTACAAAGAAAGAAAAGAGAAAGGGGGACTTTCAGTCTCCTCCCCTTTTCCATTTGTTCCCCCCAAAACCCAGATCACTGGCAGTTTCCTTGGCCACCCCAAGCTTCCCACGCTGGGTGGTGTGTGCGTGTGTGTGTGTGTGTGTGTGTGTATCAGGGGGTTTCTGCATCTGCTCTGCCAGCTCAACAGAATCCCCTGTCTCCTCTCTCTGCGAATTTCAGCCCGGCTGGCTTTTATACACCAGCGGTATCCTCCTCTCTCATCTGCTTACTCATATTTCCCTGCTCCTCGCTGACCTAAGGTCAGCAACACACAGAAACATACTGCCCTCAGACAGGATCTGGTCTCTATGACAACACAGTTAATACTGGGACAGCTGGCTGGCTGGCTGGGCTCAGAGGTGGGGTGATGAGATCAATCAGTCAATCAACCAACTAACCAATTAATGGAGTTACTTAGCAGCTCACTCTCTATATCACAACATGATCTCAACGCTCATGGGGCCAGAGTTCGAAATGAACCATCAGAGCCTTTTGAATTATGCTCCCAAGTGGCGCAGCCGTCTAAGGCACTGAATGTCAGTGCAATAGGTGTCACTACAGTCCCTGGTTCAAATCCAGCCTGTATGACATTTGGCCGTGATTGGGAGTCCCATAGGTCGGTGAACAATTTGCCCAGCATTGTCTGGGTTTGGCCGGGGTAGGCCGTCATTGTAAATAAGAATTTGTTCTTAACTGACTTGCCTAGTTAAATTAAATATATATATATTAACGTACATGTTGGAGCTGCTACAGAAATAGAATATGTAGATCAGTCATGATTCTCTCTCTTACAAACTAGACAGTGGTGTAAAAATACTTCAAGGTACTACTTAAGTAGTTTGTGCGGTTTTTGTCCTTTACTTTTAATATTTTTTACAACTTTACTTCACTACACTCCTAAAGAAAATAATGTACTTTTTACTCCATACATTTTCCCTGAGACCCAAAAGTACTCATTACATTTTGAATGCTTAGCAGGACAGAAACATTGTCCAACTCATACACTTATGAAGAGAACATCCCAGGTCATCCCTACTGCATCTTATCTGGCGGACTCACTAAACACACATGCTTTGTTTGTAACTGATGTCTAAGTGTTTGGAGTGTGCCGCTGGCTATCTGTAAGTCAATTTAAAAAACAAGAAAATGGTATCGTTTGGTTAGTTCAATATAAGGAATTTGAAATGATTTATACTTTTATTATATCAAAGTAATTACATTTTCTTTTGATACTTAAGTATATTTCAAACCAAATAATTTTACTCAATTGTTATTGTACTGGGTGACTTTCACCTTTTCTTAAGTCATTTTCTATTAGGGTATCTTGACGTTTACTCAAGTATTACAATTGAGTACTTTTTCCACAAATGATTCTAGGTGAGATAATAAATGGAAACAGAATCTTAAACATCCTGCTTTATCATTATAGCTGAGCACACATGCTCCAATCAGCGCAAAGCAACTCAACTACATACAGTGCAGTCAAAAAGTATCCACACCCATTGACTTTTTCCATATTTTGTTGCGTTACATTGAGATTTTATGTCACTGGCCTACCCATAATGTCAAAGTGGAATATGTTTTTACATTTCTTTACAAATTAATTAAAAATGAAAAGCTTAAATGTTCTGAGTAAATAAGTATTCAACCCCTTTGTTATGGCAAGCCTAAATAAGTTCAGGAGTAAAAATGTGGATAACAAGTCACACAATAAGTTGCATGGAATGTGGGCAATAATAGTGTTTAACATGATTTTTGAATGACTACCTCATCTCTGTACTTCACACATACAATTATCTGTAAGGTCAAACAGTGAATTTCCAACACAGATTCAAATACAAAGAAGAGCACATATTGGTAGATGGGTAAAATATGGCAGACATTGAATATGCCTTTGAGCCTTTGAGAAGTTATTAATTACACTTTGGATGGTGTATCAATATACCCAGTCACTACAAAAGATACAGGTGTCCTTCCTAACTCAGTTGCCGGAGGGGCAGGAAACCACTCAGGGATTTCACCATGAGGCCAATGGTGAAAACAGTTACCGAGTTTAATGGCTATGATCGGAGAAAACTGAGGATGGATCAACAACATTTTAGTTACTCCAAAATTACATTGAAAATAAGGAAGCTTGTACAGAATAAAAAATATTCCAAACATGCACTGTTTGCAATAAGGCAGTAAAGTAAAACTGCAGAAAATGTAGCAAAGAAATCAACTTTATGTCCTGAATACAAAGTGTTATGTTTGGGGCAAATCCAACAACATCTCTTCATATTTTCAAGCATGGTGGTGGCTGCATCATGTTATGGGTATGCTTGTCATCGGCAAGAACTGGGGATTTTTTTTGCATAAAAATAAACGGAATGGAGCTAAGTGCAGGCAAACCTCTAGAGGAAAACCTGGTTCAGTCTCTTTTTCATCAGACACTGGGAGATAAAAAAATCTTTCAGCATGACAATAACCCAAAACACAAGGCCATATCTACACTAAGGTTGCTTACCAAGACAGTGAATGTTCCTGAGTGGCCGAGTTACAGTTTTGACTCCAAATCTACTTTGAGGCTTTAAAAGTGTTCTTACACTGTGATTTTGAACATTCAAAGCAACTGGGAAACGTCCACGGCAGGCATTGTTGCAGCATTTAGCTTGCTCTATACCTTCTGAGTGATAGGATTCACGAGCACCACCACCAATCAGCCTACACTACTGCACACACCCATTGTTACTATGACAACTATCATTGCCATGTCATCAAATCAAATAACTGCTGTCTGGACACACACAAATCAGATTTGGTCACTTGTAACTTGCTGTTTGGAAAGTCAGTAATCGAAAACGGATTTGAAAAACAAAACTGATTTGAGCATTAAAGCCTGCATTGTGAACAAGGCTTTAGAAACGTAACCAGAAAGACTCACAGCTGTAATCACTGCCAAAGGTACTTTTACAAAGTATTGACTCAGTGGTGTGGATATTTATGTAAATGAGATATTTCTGTATTTAATTTACAATACAATTTGCAATAAAATTCTAAAAACATGTTTTCACTTTGTCATTATGGGGTATTGTGTGTAGATGGGTAAAAAATATATATTTTGAATTCGGGCTGTAACAACAAAATGTGAAATAAGTCAAGGGGTGTGCGATGGCACGGACACAACAGCAGTGTGTGTGAGCCGATCCCTGTGGGATACATTCAGCAACCCCCCCACAACACACACACCACTGACCCAACACGTTTAATAATAAATATGTCTTATTCAAATCAAATCAAATGTATTTATATAGCCCTTCGTACATCAGCTGATATCTCAAAGTGCTGTACAGAAACCCAGCCTAAAACCCCAAACAGCAAGCAATGCAGGTGTAGAAGCACGGTGGCTAGGAAAAACTCCCTAGAAAGGCCAAAACCTAGGAAGAAACCTAGAGAGGAACCAGGCTATGTGGGGTGGCCAGTCCTCTTCTGGCTGTGCCAGGTGGAGATTATAATAGCTGCATCTTGTGAAGAGAAGCATCCTCAGGCTGAATATCACACCATCAGGATGCCAATGATACCATAGAAGCTCATCCAACTCAACGTCCTCTCTAAACACAAGACCTACCAGAGCCATAGATAATGGGCTTGTCCACACTGCAGCCAACAGTGCAGGTGGATGATGTCTGACTGGCTTTCGGAGCCATCATCGACTCAGGGGGTTTTATCCAACATGTCTCCGGACCTACTCACTGCCACAGTCATACTCTTGACCTAGTCCCGTGGAATAAATACTGTGGATCTTAATGTTTTTCCTCATAATCCTAGACTATCGGACCACCATTTTATTACATTTGCAACCGCAACAAATAATCTGATCAGACCCCAACCAAGGACCATCAAAAGTCGTGCTATAAATTCTCGGACAACCCAAAGATTCTTAGATGCCCTTCCAGACTCCCTCCACTTACCCAAGGACGTCAGAGTACAAAAACCTGTTAAATCAAATCAAATCAAATGTTATTTGTCACATACACATGGTTAGCCGATGTTAATGCGAGTGTAGCGAAATGCTTGTGCTTCTAGTTCCGACAATGCAGTAATAACCAACAAGTAATCTAGCTAACAATTCCAAAACTACTACCTTATAGACACAAGTGTTAGGGGATAAAGAATATGTACATAAAGATATATGAATGAGTGATGGTACAGAGCGGCATAGGCAAGATACAGTAGATGGTATTGAGAGCAGTATATACATATGAGATGAGTATGTAAATAAAGTGGCTAGTGATACATGTATTACATAAGGATGCAGTAGATGATATAGAGTACAGTATATACGTATACATATGAGATGAATAATGTAGGGTATGTAAACATTATATTAGGTAGCATTGTTTAATGTGGCTAGTGATATATTTTACATAATTTCCCATCAATTCCCATTATTAAAGTGGCTGGAGTTGAGTCAGTGTGTTGGCAGCAGCCACTCAATGTTAGTGGTGGCTGTTTAACAGTCTGATGGCCTTGAGATAGAAGCTGTTTTTCAGTCTCTCGGTCGCAGCTTTGATGCACCTGTACTGACCTCGCCTTCTGGATGATAGCGGGGTGAACAGGCAGTGGCTCGGGTGGTTGTTGTCCTTGATGATCTTTATGGCCTTCCTGTGACATCGGGTGGTGTAGGTGTCCTGGAGGGCAGGTAGTTTGCCCCCGGTGATGCGTTGTGCAGACCTCACTACCCTCTGGAGAGCCTTACGGTTGTGGGCGGAGAAGTTGCCGTACCAGGCGGTGATACAGCCCGACAGGATGCTCTCGATTGTGCATCTGTAGAAGTTTGTGAGTGCTTTTGGTGACAAGCAGAATTTCTTCAGCCTCCTGAGGTTGAAGAGGCGCTGCTGCGCCTTCTTCACGATGCTGTCTGTGTGGGTGGACCAATTCAGTTTGTCTGTGATGTGTACGCCGAGGAACTTAAAACTTACTACCCTCTCCACTACTGTTCCATCGATGTGGATAGGGGGGTGTTCCCTCTGCTGTTTCCTGAAGTCCACAATCATCTCCTTACTTTTGTTGACGTTGAGTGTGAGGTTATTTTCCTGACACCACACTCCGAGGGCCCTCACCTCCTCCCTGTAGGCCGTCTCGTCGTTGTTGGTAATCAAGCCTACCACTGTTGTGTCGTCCGCAAACTTGATGATTGAGTTGGAGGCGTGCGTGGCCACACAGTCGTGGGTGAACAGGGAGTACAGGAGAGGGCTCAGAACGCACCCTTGTGGGGCCCCAGTGTTGAGGATCAGTGGGGTGGAGATGTTGTTGCCTACCCTCACCACCTGGGGGCGGCCCGTCAGGAAGTCCAGTACCCAGTTGCACAGGGCGGGGTCGAGACCCAGGGTCTCGAGCTTGATGACGAGCTTGGAGGGCACTATGGTGTTAAATGCCGAGCTGTAGTCGATGAATAGCATTCTCACATAGGTATTCCTCTTGTCCAGATGGGTTAGGGCAGTGTACATTGTGGTTGAGATTGCATCGTCTGTGGACCTATTTGGGCGGTAAGCAAATTGGAGTGGGTCTAGGGTGTCAGGTAGGGTGGAGGTGATATGGTCCTTGACTAGTCTCTCAAAGCACTTCATGATGACGGAAGTGAGTGCTACTGGGCGGTAGTCGTTTAGCTCAGTTACCTTAGCTTTCTTGGGAACAGGAACAATGGTGGCCCTCTTGAAGCATGTGGGAACAGCAGACTGGGATAGGGATTGATTGAATATGTCCGTAAACACACCAGCCAGCTGGTCTGCGCATGCTCTGAAGGCGCGGCTGGGGATGCCGTCTGGGCCTGCAGCCTTGCGAGGGTTGACACGTTTAAATGTTTTCCTCACGTCGGCTGCAGTGAAGGAGAGTGTCAGTGGCACTGTATTGTCCTCAAAGCGGGCAAAAAAGTTATTTAGTCTGCCTGGGAGCAAGACATCCTGGTCCGTGACGGGGCTGGTTTTCTTTTTGTAATCCATGATTGACTGTAGGCCCTGCCACATACCTCTTGTGTCTGAGCCGTTGAATTGAGATTCTACTTTGTCTCTATACTGACGCTTAGCTTGTTTGATTGCCTTGCGGAGGGAATAGTTACACTGTTTGTATTCGGTCATGTTTCCGGTCACCTGATTAAAAGCAGTGGTTCGCTCACGCGAATGCTGCCATCAATCCACGGTTTCTGGTTTGGGAATGTTTTAATCGTTGCTATGGGAACGACATCTTCAACGCACGTTCTAATGAACTCGCTCACCGAATCAGCGTATTCGTCAATGTTGTTGTCTGACGCAATACGGAACATATCCCAGTCCACATGATGGAAGCAGTCTTGGAGTGTGGAATCAGATTGGTCGTACCAGCGTTGAACAGACCTCAGCGCGGGAGCTTCTTGTTTTAGTTTCTGTCTGTAGGCAGGGATCAACAAAATGGAGTCGTGGTCAGCTTTTTGTTAACCACCTGAGGGACTAAATGTAACCTTGTGTAATACCCTAGATGTAGTCGCACTGCTAAAAACAAAAAAAACATTTGTCATAAGAAACTAGCTCTCTGGTATACAGAAAGTACCCGAGCCCTGATGCAAGCTTCCAGAAAATTGGAAAGGAAATGGCGCTACACCAAACTGGAAGTCTTTCGACTGGCTTGGAAAGACAGTACCGTGCAGTATCGAAGAGCCCTCACTGCTGCTCGATAATCCTATTCTTCCAACATCATTGAGGAGAATAAGAACAATCCAAAATGTTGATACTGTCGCAAAGCTAACTAAAAAGCAGCATTCCCCAAGGGAGGATGGCTTTCACTTCCGCAGTGATAAAATCATGAACTTCTTTGACGAAAAGATCATGATCATTAGAAAGCAAATTACGAACTCCTCTTTAAAGTTCAGTTGTCCTGAGTCTGCACAACACTGCCAGGACCTAGGTTCAAGGGAGACACTCGGGTTGTTTAATACTATATCTCTTGACACGATGAAAATAGTCTTGGCCTCTAAACCTTCAAGCTGCATACATTTACATTACATTTAAGTCATTTAGCAGACGCTCTTATCCAGAGCGACTTACAAATTGGTGCATTCACCTTATGACATCCAGTGGAACAGTAGTGCATCTAAATATTTTAAGGGGGGAGAGAGGGATTACTTTATCCTATCCTAGGTATTCCTTAAAGAGGTGGGGTTTCAGGTGTCTCCGGAAGGTGGTGATTGACTCCGCTGTCCTGGCGTCGTGAGGGAGTTTGTTCCACCATTGGGGGGCCAGAGCAGCGAACAGTTTTGACTGGGCTGAGCGGGAACTGTACTTCCTCAGTGGAAGGGAGGCGAGCAGGCCAGAGGTGGATGAACGCAGTGCCCTTGTTTGGGTGTAGGGCCTGATCAGAGCCTGGAGGTACTGAGGTGCCGTTCCCCTCACAGCTCCGTAGGCAAGCACCATGGTCTTGTAGCGGATGCGAGCTTCAACTGGAAGCCAGTGGAGAGAGCGGAGGAGCGGGGTGACGTGAGAGAACTTGGGAAGGTTGAACACCAGACGGGCTGCGGCGTTCTGGATGAGTTGTAGGGGTTTAATGGCACAGGCAGGGACCCTATTCCAAATAAACTACTGAAAGAGCTGCTTCCTGTGCTTGGCCCTCCTATGTTGAACTTAATAAATGGCTCCCTATCCATCGGATGTGTATAAAACTCACTAAAAGTGGCAGTAATAAAGCCTCTCTTGAAAAAGCAAAACCTTGACCAAGAAAATATAAAAAATATCGGCCTATATCGATTCTCCCATTCCTCTCAAAAAATTTGAAAAAGCTGTTGCGCAGCAACTCACTGCCTTCCCGAAGACAAACAATGTATACGAAACAGTTCAGCCAGGTTTTAGACACCATAGTACTGACTGCACTCGTGAAGGTGGTAAATTACCTTTTAATGGCATCAGACCAAGGCTCTGCATCTGTCCTCGTGCTCCTAAACCTTAGTGCTGCTTTTGATACCATCGATCACCACAATGTTCTGGAAACCCAAATTGGTCTACATGGACAAGTTCTGGCTTGGTTTAGATCTTATCTGTCGGAAATATATCAGTTTGTCTCTGTGGATGGTTTGTCTTCTGACAAATCAACTGTAAATTTCGGTGTTCCTCAGGGTTCCGTTTTAGGCCCACTATTGTTTTCACTATATATTTTACCTCTTGGTGATGTCATTCGGAAACATAATGTTAACTTTCACTGCTATGCGGACGATACACAGCTGTACATTTCGATGAAACATGGTAAGCCCCAAAATTGCCCTCCCCGGAAGCATGTTTTTCAGACATAAGGAAGTGGATGGCGGCAAATGTTTTACTTTAAACCTCGGACAAAACAGAGATGCTAGTTCCCAAGAAACAAAAAGATGTTCTGTTGGATCTGACAATTAATCTTGATGGTTGTACAGTCATCTCAAATAAAACTGGGAAGGACGTCGGCGTTACTCTGGCCCCTGATCTCTCTTTTGACGAACATATCAACAATATTTCAGTTCCAGCTACCCGAATAAAGCACTAAATAAATTCAGTTAGTGCTAAACACGGCTGCTAGAATCTTGACTAGAACCCCAAAATTTGATCATATTACTCCAGTGCTAGCCTCTGAATTTCTAAGCAAACAGCTGGAGGCAGGGCTTTCTTCTATAGAGCTCCATTTTTATGGAATGGTCTGCCTATTCATCTGAGAGACGCAGACTGTCTCGACCTTCATTTTTTTCAGTAGGTCCTATGATTGAGTGTAATCTGACTCAGGGGTGTGAAGGTGAACGGAAAGGCACTGGAGCGACGAATCGCCCTTGCCTGGCCGGTTCCCCTCTTTCCACTGGGATTCTCTGCCTCTAACCCTATTACAGGGGCTGAGTCACTGGCTTACTGGTGCTCTTCCATGACGTTCCTAGGAGGGGTACGTCACTTGAGTGGGTTGAGTCACTGACGTGAGCTTCCTGTCCGGGTTGGTGCCCTCCTCGGGTTCGTGCCGTGGGGGAGATCTTTGTGGGCTATACTTGGCCTTGTCTCAGGGTAGTAGGTTGATGGTTGAAGATATCCCTGTAGTGGTGTGGGGGCTGTGCTTTGGCAAAGTGGGTGGGGTTATATCCTACCTGTTTGGCCCTGTCTGGGGGTATCATCGGACAGGACCACAGTGTCTCCCAACCCCTCCTGTCTCAGCCTCCAGTATTTATGCTGCAATAGTTTGTATCAAGGGGCTAGGGTAAGTCTGTTATATCTGGAGTATTTCTCCTGTCTCAACCGGTGTCCTGTGTGAAATTAAGTATGCCCCCTCTAATTCTCTTTTCCTCATTCTTTCTCTCTTTCTTCTCTCTGAGGACCTGAGCCCTAGGACCATGCCTCAGGACTACCTAGCCTGATGACTCCTTGCTGTCCCCAGTCCACCTGGTTATGCTGCTGCTCCAGTTTCAACTGTTCTGCCTGGGGCTATGGAATCCTGACCTGTTCACTGGACCTGCTGTTTTGGACCCTCTCTCTACCGTACCTCTTGTCTCCAACTCTGAATGATCAGCTATGAAAAGCCAACGGACATTTACTCCTGAGGTGCTGACCTGTTGCACCCGCTCTAACCACTGTGATTATTATTATCTGACCCTGCAGGTCATCTATGAAGGTTTGAACATCTTGGACATGTTCTGTTATAATCTCCACCCAGCATAGCCAGAAGAGGACTGGTCCCCCCTCAGAGCCTGGTTCCTCTCTAGGTTTCTTCTTATGTTTCTGGACTTTCTAGGGAGATTTTCCTAGCTACCGTGCCTCCTACATCTGCATTGCTTGCTGTTTGGGGTTTTAGGTTGGGTTTCTGTACAGCACTTTGTGATATCGGCTTACTTAAAAAGGGCTTTATAAATACATTTGCTTGATTGACTGATCTACAAATCACCTTGCATCATGAATAAATACTTATTATTTGTAGATCAGTCCGTCACAATTTACCCACAATGGATCACGGATTTTATGCTCTCAAACACAAACAATGTTACAGTCATGGAACATTTGTGCCAACATGGAGGACAGTGTGTGGAACACGTATATCGAAATTAAAGCATAAAATAATGTATTCACTAATAACATCACTCAACAAAGCACATATTGATAATTTAATTAGACCATTCTATTCACAGGTGATACACAGCTTTTAACATTGATTGGGGCATTGATTATATGATGCTGCTCTCCATTCTCTTTCACTGAGTGTCACTTAGGGACACATCTCCTTAGCAAGAGCTCTTTCTTCCCTTGCTTTCTGCTATAGAGCCCACTCTCTCTTTCTCCCTCTCTGTTTGCTCTCTTCAGCATACAGAACTCTCAGGGGCCGTCTCCATGGTAACATGGAAAGCCCCACGCATCGGCAAGGCAACCAAAGATAAAACGACAAAGACATTTTCCACCAATCAGCTTGTTTTAAAGTGGGTTGATTAGTGTGTGTGTGTGTGTGGGGTTGTTGTTCAGAGTTGTTTGAGACCAGATTGGTTTTGGTGAGCCGTCCTTGACATCCTGGCTCTCCTCTTTCCAGTCCAGTTGAGTCTGGTTCAGTTCTAAACTTCTGCTGTTTGGCCTAGTTCACTTCGCCATTTCCTCAGCAATGGCCTTCCCCATCTTATCCTTCACATACGCCACTTTCTGCCAATCAGACTTGAGCTCCAGCCACTCATAGTATGGCACCTAGGGAAGGACAGAAAGTACAGATTCAGGGGTTTGTCTATCAATAATACTCTTTACCTTGCAATACTATAGCTGACATACACCCAGTAGTGTTTTTATGCAAATCAGGTTTGGAGACAATCTAGGTGGTTCTCTCATTTGGGTAAAAGTCAATCCTTCATCTTCTCTCCTCCATGACCCAGAAACTGATAGGTTGTCAAGATGTGTGTCAATTCATTAGTAAGAAGAGTGTCCTCCCCTCAATTGCCACCTTTCATTGAGGATACTCATGTGTATCCTACCACAGGAACGTTTTTAAATCTGCCACACACCCTTTGAATCAGCTTTTGTTGTCAGTGGAAAAAAACAATGCTACTTATTATTTTATTTATAAAAAGTCAGAACTACCTAATTTGTTTTGATCACTTTAGACATTTATCTTGCAGACTCTCCCCGATTAACTGACCTTTTTCAAAAGAAGGTGAAAGAGGACACAGGAGGTGGACAAATCTAATTGATAAAAGGCCTATGTCTGGAAGTCTGTCACAGGTAAGTTCAGTGGCCTACTAGTTTACCCAGCATGCACCACTGCAGACCTGAGAGCTCTCAGATGAGAGCTAGATGAGAGAGAGCGGTAAGATTGGCTAACGCGATTGTCCTAGATGAGAGTGTGTGCTGGGATTGGCTAAGGAGCTTGGCCTAGATGAGACAGAGCTGCTGCTGCTATTCTCCTGGCTCCTGACTGACTATCAGGCCTTTTTATAACTGGCATCCTTCAGGGAGACAGACCAGCCTGGCCCTGTATGATGCAGCATTAAATGAGCATTAGATTGTTTTTTATAGCATTAGCTAGCCAACTATAGCATCATACGGTACACCGCTAGCCAGCATTAGCCACGATAACAATATCACTATACTAAGTATTGTGACAAGGAAACTAAAAAGTCAAGAGTTAATTTATTGAGGAAAACTGTCCAAAAGTTGGAAACAAACATTATGTTGTCACCTAGAGTCCAATTATTGAATTTCCAAACTATCACAATATTTAATGAGTATACAAAACATTAAGAGCACCTGCTCTTGCCATGACAGACTGACCAGATGAAAGCTGTGATCCCTTATTGATGTCATCTTTTAAATCCACTTCAGTGTAGATGAAGGGGAGGAGACAGGTTAAAAAAGGATTTTAAGCCTTGAGACATGGATTGTGTACAGTGCATTCGGAAAGTATTCAGACCCCTTGACTTTTTCCACATTTTGTCATGTTACAGCCTTATTCTAAAATGTAAAATCATTTTATTCCTCACCAATCTATACACAATACACCATCATGACAAAGGGAAAACAGGTTTAGACATTATTTCAAATGTATTACAAATAAAAAAACAAAGATACCTTATTTGCATACAGCCTAGTGGTTAGAGCATTGGACTAGTAACCGAAAGGTTGCAAGATCGAATCCCCGAGCTGACAAGGTAAAAATCTGCCGTTCTGCCCCTGAACAAGGCAGTTAACCCACTGTTCCTAGGCGGTCATTGAAAACAGAATTTGTTCTTAACTGACTTGCCTAGTTAAATAAAGGTAAAATAAAATGTAAAAAAATCAGACCCCTTGCTATGAGACTCGAAATTGAGCTCAGGTGCACCCTTGAGATGTTTCTACAACTTGATTAGAGGCCACCTGTGGTAAATTCAATTGATTGGACATGATTTGGAAAGGCACACCTGTCTATATAAGGTCCCACAGTTGACAGTGCATGTCAGAGAAAAAAACAAGCCATGAGGTCAAAGGAATTCAAATCCAATTTTATGTCACATACACTGAATACAACAGGTGTAGACCTTACAGTGAAATGCATACTTTCAAGCCAACAAAGCAGTTAAGAAAATACCAACAAAAAAAGTAAGAAGAATAACAAATAATTAAAGAGCAGCAGTAAATAGCAATAGAGGCTATATACAGGGGGTACTGATACAGAGTCAATGTGCAGGGGCACGTGTCGAGGTAATTGAGGTAATATGTGCATGTGAGTTATTAAAGTGACTATGCATAGATACAAGAGTAGCAGCAGCATAGAAGGGGGAGGGGGGCAATGCAAATAGTCTGGGTAGCCATTTGATTAGATGTTCAGGAGTCTTACGGCTTGGAGGTAGAAGCAGTTTAGAAGCCTCTTGGACCTAGGGCGGTATACGTATTTGACTATATCCCGGTATTGATGAACGGGCCGGTTTGGGTTTTTGGTTTACCTTCTATAACGGTATTTTAATGTTTGGTTTGTTAAAATGTGATACGCCGTCTGTAACGTCCATTTGTATAGGTTACCCCGCTACTTGAGTCATCCCTCTCCGCTCTCTCTCTCTCTCTCCATGTTGCTTCCCACACAGACCTGGTCCCACCCCGTCACTCTAGGAGCGCATTTGTTGTTGCTTGACCACGCAACACTTTCGTTCAGACTGCATGGTCAATGCAGCACATGGAACAATGTTGATGACCATGATGTTGTTTCCACTTTGATCTTAATATAAATCCACCAGCGTTCTAGAATTACAATATTTGTGTGTTCCTTACATCTGCAAACAGCTAGTTTGTGTTTTCTTAGCAACTTATGCTAAATCGTGTTAGCTAACTAGCTACTTAAATTAATGAGTCGGGCAAACGTAGCTAGCTAATACAGCCTGATACCAGTGCTAGTGGAGGCCTAAATCAGCATGTTGTTTCTTCAAAAGTACCTTCTATATCAAAGAGGAATAGGCGAAGCATGAATATGTTGGCTACATGAATAAAGATTTAATGTAGCCAAAGATTACAGGGTCACCTAGGAAACTATGAACATCACTTTGGTTCCTACCCAGTCACAACTAGCTAATGGCATTTTTACTCGTTGTCATGTCAA
Organism: Oncorhynchus nerka; assembly: GCF_034236695.1. Lineage (NCBI taxonomy): Eukaryota > Metazoa > Chordata > Actinopteri > Salmoniformes > Salmonidae > Oncorhynchus > Oncorhynchus nerka. Next base: position 16,771,853 of record NC_088398.1, on the reverse strand, counting down.
ACAACACTGTAATCAAAGTGCCAACTATTATTTATATTCTAACTATAGAATTAGAATAAACATATTTCCATGATTCCAAAAGTTCACCCAAGTGTTTTGATCTAAATCACAATTGCAACATTTGGTTAAAATGAGGGCCCTAGCCCTCACCCTCCGATCCAACAGCTCCCAGACGTGCTCAATGGGTTTGAGATCCGGGCTCTTCGCTGGCCATGGCAGAACACTAACATTCCTGTCTTGCAGGAAATCACGCACAGAACGAGCAGTATGGCTGGTGGCATTGTCATGCTGGAGGGTCATGTCAGGATGAGCTTGCAGGAAGGGTACCACATGAGGGAGGATAATGTCTTCCCTGATGGAGGGATTGTGCGTTCCTGGTGTAACTTGGTCAGTTGTTGTTGCCATCCTGTACCTGTCCCGCAGTTGTGATGTTCGGATGTACCGATGCTGTGCAGGTGTTGTTACACGTGGTCTGCCACTGCGAGGATGATCAGCTGTCTGTCCGGTCTACCTGTAGCTCTGTCTTAGGCGTCTCACAGTACGGAAATTGTGTGCCCTGGCCATATCTGCAGTCTTCATGCCTCCTTGCAGCATGCCTAAGGCACGTTCAGGCAGATGAGCAGGGACCCTGGGCATCTTTCTGTTGGTGTTTTTCAGAGTCAGTAGAAAGGCCTCTTTAGTGTCCTAAGTTTTCATAACTGTCACCTTAATTGCCTACCGTCTGTACGATGTTAGTGTCTTAATTAAGGTCCGTTCCACAGGTGCATTTTCATTAATTGTTTATGGTTCATTGAACAAGCATAGGAAACTGTTTAAACCCTTTACAATGAAGATCTGTGAGGTTATTTGGATTTTTACGAATTATCTTTGAAAGACAGGGTCCCGAAAAAGGGACGTGTATATGCTGCCACTCTAGGGTCACGCACTACTCATAAAGCAAATGTAGAATTTATATGAATCAAAAACATAAAATACCGTCAAATAGCATCAAACATTTGAAAAATACCATGATTTGATATCGTGTGCATATCGCCTAGCTCTTTTAATTTGATTTATTTCACCTTTATTTAACCAGGTAGGCCAGAACAAGTTCTTATTTACAACTGCGACCTGGCCAAGATAAAGTAAAGCAGTGCGACAAAAACAACACATAGTTACACATGGGATAAACAAACGTACAGTCAATAACACAATAGAAAATGTACTTGGACCTAGACTTGGCACTCCAGTACCGCTTGCCGTGCAGAAGCAGAGAGAACAGTCTATGACTCGGGTGACTGGAGTCTGACAATGTTTAGGGCCTTCCTCTGACACCGCCTGGTATAGAGGTCCTGGATGGCAGAAATATTGGACCCGCTGATGTACTGGGCCGTACGCACTACCCTCTGTAGTGCTTTGCGGTCGGAGGCCGAGCAGTTGCCATACCATACTCTCGATGGTGCAGCTGTAAAACTTTTTCAGGATCTGAGGACCCATGCCAAATATTTTCAGTCTCCTGAGGGGGAATAGGTTTTGCCCTCTTCACGACTGTCTTGGTGTGCTTGGACCATATTAGTTTGTTGGTGATGTGGACACCAAGGAACTTGGAAGCTCTCAACCTGCTCCACTGCAGCACCGTCGATGAGAATGGGGACGTGCTCGGTCCTCCTTTTCCTGTAGTCCACAATTATCTCCTTTGTCTTGACAAGTTAAGGGAGAGGTTGTTGTCCTTGCACCACACGGTCAGGTCTCCGACCTCGTCCGTATAGGCCGTCTCATCGTTGTCGGTGATCAGGCCTACTGTTGTGTGATCAGGCCCACTGTTGTGTCGTCAGCAAACTTAATGATGGTGTTGGAGTCGTGCCTGGTCGTGCAGTCATGACTGAACAGGGAGTACAGAAGGGGATTGAGCACTCACCCGAGGGGCCCCTGTGTTGAGGATGAGCGTGGCAGACGTGTTGTTACCTACCCTTACCACCTGGGGGCAGCCCGTCAGGAAGTCCAGGATCCAGTTGCAGAGGGAGGTGTTTAGTCCCAGAGTCCTTAACTTTGTGATGAGCTTTGAGGGCACTACGGTGTTGAACGCTGAGCTGTAGCATTCTCACATAGGTGTTCCTTTTGTCCAGGTGTGAGAGGGCAGTGTGGAGTGCAATAGAGATTGCATCATCTGTGGATCTGTTGGTGCGGTATACAAATTGGAGTGGATCTAGGGTTTCTCGGATAATGGTGTTGTGAGCCATGACTAGCTTTTCAAAGCACTTCATGGCTACAGACGTGAGTGCTACGGGTCATTTAGGCAGGTTACCTTTGTGTTCTTCGGCATAGGGACTATGGTGGTCTGCTTGAAACATGTTGGTATTACAGACTGACAGGGAGAGGTTGAAAATGTTAGTAAAGACACTTGCCAGTTGGTCAGCTCATGCTCGGAGTACACGTTCTGGTAATCTGTCTGGTCCAGCGGCCCTGTGAATGTTGACCTGTTTAAAGGTCTTACTCACATCTCCTGCAGAGAATGCGATCACACAGTCATCCGGAACAGCTGATGCTCTCATGCATGTTTCAGTGTTATTTGCCTCGAAGCAAGCATAAGTTATTTAACTCGTCTGGTAGGCTCGTGTCACTGGGCAGCTCTTGGCTGTGCTTCCCTTCGTAGTCTGTAACAGTTTGCAAGCCCTGCCACATCCGACGAGCATCGGATCCGGTGTAGATTCAATCTTAGTCCTGTATTGATGCTTTGCCTGTTTGATGGTTTGTCAGAAAGCATAGCGGAATTCATTATAAGCTTCCCGCTACATGAAAGGGGCAGCTCCACCCTTTAGCTCAGTGTGAATGGTACTTGTAATCCATAACTTAAGGTTGGGGTATGTACGTACAGTCACTGTGGTGATGACGTCCTCGATACACTTATTGATAAAGCCAGTGACTGATGCGATGTACTCCTCAGTGCCATCAAAAGAATCCGGGAACATATTCAAGTCGTATTCCAACATATTCCTGTAGTATAGCATCGGCTTCATCTGACCACTTTTCTTTATTATTTTAATAGACTGAGTCACTGGTGCTTCCTGCTTTAACTTTTGCTTGTAAGCAGGAATCAGGAGGATAGAGTTATGGTCAGTTTTGCCAAATGGAGGTCGAGGGAGGGCTTTGTACACGTCTCTGTGTGTGAGGTAAAGGTGGTCTACAATTTTTTCTCTCTTGTTGCACATTTAACATGCTGATAGAAATTAGTCTTATCCGTAGAGCTCAGAGACAGGATTGTGTTGAGGCACAGATCTGGGGAAGGGTACCAAAAAAACATCTGTAGCATTGAAGGTTCCCAAGTACACAGTGGCTTCCATCATTCTTGAATGGAAGTGGTTTGTAACCACCAAGACTCTTCCTAAAGCTGGCCACCCGACCAAACTGAGCAATTGGGGGAGAAGGGCCTTGTTCAGGCAGGTGACCGAGAACCAGATGGTTACTCTGACAGAGCTCCAGAGTTCCTCTGTGGAGATGGGAGAACCTTCCAGAAGGACAACCATCTCTGCAGCACTCCACCAATCAGGCCTTTATGGTAGAGTGGCCAGATGGAAGCCACTCCTCTGTAAAAATGAACATGACAGCACGCTTGGAGTTTGCCAAAAGGCACCTAACGGACGATCAGACCATGAGAAACATGATTCTCTAGTCTGATGAAACCAAGATGGAACTCAATGGCCTGAATTCCAAGTGTCACGTCTGGAGGAAACCTAGCACCATCCCTACGGTGAAGCATGGTGGTGGCAGCATCATGCTGTGGGGGTGTTTTTCAGCGGCAGGGACTGGGAGACTAGTCAGGATCCCAGGAAAGTTTAACGCAAAGTACAGAGAGAGATCCATGATAAAAACCTGCTCCAGAACACTCAGGACCACAGACTGGGGAGAAAGTTAATCTTCCAACCGGACAATGACTCTAAGTACACAGCCAAGACAAAGCAGGAGTGGTTTTGGGACAAGTCTCTGAATGTCCTTATATGGCCCAGCCATAGCCTGGACTTGAACCCGATCTAACATCCCTGGAGACACCTGAAAATAGCTGTGCACCGACGTTCCCCCATCCAACCTGACAGAGCTTGAGAGAATCTGAGGAGAAGAATCGGAGAAACTCCCCAAATACACGTGCCAAACTTGTAGCGTCATACCCAAAACTCGAGGCTCTAATCGCTACCAAAGGTACTTCAACAAAGTACCGAGTACAGGGTCTGAATACTTATGTAAATGTTATATTTCAGTATTTTTTTTTTTTTATAAATTAGCAACAATTTCTAAAAATCTGTTTTTGCTTTGTTATTATGGGGTATTGTGTGTAGATTGAGGAGGTAAAAACATTTTAATCCATTTTAGAATAAGGCTGTAACATAACAAAATGTGGAAAAAGTCCAGGGGTCTGAATACTTTCAGAATGCCCTGTACGTGTGCCATTCAAAGGGTAAATGGGCAAGAGAAAACATTTCAGTGCCTTTGAATGGGGTATGGTAGTAGGTGCCAGTTGCACCGGTTTCTGTGTCAAGAACTGCAACGCTGCTGTATTTTTCACATAACAGTTTCCTATGTGTATCAAGAATGGTCCCTACCCAAAGGACATCCAGCCAACTTGACAACTGTGGGAAGCATTGGAGTCAACCTTGGCCAGCATCCCTGTGGAACACTTTTGACACCTTGTCGAGTCCATGCCCTGACGAATTGAGGCTGTTCTGAGGGCAAAAGGGGAGGGTGCAACTCAATATGAAGGTGTCCTTAATGTTTTGTATACTCAGCTTATACAGCAGTTTTTAAAAAGGACAATAGAGTATAGTTCTTTGTGTTTTCTTTTTGCCATGGAAAAGAGATTTGTGTTATACTGACAACCCTATTAGCCACACAAAGAGCGTGTCGTTCTCATAGTCTGTTAATCAGAGAAGGATAAAGAACCATTTTACTTTGTCAGGGTGATGAGTTAATTTGCTGAAGTGGAAACACAGACGAGCATATCTCACACAGCCCATTCCCTATGTAACAACTCTGAGGCACATGCTAAGGGGATGTGCTATGAATCACACCTAGACATCTACAGTGGATGGAAGTCAATTCCCTTTTAACTTCAGAAGACTGCTGTACTGTGCATGTGTTACTTTGAGGCAATGAGCTTCAAGCAGTGTAATGCAGTAATGCTGTGTCCATCCCAGTCTACCTGATCTCCCCCAAGAAGGCTTGTTCTGGTGATTACACCCAAGAGTGTCTGGCCTGGGCTGGAGAGTATGCTGTGGTTAGGGTTTGTGTGTATGCGATAGACAGTTATTGTTATAATGACTGCCAGAACGTCTCTTTCAGTCTACCTGCATCACTCCCTCTCTCCTCATCATCCCTCCATACCTCTACAAGGATAAAGCCAGCCAGTTTGAGATGCCGTCTCATCATGGTGAATCGTCCCAGCAGATCTTTACTCCTGGAGCCATAGTTAGGAAACTCCCAGGTCAAGAACGCTAACCTGCAAAGAGGAGGACTGTCAGAACACATGCACACACACAAACACACACACACACACACACACACACACCCCCTTCTTCCCTCACCTGCATGCACCCTCAGGTAGGGGATTGGTTCCGCCTCCTCCAGGCAGGTGAGGGGCTGTCAGGGTCACCAGGTCCATTGGCTTATTTTCACTGTCCACCACCAGCTCTCCATCTGATAGGACACAACAAGTCAGTCACCTGTTGTTCCAGCCTTACAGTGTTTGTGTGTGCGCGTGTATTCACCTATGGTCCAGCCGTATATAGTGTTGACCCCGGTACGTAGGGCCTCTGCTTTCCCCCCCACCAGATTATCCAGGGCCCCCTTCAGCCCAGTCTGTAGAGGGGAGAGGGGGGAGACCTGGCCCAGGGTGGAGGGAATCAACATGGCCTCTGTAGGCAGGGTGGATGACAGAGACTCTGGGTGTTCTAACTGGAGGGTAGCAATGATGTGGAGGAGCTTCAGGCGATAGTTCTCCACTCGAGACAGACTGCCTTCTGTAAAACAGCAATATAGCAACGCAACATCAAATCAGCAGAATCACCCAAGTCTGTACAGCTGAGAACGCACAGGGCTATGAGCACAGACCACATGAACATCAGTGGATCAGTCCTCTGCTGCCATCTCCTGGGGTGGACCAGTACTAGAGTGTGTATTTACCTGAGAGTTTGGCAACATGTGTGTGTTGGTTGAGGGCTGTGATGTGCTGGGGCTTGGCCTGCTGTAACACACACAGAGACCACACCACGTCTATCTGCAGGAACACCTCCAGGCTAGGGAGAACACCCTCCAGGGCAGAGTGGACCTACATACACACAGGAGGAGACAGTTGACAAACACGGACTACATCCTGGGAAGGTCCTGGGAAGGTAGCCAAATGCCTCTTCCCCTCATCAACCAAAGTTGATAGAACTGTCATGTGCAGCACTGACATGACTCTACATGACTGAGAACCCAGTCGGTTCTACACAATATTTATCCTTGAGTATCCAGGCTGCATCACATCCGGCCGTGATTGGGAGTCCCATAGGGCGGCAGACAATTGGCCCAGCGCCGTCCGGGTCTGGCCAGGGTTGGCAGTCCTTAAATAAGAATTTGTTCTTAACTGACTTACCTGACTAGTTAAATAAAGGTTAAATAAAATGTAAATAAATAAACAGCATAAGGTAAATAAAGAAACAAATTGCTACTCTCATTGTTTACCTTCTTGTAGAACTCCTCCCCCTTGCTGGGCTGGAAGTTGAGCCTGGCCAGTGACATGAGCAGGTTACAAAGCTGCAGTGTGCTGTACTTCTGACTGTTCACGCTGTAGTGCTGAATAGTTTTTTTAAATCAAAAGGAAGAAAATAAGAGGATAAGTTAAAGCAATATTTGTTACTCAAGAAGGCTAGGGGATGACCCAACCAGTTTAAGACGTGTTTAGAAGTGTCTGAGTGTGTGCGGACCTCAGCGAATGCCTCAAACAATGGGAGATGGAGCCACTTGAGGAAGGCTAGTGATTTGGCGCAGCGAGTAACATCGGCAGAACTAATATCTGCCATTCTGGGTAACAACTCGGCTGCCAATCGCTGGAAGATCTGGGAATGGTGGAAATTCAACTTCCCTGAAAGAAAGAAAAATAGAGAGAGAATTTAAAGCCCCCATGCAGTCTTTGTAATTTTATTTTGAAATTATCACTGTATGTCTAATAAATCACTGTGTTCAATTACAGAAAATATTTTTTATAATTTATTTCCCTAAACCTCCTTTGGCCCCTGAAATGATGTCTGATTGTGTGGGCATTTAAGATATTTACATACACAGCCCTGATTGGCTGATAGGATGGTCTAGAGTCCACCACTTACCCAGATGAACAGTCATTGGTCTATTATATTAAGATCATGATGTGGGCCAAATGTTCCATCCCACCTGAACAGGCTGAAATTCCAGGGGCCTCATTCATCAACCGTGCAAACATTTCTTACTCAATTCTGGCATACTTGGAGATTCTAGGATTTGAGTGCACCTCAAATGATAGTATTTATAAAACCGTCACAGGCAAGCAACATATACACGTTTTCATTCATATATATATATATATATATGAATAATCATTGAACACTTATATAATGGTTCCGGAGGGGATGGCTGCCATTTTACGGGCTCCTAACCAACTGTGCTATTTTGTTAGTTTTATTGCATTGTTAGTAACTTATTTTTTACATAAAGTTGCTGCTACTGTCTCTTATGACTAAAAAGAGCTTCTGGACATCAGAACAGCGATTACTCTCCTTAAACTGGACAAAGATTGTTCCTTTAATGAGTCCGACAGCTTCCCCGAGACCAGGCCCAAATCCCCATAATTCACGTGAAGACGGAAATACAGGAGGCTTTTTTTTGCGCACGCACCTTGATAATTGAGGGCACAGGCATTTTTTTCTTACACAAAAAGGGCATATCATCATTTTCACAATTACACGGGGGGGGGGGAAATCACATTAACTGCACTGCCCCTATAAATCTGTTGGAATAAAGAAAAATTCACAGCTGAAATATCAGTTGACCGCAGGTAGTTTGTTGTTAGGTATATTGTTAACAAAGATGGAGAATAACAATGGTACCAGCATTCAACCCTGTGGCACATCCTTTTACATCTCCAGTTTATGTGTGTGTATATTAACAGACATTTCGGTTATTGTTCGGTTTTTAAACAACTTATTGACCTACAGTGATTAAATTATTTGAATTTCATTTTGTTCAGTTTTTTTCTTTGAGCTCAATGCGCACATTTTCTCTAGAAAAAAACAAAAACGGTATGCCTTATTTACTTTGAAGAACTAAACATTATTGATTTTGGCAGACAGCAAAGGCAGCACCTATATGGAGATGAAATGAAATAATAAATTCTAAATAAAACAAATGTAATATCCACAACAACTGAAATATTTTAGTCAAGTGTGTCTATGTACCATATGCGTAGGCGAGGTCCAACAGTAGCGGTGTGGTAAGGTCTGTTGAGGGTTTCTGTAGGAGGTAGTAGGACAGAGCTCTGAGCAGAGGCACTGACCGGCGTCCCTGAGATGCCAGAGACACAGACACCCTGCGGATATCCTCCGCCCCAAACCCTTCAGCTAGCTCTAACGCCTGGGGTGGGAACAGAGAGAGGGGGGAGACAGAGAAAAGAAAAGGAAAAGAAAATCAAAAGAAAAAAGGAGTGTTGGGTTGAGATAGATTTGTTGATGTTGGCAATTACAGTTCCACTCCGCTATATATGTACAGTTGAAGTCGGAAGTTTACATACACTTAGGTTGGAGTCATTAAAACTCATTTTTCAACCAGTCCACACATTTCTCGTTAACAAGCTATAGTTTTGGCAAAGTCGGTTAGGACATCTACTTTGTGCATGACACAAGTAGGCCTTGAAATACATCCACAGGTACACCTCCAATTGACTCAAATTATGTCAATTAGCCTATCAGAAGCTTCTAAAGTCATGACATAATTTTCTGGAATTTTCCAAGAGGTTTAAAAGCACTGTCAACTTAGTGTATGTAAACTTCTGACCCACTGGAATTGTGATACAGATTATTTCACTTATAATTCACTGTCTGTAAACAATTGTTGGAAAAATTACTTATGTCATGCACAAACTAGATTTCCCAACCGACTTGCCAAAACTACAGGTTGTTAACAAGACATTTGTGGAGTGGTTGAAAAACGAGTTTTAATGACTCCAACCTAAGTGTATGTAAACTTCCGACTTCAACTGTATGTATGTATGTATGCATGTACACACACACCATAATGACAAAGCGAAAACCAATATAGGCGTTTTTGCAAATTTATAAAAAAACAAACAGATACCTTATGTAAATAAGTATTCAGACCCTTTGCTAAGACTCGAAATTGAGCTCAGGTGCATCCTTGAGATGTTTCTACAACTTGATTCGAGTCCACCTGTGGTAAATTCAATTGATTGGACATGATTTGGAAAGGCACACACCTGTCTATATAAGGTCCCACAGTTGACAGTGCACATAAGAGCAAAAAACAAGCCATGAGGTCTAAGGAATTGTACATAGAGCTCCGAGACAGGATTGTGTCGAGGCACAGATCTGGAGAAGGGTACCAAAACATGTCTGCAGCATTGAATGTCTCCAAGAACACAGTGGCCTCTATCATTCTTAAATGGAAGAAGTTTGGAACAACCAAAACTCTTCCTAGAGATGGCTGCCCGGCCAAACTGAGCAATCGAGGGAATGAGGGCTTTGATCAGGGAGGTGACCAAGAACCCAATGGTCACTCTGACAGAGCCCCAGAGTTCCTCTGTGGAGATGGGAGAACCTTCCAGAAGGACAACCATCTGTGCTGCACTCCACCAATCAGGCCTTTATGGTAGACAGAAACCACTCCTCAGTAGAAGGCACATGACAACCCACTTAGAGTTGCCAAAAGGCACCTAAAGACTCTCAGACCATGAGAAAAAATATTCTCTGGTCTCATGAAACTCTTTCACCTGAATGCCAAGCATCCCGTCTGGTGAAGCATGGTTGTGGCAGCATCACGATGTGGTGATGTTTTTCTGCGGCAAGGATAAGCAGACTAGTCAGGATCTAGGCAAAGATGAACGGAGCAAAGTACAGAGAGATCCTTAATGAAAACCTGCTCCTGAGCGCTCAGGACCTCAGACTGGGGAAAAGCTTCACATTCCAACAGGACAACGACCCTAAGCACACAGCCAAGACAACGCAGGAGTGGCTTCGGGATAATTCTCTGAATGTCCTTGAGTGGCCCAGCCAGAACCCAGACATGAACCTAATTGAACATCTCTGGAGACCTGAAATAGCTATGCAGCAATGCTCCCCATCCAACCTGACAGAGCTTGACAGGATCTGCAGAGAAGAATCGGAGAAACTCCCCAAATACACGTGCCAAGCTTGTAGCGTCATACCCAAGAAGAATCGAGGCTGTAATCGCTGCCAAAGGTGCTTCAACAAAGTACTAAGTGTCTGAATACCAATGTAAATGTGATATTAAGGGCTTGTAAGTAAGCATTTCACGGTAAGGTCTACCTATACATGTTGTATTCGGCACATATGACAAATAACATTTGATTTGATATTTCAGTTTATTTTTTATAAATTATCAAAAATGTCTAAATCTGTTTTTGCTTTGTTATTGTGTGTAGATTGATGAGGGGGGAAAAACAATGTAATACATTTTAGAATAAAGCAGTAAAGTAACAAAATGTGGAAAAAGGGGTCTGAATACTTTGTTCAATTTTATTGTTATATTACATCGTGTTTTTTTACATCATGTTTTTTATGTTTTTTAGGGCTCGGGAAATAAGAGCATCTTGTCTGCTAAATTAACAAGCAAGCCTATGCCATTGCACAGCCATATGTTTCTACAAGCAAGCGTCACTGCTGAGGTTACTGCCTTTTTGAAGATCATGTTCCATGATATAATATTACCAGTTGATATTAAGGTTTCATTAAATTAATCCTAAATGGCACTTGCTTTTTTATTGACTGAATACTGTGTATATGGGGCAATTTAGCAATTAGGATTTGTTATCTGTAATGGTTATGATACATTTGGCGTTGTTGAGCACTGTTGGCATAGGCCTATAGATAAATGCGCACATTTGTTTCCAGTGCTGTTCTTGTGTTCTAAAAATATATATTTTTAAATTCCTTTGAGTACTCAGAAAATAAATATAGGGTATTTGAACAGTCAAAAAATGGCAAATGCCCATCCCTAATCATTGCGTGCAAGGAATATGGTGACAAATAGTTTATTAAACTAGTCAAGTTTAGTACTAAGTCAATTTGTCCAAACACTTATGACTTTTTAAATTAGAGGGACTAGATACATAAGGTGCTTCATTTCTAAACAGTAAAATAAATATGTATGAAAATACCCTCAAATAAAAGCTAACATTCTTTCCTGTCGCCTAATCTGAAACATTCTGTCTCAAATCTAAAATGCTGGAGTATAGCGACAATTTAAATGTATTTTTATTCACTGTCCAAATACATTTTTGATAACTTTGTGTGTGTAGTGTGGGGGTAGTAGTATAGGTGCTTGTTACCTTATCCTCCAGTCTGTCCATCAGTGCAGGACTGAGGTGTCCAGCCCTAGCCATCAGGGTACTGACTGTTCTGGCGTCAGCGATCTCAGTCCAGCGGAGCTCCAGCTGCTTTAGCGCTGCACTCACCAGCGACACCTCCATCTGACCCTTCCGCCCTGCTCCCCAGTCTGCCAGGAAAGCCAGCTGTTTGTAGGAGAGTCTGCGTACACGCCACAGCACCTCTGTCTGGATGGAGCGTTGTACTGCAGCTGTAGGAGGAACACCCAGAGCAGAGAGGGAGCGCAGCAGAGAGACCAGCGTACCATTCCACACCGACGCTACCTGGGGGAAGAGATACACGCACACACGGTCAATTTACACACACTCAAAGAAACTCTCAGAGAGCACCGAAAGGTTTAGTGAATATTTTGAGCTGCCTTCTGCCCTAACTGTAACCTGCCCCATGTCTCTTGCTTTCATCACTCCTTACCCATCTTCATCCCATCTCAACCCTCCACTTATCTACCCTCACCTTTCCTCATCCTACCTATCCCTTGACCCTTATTACAACACCCTCTCCTACCTGTGCAGTAACCGTGTCCAGTATGTCTAGCAGTCTAGGATCATTCAGCAGCTCAAATTGGTCCATTTTAGCCCCACCTTTCTCTCTCCCAGCCAATCTGACAAGCTGAACCAGAGCCTTAGCTGCCTGATTGGCCTTTCCTCCTTGTGCCGCCCATGCCTGCAGGACATCCTGTGGAGATTGGGCCCTCTCTAAGAGCTCATCCAGCTGGGTGCGTTTGGGCTCGATGGGATACACCTCTTTGACCGAACTCCTGCCCTCACATAGCCCCCTTAACACAGGCTGCCGCCAGGCCTGGGCCCACAGTGGCTCTGCTGGCCCAGCTGCAGGGGTTGGCAGGAGGGCAGCGACGGCTGAGGCCTGGGGGGGCCTGGGGAGGAGACGGGCACATCGGCCCAGCAGACGGCTGGTCATGGAGAAACAGAGAGCAGCACGAGACCAGAGAGAGCAGCACAAGGCCAGAGAGAAGCGAGACACGTATTCACAACACAGCAGCCAGAGTCACCATGCTAACACCTGAGAGAAAGAGAAAGAGAAAGAGAGAGAGTTAATTCAAGAGAGTGAATATCACTCAGTGGTTCTCATTCTTTTTTTGGTTCCTGAACCTACGATCACATGTTGCTATGCCCAACTAACCCCTTCATGTGCAACTTTATGATAAGGACTATATGTTCTTATTCTCCGTAGTCTGTCGGTCATGGACTGCTGTCAACAAGCTTACCCTAGCTATCTTGAGACGCTTTAGCAATTAGTAACAGTAACGTGGGGATTGTGTTGTGTAACATAACATTGTGTCAACAATCGTGTAGCCTGTACTACTACAAACCAAATATTTGCAGGAAATCAATGATTAGACATGGTTGTGACAAGTAGTCATAGTGGACTGAGCTGAATTAACGTCACTAGCAACATTTCAGTCTCAAAAGCTGAGCTGCCATCAAGCGTATTCTGACCTTGCCGACTAGGGTTTCTGCCGTTCTAGCTATTACAATTATGAAACTCAGACTGGCAACATTCTCTGCATTCACAACTACACCTGTGACAGGTCTTAGGTAGACATATAAATACATGTAGTTGCCATTTATATCTTTAAAGGACTGTTCTTACCTTGATAAATAAGATAGAAAGCTAGTGGCAGAAGACGAAGGCGACATTCACATGGAGCTGTCAGCAATAGTCGCAAGAAAATGACCTCAAAGCTACCAGTGTCACATGATTGTCGGACGAAGCTGCGATTGGTCCACTTGTTTCAAGGCACTTTAGATCGTCTTTTTTTATTGCAGAACCTGGTCTTGATGTCTATGCGCGGAACCCATATAATTAGATACACACAGTGGTGTAAAGTTATTCTGCCCTTGAATTGCGTTCCCATGCAAAACTAGACAGATAGTTAACAACTAACTAAGTAACTTTTCTTGAATTAATATATTGAAAACGTTTATGTTGCGAAACTGCAAAATACAGAAAAGAATATACTTTAGTATTCAATTCACAGTTGCATAAATACAAAGCACGTGCCAAAGTACCATGCATCTGGCATGATGCCAAACCGTATAGCTAATTGTTACTCATATGGTAATTGTCTAATTCCTTTAATTACTCTAATAATGTGCAACCACCTCTGTACAATAACAAAGCATATTACACTAGAAACAGTAACAAAACTACAGTATTGTATGTTTTACAATTCGTTTACATGACGCACGAGCAAAGTAATACAGCTGACGTCATACATGAAAGGAAAGGCCATGTGTGTGAGTAAATGCAACCAACTAACATTGATAAGTAAGCAATTATATCAATAACAAGATTATCATCACTAGCAATATGCTTGAATCTAACTTACAAACAAATATTTTCCAAGGCTGAAGCGTGACAAGAACTAACTGCAATGAAAGACCTGCACCGTAGCGTTGTTTCTAGCTGCTTCTCTGCGTGCAGAACGACTACTCTACTTCCTGTTTCCGTACAGTCTTTCTAAGTACCAGAAAGCTCCACTGGGGAGCAATAAACATCATGGAACACAATGAAAATCCATCTTAACCACTGTAATAAAATCATCTGTTACCTTCTAACAGGACGCCAGCACAAAAGTACAAATACTTTAAAGTACTACTTAAGTAGGTTTTTGGGGTATCTGTACTTTACTATTTATATTTTTGACAACTTTTACTTTTACTTCACTACATTCATAAAGAAAATAATGTATTTTTTACTCCATACATTTTCCATGACACCCAAAAGAAATCGTTACATTTTTGAATGCTTAGCAGGACAGGCAAATGATCCAATACATGCATTTATCAAGAAAACATCCCCGGTCATCCCTACTGCTTCTGGTCTGGCGGACACACTAAACACACATGCTTTGTTTGTAAATTATGTCTGACTGTTGGAGATCCGTAAATTTAAAAAACAAAAAATAAAGCCGTCTGGTTTGCTTAATATAAGGAATTTGAATGATTTATACTTTTACTTTTGATTCTTAAGTATATTTAAAACCAAATACTTTTTTACTTTTACTCTAGTACTATTTTACTGGGTGAGATTCACTTTTACTTGAGTCATTTTCTATTGAGGTATCTTTACTTGCACTGAAGTATGACAATATGGTATTTTTTCCACCCCTGAATACACAGTTAACAGCCCATTAAGAAGTGTTCGCTAAGTCTCTCAATTGAAATTTAGTAAATGTTTTGAAACACATTTCATAGTCTCAAAACTGTAAAACGTCTCACTGTTTTCCATCAAATTGAAAAACCTCTAAAAATAAATGTTATACTTTCATGTGAGATTTCCTATAAGCCACATTTACAAATGTAAAAGCTGTTGAGTCAGAAAAGTCAAACAATTACTATGTTAAAACACCCCTTTGGGAAGATTTATATATATATTTTTACATTTGACATTTTAGTAATTTAGCAATGCTCTTCTCCAGAGCGACTTACAGTAGTGAGTGCATACATTTCCATACTTTTTCTGCACTTTTTCGTAGATTGTTTCCGCCAATCATCCGTCCCATGACATCCCATGATAATAAAAGCAAGAAACAAACACCAGACAGTACCAGTCAAAAGGTTGGACACACCTACCCATTCAAAGGTTTTTCTTTATTTTTACTATTTTCTACATTGTAGATATCAAAGCTATGAAATAACACACATGGAATCATGCCGTAACCAAAAAAGTGTTAATGAGGAAGTCACCTGGAATGCATTTCAATTGTCATGTGTGCCTGGCATAAAACTTCTTAGGGCTGCAATCCCGTTAACGGGATCGATATGACAACAGCCAGTGAAAGTGCAGGGCGCCAAATTCAAAACAACAGAAATCTCAAAATTTAAATTCCTCAAACATACATGTATCTTATACCGTTTTAAAGGTAATCTTGTTGTTAATCCCACCTCAGTGTCCGATTTCAAATAGGCTTTACAGCGAAAGCACCACAAACGATTATGTTTGGTCACCACGAACTCACAGAAAAACACAGCCATTTTTCCAGCCAGAGAGGAGTCACAAAAAGCACAAATAGATATAAAATGAATCACTAACCTTTGATAATCTTCATCAGATGACACTCATAGGACTTCATGTTACACAATACATGTATGTTTTGTTTGATAAAGTTCATATTTATATTTTTTTAAATCTCAGTATACATTGGCGCGTTACGTTCACTAGTTACAAAAACATCCGGTGATATTACAGAGAGCCACATCATTTTACAGAAAAACTCATTATAAATGTCGATGAAAATACAATTGTTAGATATGGAAATATAGATATACCTCTCCTTAATGCAACCGCTTTGCCAGATTTAAAAAAACTTTACCGAAAAAGCAAACCATGCAATAATCTGAGACCGGCGCTCAGAAAGAAAAAATAAATTATCCGCCATGTTGGAGTCAACAGAAATCAGAAATAACATTAGAAATATTCCCTTAGCTTTGATGATCTTCATCAGAATGCACTCCCAGGAATCGCAGTTCTACAATAAATGCTTGATTTGTTCGATAATGTCCATTATTTATGTCCAAGTAGCTACTTTTGTTAGGGCGTTTAGTACACAAATCCAAACGCTCGTGCAGGTCCAGCCGAACGTCTGACGAAAACTTCAAAAAGTTATATTACAGGTCTTAGAAACATTTTAAACTAAGTATAGAATCAATCTTTAGGATGTTGTTATCATAAATCTTCAATAACGTTCCAACCGGAGAATTCCATTGTCTGTAGAAAAGCCATGGAACGCAGGTCGCTATCATGTGAAATGCGCATGACCAGGACCTGGCTCTCTGCCAGACCACTGACTCAAAGAGCTCTCATCCTGCTCCACATCACAGAAGCCGCATTCAAGTTTCTAAAGACGGTTGACATCTAGTGGAAGCCTTAGGAAGTGAAACATAACCAATATCCCACTGTGTATTCAATAGGGGCTGGGTTGAAAATCGACCAACCTCAGATTTCCCACTTCCTGTTTGGATTTCTTCTCAGGTTTTTGCCTGCCTTATGAGTTCTGTTATACTCACAGACATCATTCAAACAGTTGTAGAAACTTCAGAGTGGTTTCTATCCAATACTAATAATAATATGCATATATTATATGCATATACCCCAAGCATACTTCCAAAGTTGTGGCAAAATGGCTTAAGGACAACAAAGTGGCCATCACAAAGCCCTGACCTCAATCCCATAGAAAAGTTGTGGGCATAATTTAAAAAGCGTGCGAGCAAGGAGGCCTACATACCTGACTCAGTTACACCAGCTCTGTCAGGAGGAATGGGCCAAAATTCACCCAACGTATTGTTTGAAGCTTGTGGAAGGCTACCCGAAACATTTGACCCAAGTTAAACAATTTAAAGCAATGCTTCCAAATACTAATTGAGTGTATGTAAACTTCTGACCCACTGGGGATGTGATGAAGGAAATATAAGCTGAAATAAATAATTCTCGCTACTATTATTCTGACATTTCTCATTCATAAATTAAAGTGATGATTGTGAAATACTGAGTTTAAATGTATAGTATTTGGCTAAGGTGTATGTAAACTTCAGACTTCAACTGTGTGTATATATATATATAGGACAAAACACACATCACGGCAAGAGAGACATCGCAACACTACATAAAGAGAGACCTAAGACAACAGCATAGTATGGTAGCAACACAACATGACAACAATATGGTAGCAACACAACATGGCAGCAGCACAACATGGTAGCAGGACAAAACATGGTACAAACATTATTGAGCACAGACAACAGCACAAAGGGCAAGAAGGTAGAGACAACAATACATCACGCAAAGCAGCCACAACTGTCAGTAAGAGTCTCCATGATTGAGTCTTTGAATGAAGAGATGTAGATAAAACTGCCCAGTTTGAGTGTTTGTTGCAGCTCGTTCCAGTCACTATCTGCAGCGAATAGAAAAGACGAATGGCCCAGGAATGTGTGTGCTTTGGGGACCTTTGACAGAATGTGACTGGCAGAACAGGTGTTGTATGTGGAGGATGAGGGCTGCAATAAATATCGCAGATAGGGGGGAGTGAGGCCTAAGAGTTTTATAAGTAAGCATCAACAAGTGTGTCTTGCGACGGGTATACAGAGATGACCAGTTTACAGAGGATTATAGAGTGCAGTGATGTGTCCTATAAGGAGCATTGGTGGCAAATCTGATGGCCGAATGGTAAAGGACATCTAGACGCTGAGAGAAGGACAGTGTACCGTCTAGCCATACTCTGAAGTACTTGTATGAGGTGACTACCTCAAGCTCTAAACCCTCAGAGGTAGTAGTCACACCTGTGGGGAGAGGGGCATTCTTCTTACCAAACCATATTATGTTTGTTTTGGAGGTGTTCAGAACAAGGTTAAGGGCAGAGAAAGCTTGTCGGACACTAAGAAAGCTTTGTTGTAGAGCGTTTAACACAAATCTGGGGATTGGCCAGCTGAGTGTAAGACTGTATCATCTGCATACAAAGGGGTGAGAGAGCTTCCTACTGCCCGAACTATGTTGTTGATGTAAATTGAGAAGAGCGTGGGGATTAGGATCGAGCCTTGGGGTACTCCCTTGGTGACAGGCAGTGGCTGAGACAGCACATGTTCTGACTTCATACACTGCACTCTTTGAGAGAGGTAGTTAGCAAACCAGGCCAAAGACCCCTCAGAGACACCAATGCTCCTTAGCCGGCCCACAAGAATGGAATGTTCTACCGTATCAAATGCTTTGACCAAGTTAATAAAAATAGCAGCACAACATTGCTTAGAATCAAGGGCAATGGTGACATCATTGAAGACCTTTAAGGTTGCAGTGACACATCCATAACCTGAGCGGAAACCAGATTGCATACCGGAGAGAATACTATAGACATCAAGAAAGCCAGTCTGTTGATTATTGACAAGTTTTTCCAACACTTTTGATAAACAGGGCAAAATAGAAATAAACATTTAACAGTTAGGATCAGCTTGATCTCCCCCTTTAAATAAAGGACTAACCGTGGCTGCCTTCCAAGCAATGGGAACCTCCCCAGTGAGGAGAGACGGGTTAAAAAGTTCAGAGATAGGCTTGGCGATGATAGGGACAGCAACCTTAAAGAAGAATGAGTCTTAACTATCTGACCCAGATGGTTCAACCATGATCTTGCAGAGTTACTCCTTCTCAAAAAACATGTTGAAAAATGTGAGAGCTCACATGCAGCTGTGTCTCTCTCTCTCTCTCTCCCTCTCTTTTTAAGTGCGTAGCGCATAAAAATATCTGTCCTCGGTTGCAACCCTCACTACCGAGTTCCAAACTGCCTCTGGAAGCAAATCAACACAATAACTGTTCGTCGTGTGGTTCATGAAATGGGTTTCCATGGCCGAGCAGCCTAACATCAAGCCTAACATCACCATGGGCAATGCCAAATGTCTGCTGGAGATAAGAAAAAATGGCGCTGGAGAAGGCTGACGTTTTACATGTCCCAAACCGATTGTGTTTTTTTGTTTGTTTATTTGCGTTGTTTGTAACTTATTTTTGAACTTATTTTGTACCTAATGTTGTCACTATCGTGTCTTATGACCGAAAATAACTTCTGGACCAGAGATTACTCACCACGGACTTTTATTCCATAACGAGTCTGACGAGCCCGACGCGAATGATATACTGCTTTCTCAGGGACAGGCCTGAGAAAGCCAGGACAACAACCTTTCCTTCAATTTGATCAAGACAAAGGAGATGAATGTGAACTCCAGGAAAAAGAACCAAGCATGCCCCCATTCTCATCGACGGAGCTGCAGTGGAGCAGGTTGAGAGCTTCAAGTTCCTTGGTGTCCACATCACCAACAAACTAACATGGTTCAAGCACACCAAAAAAGTTGTGAAGATAGCACGACCAAACGTATTCCCCCTCAGGAGACTGAAAAGATTTAGCATGGGTCCTCAGATCCTCACAAAGGTTCTACAGCTGCACCATCGAGAGCATCCTGATTGGTTGCATGACTGCCTGGTATGGCAACTGCTCGGCCTCCGACGGCAAGGCATTACAGAGGGTAGTGCGAACAGCCCGGTACATCACTAGGGCCAAGCTTCCTGCAATCCAGGACCTCTATACCAGGCGGTGTCAGAGGAAGGCCCTAAAAATGGTCAAAGACTCCAGCCACCCTAGTCATAGACTGTTCTCTCTGCTACCGCAAGGCAAACGGTACCGGACCGCCAAGTCTAGGTCCAAGAGGCTTCTAAACAGCTTATGGCAAGGACTAAACCTGTTGTATTTGGCATATGTGACTAATAAAAATTGATTTGATTTGTAGAGCTCTCTGCCATTGGATTCTGGAGCAGTGGAAATGCTTTCTCTGGAATGATGAACCACACTTCACCATCTGGCAGTGACCAATGACATTCTAGACGATTCTGTTCCAACTTTGTGGCAACAGTTTGTGGAAGGCCCTTTCCTGTTTCAGCATGACATTGCCCTCATGCACAAAGTGATCCATACAGAAATGGTTTGTTGAGGTCGGTGTGGAAGAACTTGACTGGCCTGCACAGAGCCCTGACCTCAACCCCATTAAACACCTTTGGGATGAATTGGAACTCCGACTGAGGGCCTAATCGCCCAACATCAGTGCTCTTGTAGCTAAATAGAAGCAGGTCAGCACAGCAATGTTCCAACATCTAGTGGAAAGCCTTTGCAGAAGAGTGGAGGCTGTTATAGCAGCAAACAGAGGACCAACTCCATATTAATGCCCATAATTTTGTAATGAGATGTTCCACGAGTTGGTGTCCACACACTTTTGGTAATGTAGTGTATATACGCAGGCCAAGATAGGGTTTAGAACGGAATAAACAACTGTAGATAAATGTGCCCAGTTTGTTGCTTTCTCTGATAGTAAACATTAGCTGATCACGCCTTTTTCAGATTTACAAAGTCAACACATTCTACAATATTTTCCATCTATGTTGAAAATTGGTTCACATGATGACATCAATATTTTAGGTATGATCCTTC
Source organism: Oncorhynchus nerka (assembly GCF_034236695.1). Taxonomy (NCBI): domain Eukaryota; kingdom Metazoa; phylum Chordata; class Actinopteri; order Salmoniformes; family Salmonidae; genus Oncorhynchus; species Oncorhynchus nerka. The sequence continues at coordinate 16,751,252 of NC_088398.1, read as the reverse complement.
AACGTTGACGTCAGTCTCTGAGTGGTTGGAATACCGTTGTTTTTGCACGTTGACTCTTTGGAAATGGCGCACTGACTGGCGCACTGATATTAGAAACATGCCTCTAGAACACCTACTCAAAAACTGGGGTAACAACCGCCACATTTTATTTTGTGTGTAGGCCTAGTGTGTACATGGATATTTGCATAATGTATGGATACAGAGCAGGCTCTATTTCTTTCAACCATCTCCAGGTGTATGTAGACAATTTGCGGTGATGGGGTGCCTCGAGTTGAACTATTCTGATGGTAGCGCATTTGGGATATTGTAATCTATCGAGAAATACGAGTTAGCAGCTACCAGAATCACACCTTGAAAGTTTTATGGTTGCTTGCGAAGGGTAAGCTTGAGTTGCTCTGGTTTTATAAAAGGCCTAATGTTATAGCTACTGCTGTTGAAAAAAGTCAAAGTTAACTACGTTATGGCCATGCATTCCCATCAGACAGCCGAAGTATCTACTTTAGAGATATCGATATTCATCGTCGACATCTCTAACGCGCAGATACTGGGGCACCTTCAGACTAGCTATACACGTTCCGCTACACTTCGGTGTGAGTAGTTAGCTATGACTTGTTGCTTACCACATGTAATTATCACAATTTTATTCAGTGCTGCTGTAATTTAAAGTGCAACCTATTTATATAAAAACTGTTTCACTCCCCTCCATTTTGGAGTCTGTCAGTTTGTCTACTTCGAACTTTGTCTTCTAAAATATAGATTCGTCTGGGAAAACATGATTGTTGTATTTGACCATGTTTTGTGATATATCCAAAATGGTAGAAATGTGTTGTCAAACGTGTGAAATTAATAAAAATGTCCGTCTGTTGACAACAGACTTGCCTTTCTGGCTAGGTGGTTCATAAACGTTGTTCCACCGAGCCTATCAGTCCTCTGCGCACCCCCAAGTCTTGTTTGCTGTGGGTGGAGCCCCATCTGGCGGACAACATGAGTACTGCACAAGCGGACGTGAAAGAAGACTGTTAAAAAATCAAAGATGGCGACTTGAGTGTAGCACAAATGTCTTTAGTTCATAACCCTCTTGTTGGTAAGAGTTTCTGCTGTTTACATATGTGAAAGAGTTCAAGACACACACACTAAGCCTGACCTGTTATAGCTCTATGTAAAAGCTGCTTCTGGATAAAGATTTAATAAGATACGTTTAGTTTCTACTAGCCTAGCAAACAGTGTTATGGGGGAAGGGAGGGGGATATAACAGCCTGGTTTTTGTCTAACGACACCAATCACAGGCCCAGCACGGCCCGCTTATGTAACAGTATAACTTTAGACCGTCCCCTCGCCCATACCCGGGCGCAAACCAGGGACCCTCTGCACACATCAACAGTCACCAACGAAGCATCGTTACCCATCGCTCCACAAAAGCCGCGGCCCTTGCAGAGCAAGGGGAACTACTACTTCAAGGTCTCAGAGCAAGTGACGTCACCGATTGAAACGCTATTTAGCGCGCACCGCTAACTTAGCTAGCCGTTTCACATCCGTTACACTTACTCTACATAACCCCCAGCCTGCTCTCCGGCTCGGTAAAAGGCAACTGTTAGAATCTTTTAGATAGTACCTCCAAAAGTGCTGTGTGTGCAGTGGTTGACTTGTGTTTTAAGTAATTGTGAGTGTCAGGGTGGTTCCAGAGATTAACTGTCAATGAGACTGCTAGTCTGATCCTATAGGTAGGGTCTGTAAAAATTGACTATTTGTGCTTGGAATGATAGAGAACATTAGGATGACATGCATAACCCGGAAGCGTTTCCAAACTTCCTCCCCCAAGGGGGGAGATTTTTTTTTTCTTCATACCTACAACATTGTTTTCTGCATGCAGTGTGTGGTGGAGAAAGCAGGCACTCCTGTGGATGTTTGGTACCCTCTAGTGGTCATGTTGGGTAAGTGCAACAGGACAGCTGAACTAAACCCAGACCAATTTAGACAGTAAATCACTGATACCCAGACCAAACAACACCATATAATTGCAAGCAGGCCATGAGTTAATCCATTTGTGACTCCCATCGGCTCTAACGTGTACCAGATCGAGTCCCCGATACACTCCTCTCCTTGGGTGGAGATAAAATGCAAGGGCATTCTCCAGGCAATTCGATAGATATTTCCCCAGTCATGCCACCGGGCATAGTGGGTTCCCTGGCTGCTCAAACATGAATCCTCTCTTGGACTCACTGCCCCTCTCCCTTGGGTCCAGACGATTCTTTGTGGCCTCGTTATATGCGAGAGTGGTTATATGTGAGAGTGGTGTATCTGAGAGAATGCGTTGTTATAATATTGTTTTCCAGTAGCCTAATTACGAGTGCAACTTAGAAATAACACAAACAGGCTATGAACAACATACCTTAGACTGTTCTCGTCTGTTTTTTACGAGGAATGAGTTGGGCTTTAATTGCCTGTTCCCCTCTTTTCCTATTCAACCAATATGTAACTGGAGGTCAAACCACACTTTCTGGACCAGTACTGGGATTCAGAGCTTGGAAGTTTTGGAGCTGGGCCATGTCCTTATCAGTGATGGGAGGGTGGCTGTTTGTGATATATTTTCCGTGCCTTAGCTGTTTGATGTTGGCCATAAATGCATGAATCGTGGTGGTAAATTTAGTGTCCTTCATAAGGCACCAGCTGTGACCGATGGGTGGGTCATTTAGAAACTGGCAGTGCCAGATTAGCTACTTATGCTGTACTGCTTCTCGTTTCCTAAATTTCCATAAAACTGTCGGAGAAACTAATTAAACTTCCTTAGTGACAGTTTAAGTCAACATTTTTCTTCTCTGTTAGCCAGCCCTTGAAGCAACGCACAGCCCAGTTTGTATTCTTAACTGTTTTTATTCGTTGCGGCTTTTCTCTCAAAGTATCCCCCAAATCTGCGTGCCTGGGTATTATTGCCATCTGTTTTTCCCAATCATCCAAAGTCATGCCGCCAGAAGATCAAAATAAATGTTCCACTCATCCCATTTTAGTTTTCGCAACAAAGTATTGATTTAGCCAGCCAACTGAAAAATATTTTGTATGTTGCTACTCTATGATAACCAGTTCAATTTGCTGTCTGTCTCGTTCAGACACATTCACTTTTTATGGGACGGTGGAGACGGTGAGAACTTGTTCTCAGCTAGCCTACCTGGTTAAATAAATAAAAAGATCAATGCAATATTGGAAAGGTCGGAGAGACAGACCGGTTTATACAAATCTCTGCCGTTGAGAACTAAATGCTAGTCTAAAAGAAATGGGAGATAATGTCTAGATGCTTTTTGTAGTGGAGATTAAGTTTATACATTGACACTCCCCCCCCCCCCCATCTCAATTTACCTATAACCTGCCCCCACCCAATGGACATTTATCATGTTACAGTTGTAAATATGTAATTATTAATTATGTTGCTATTGTTTCATTCACTTCCCTTTGACTTGCACTGTAAGAACTATTCACTGTACCCTGAATTTATATCTGCAACCCTGGCCATGTGACTAAACTCTCTGTGGCTCTGCTAGTACTCGCCACTAGAGTGCAGCAACAGACGATAATATGCAGTGATCATCTGTAGGCGGAGATGTTCTGTCAATGGCAATGCATTTTAGGGTCTGTTGCTGCTCTCTAGTGGCAGGTCGTGGCAGTGCCACAGATGAGGTGAGTGCATTTTATTGCACAGGTCCAATTGGCATGTAAGAATGTGTATTATGTTTCTCTGGTCTAAATCTCACGTAGATCATGATGTAATGGAAAGACTGAAAACCAGCAGACACTCAAGCCTGGAGTAGTTGACTTTGCTTCATATGCTAACAGCCTGTTTAGCTGGTTGGGCCAGACTGCACTAACAGCTGAATGTGGTAGAGTGAGTGGCATGAGGTGTGGCCTTCTGTCTGTGAATTGGCAAGATCTGTTGTGATATGTAAATTACCTGTTGTCTCAAGGTGTGAGTAGGTAAGGCTCCATAGCTCAGTGGTTAGAGCACTGGTCTTGTAAACCAGGGGTCGTGAGTTCAATTCTCGCTGGGGCCTTGACTAAAGGGTCATATGTTTTAATCCAGGTCAGTACAATCCCGATTTGTGTTAAATTCTGCTCATGTATACATACCTTGTGAAGAATTATGTTGTTGTAGTAGTTTGTCCCGTGGCAACAGAACAGCCAGCACAGAAATTACATTTCTATCAGGTTAACATGTTACCATTTAACATTATCGATGCAAGCTCTCACAAACACCCAGAAGAACATTTTGACTTATTGTTACATTTTTTGTAGCGAGTTATTGGGTTTTATGGCTTCAGTCATGGCTCAATGGTTAGTGCACTGGTCTTGTAAACCAGGGGTTGTGAGTTCAGATCATGCTGGTGGGGCCTTCCATGAAGGGTCATATGTTTCGGCCTGGCTGACGTGTGCTCTGGCAGCACTACATTGCCTAACATGCAGCCTTGTCTACACATTGCATTGGAGCAAAACAATGTGTGTATTAACCATAAATAACATACAACTGTTAATTTGCTTCTCAATGATCATTCAACGCCGCAAGATTTGATGGACAGACAGCACATCATTGAAATTTGCCAGAGTAGCCTACTGTTCCACCTGTGGGCAGATGACAAACAGATATTTTATTCATATCTTCAATGCCTGGATTGGGAGCCGGGGTGGGGCGTGTGTAGAGCTTTATCCCCGGGGGGAAGGGCCTCGCTTGAGAGACCAATGCAATCAATGTTGACATATGAGATGAATGTGTGAAATCTGTGGATGTCATTGTATTTGATCATGTCACTACTACAGATTTGTTTTGTTTCTGCATTTTATTTTCATTGATCTTTTTCTGGCAGAGATCAATGTATATGGCAGTAGGAAAGCAGTCCCACTTGAGCATTTGTTTCACTCCCCTTGTCAGTACGTCCAACCGACCTCACAACCGCAGACCACGTGTAACCACGCCAGCCCAGGACCTCCACATCCGGCATCTTCACCTGTGGGATCTTCTGAGACCAGCCACCCGGACAGCTGATGAAAATGTGGGTTTGCAGAACCAAAGAATTTCTACACAAACTGTCAGATACAGTCTTAGGGAAGCTTATCTGCATGCTCATCATCCTCAGCAGGGTCTTAACCTGACTGCAGTTTGGTGTCGTAACTGACTTCAGTGGTCAAATGCTCACCTTTGATAGCCACTGGCACACTGGTATCTGTGACCAACAGATACATATCTTTATTCCCAGTCATGTGAAATCCATAGATTAGGTCCAAATTAATTTTAAAAATGACGTTTTCGTCTTTTGAGCTTCTAGTCATGAAATCTATGCAGCCTACTCAATCACTTTTTATAGCTACTGTTTACAGGCCTCCTGGGCCATATACAGCTTTTCTCACTGAGTTCCCTGAATTCCTATCGGACCTTGTAGTCATAGCAGATAATATTCTAATCTTTGGTGACTTTAATATTCACATGGAAAAGTCCACAGACCCACTCCAAAAGGCTTTCGGAGCCATCATCGACTCAGTGGGTTTTGTCCAACATGTCTCTGGACCCACTCACTGTCACAGTCATACGCTCGACCTAGTTTTGTCCCATGGAATAAATGTTGTGGATCTTAATGTTTTTCCTCATAATCCTGGACTATCGGACCACCATTTTATTACGTTTGCAATTGCAACAAATAATCTGCTCAGACCCCAACCAAGGAACATCAAAAGTCGTGCTATAAATTCACAGACAACACAAAGATTCCTTGATGCCCTTCCAGACTCCTCTGCCTACCCAAGGACGCCAGAGGACAAAAATCCGTTAACCACCTAACTGAGGATCTCAATTTAACCTTGCGCAATACCCTAGATGCAGTTGCACCCCTAAAAACTAAAAAATGTCTCATAAGAAACTAGCTCCCTGGTACACAGAAAATACCCGAGCTCTGAAGCAAGCTTCCAGAAAATTGGAACGGAAATGGCGCCACACCAAACTGGAAGTCTTCCGACTAGCTTGGAAGGACGGTACCGTGCAGTACCGAAGAGCCCTTACTGCTGCTCGATCATCCTATTTTTCTAACTTAATTGAGGAAAATAAGAACAATCCGAAATTCCTTTTTGATACTGTCGCAAAGCTAACTAAAAAGCAGCATTCCCCAAGAGAGGATGACTTTCACTTTAGCAGTGATAAATTCATGAACTTCTTTGAGGAAAAGATTATGATTATTAGAAAGCAAATTACGGACTCCTCTTTAAACCTGCGTATTCCTCCAAACCTCAGTTGTCCTGAGTCTGCACAACTCTGCCAGGACCTAGGATCAAGAGAGACGCTCAAGTCTTTTAGTACTATATCTCTTGACACAATGATGAAAATAATCATGGCCTCTAAACCTTCAAGCTGCATACTGGACCCTATTCCAACTAAACTACTGAAAGAGCTGCTTCCTGTGCTTGGCCCTCCTATGTTGAACATAATAAACGGCTCTCTATCCACTGGATGTGTACCAAACTCACTAAAAGTGGCAGTAATAAAGCCTCTCTTGAAAAAGCCAAACCTTGACCCAGAAAATATAAAAAACTATCGGCCTATATCGAATCTTCCATTCCTCTCAAAAGAGAGGGCTGTTGCGCAGCAACTCACTGCCTTCCTGAAGACAAACAATGTATACGAAATGCTTCAGTCTGGTTTTAGACCCCATCATAGCACTGAGACGGCACTTGTGAAGGTGGTAAATTACATTTTAATGGCATCGGACCGAGGCTCTGCATCTGTCCTCGTGCTCCTAGACCTTAGTGCTGCTTTTGATACCATCGATCACCACATTCTTTTGGAGAGATTGGAAACCCAAATTGGTCTACACGGACATGTTCTGGCCTGGTTTAGATCTTATCTGTCGGAAAGATATCAGTTTGTCTCTGTGAATGGTTTGTCCTCTGACAAATCAACTGTAAATTTCGGTGTTCCTCAAGGTTCTGTTTTAGGACCACTATTGTTTTCACTATATATTTTACCTCTTGGGGATGTTATTCGAAAACATAATGTAAACTTTCACTGCTATGCGGATGACACACAGCTGTACATTTCAATGAAACATGGTGAACCCCCAAAATTGCCCTCGCTAGAAGCATGTGTTTCAGACATAAGGAAGTGGATGGCTGCAAACTTCCTACTATTAAACTCGGACAAAACAGAGATGCTTGTTCTAGGTCCCAAGAAACAAAGAGATCTTCTGTTGAATCTGACAATTAATCTTAATGGTTGTACAGTCGTCTCAAATAAAACTGTGAAGGACCTCTGCGTTACTCTGGACCCTGATCTCTCTTTTGAAGAACATATCAAGACCATTTCGAGGACAGCTTTTTTCCATCTACGTAACATTGCAAAAATCAGAAACTTTCTGTCCAAAAATGATGCAGAAAAATTAATCCATGCTTTTGTCACTTCTAGGTTAGACTACTGCAATGCTCTATTTTCCGGCTACCCGGATAAAGCACTAAATAAACTTCAGTTAGTGCTAAATACGGCTGCTAGAATCCTGACTAGAACCAAAACATTTGATCATATTACTCCAGTGCTAGCCTCTCTACACTGGCTTCCTGTCAAAGCAAGGGCTGATTTCAAGGTTTTACTGCTAACCTACAAAGCATTACATGGGCTTGCTCCTACCTATCTCTCTGATTTGGTCCTGCCGTACATACCTACACGTACGCTACGGTCACAAGACGCAGGCCTCCTAATTGTCCCTAGAATTTCTAAGCAAACAGCTGGAGGCAGGGCTTTCTCCTATAGAGCTCCATTTTTATGGAACGGTCTGCCTACCCATGTCAGAGACGCAAACTCGGTCTCAACCTTTAAGTCTTTACTGAAGACTCATCTCTTCAGTGGGTCATATGATTGAGTGTAGTCTGGCCCAGGAGTGGGAAGGTGAACGGAAAGGCTTTGGAGCAACGAACCGCCCTTGCTGTCTCTGCCTGGCCGGTTCCCCTCTTTCCACTGGGATTCTCTGCCTCTAACCCTGTTACAGGGGCTGAGTCACTGGCTTACTGGGGCTCTCTCATGCCGTCCCTGGGGGTGCGTCACCTGAGTGGGTTGATTCACTGTTGTGGTCAGCCTGTCTGGGTGGCGCCCCCCTTGGGTTGCGCCGTGGCGGAGATCTTTGTGGGCTATACTCGGCCTTGTCTCAGGATGGTAAGTTGGTGGTTGAAGATATCCCTCTAGTGGTGTGGGGGCTGTGCTTTGGCAAAGTGGGTGGGGTTATATCCTTCCTGTTTGGCCCTGTCCGGGGGTGTCCTCGGATGGGGCCACAGTGTCTCCTGACCCCTCCTGTCTCAGCCTCCAGTATTTATGCTGCAGTAGTTTGTGTCGGGGGCTAGGGTCAGTTTGTTATATCTGGAGTACTTCTCCTGTCCTATTCGGTGTCCTGTGTGAATCTAAGTGTGCGTTCTCTAATTCTCTCCTTCTCTCTCTCGGAGGACCTGAGCCCTAGGACCATGCCCCAGGACTACCTGACATGATGACTCCTTGCTGTCCCCAGTCCACCTGACCATGCTGCTGCTCCAGTTTCAACTGGCCTGAGCCCTAGGACCATGTCCCAGGACTACCTGACATGACTCCTTGCTGTCCCCAGTCCACCTGGCCATGCTGCTGCTCCAGTTTCAACTGTTCTGCCTTACTATTATTCGACCATGCTGGTCATTTATGAACATTTGAACATCTTGGCCACGTTCTGTTATAATCTCCACCCGGCACAGCCAGAAGAAGACTGGCCACCCCACATATGCTCTCTCTAATTCTCTCTTTCTTTCTCTCTCTCGGAGGACCTGAGCCCTAGGACCGTGCCCCAGGACTACCTGACATGATGACTCCTTGCTGTCCCCAGTCCACCTGACTGTGCTGCTGCTCCAGTTTCAACTGTTCTGCCTTATTATTATTCGACCATGCTGGTCATTTATGAACATTTGAACATCTTAGCCATGATCTGTTATAATCTCTACCCGGCACAGCCAGAAGAGGACTGGCCACCCCACATAGCCTGGTTCCTCTCTAGGTTTCTTCCTAGGTTTTGGCCTTTCTAGGGAGTTTTTCCTAGCCACCGTGCTTTTACACCTGCATTGCTTGCTGTTTGGGGTTTTAGGCTGGGTTTCTGTACAGCACTTTGAGATATCAGCTGATGTACGAAGGGCTATATAAATAAATTTGATTTGATTTGATTTCCTTATATGAACTGTAAAACTCAGTAACATTTTTTAAATTGTTACATGTTGCATTTGATATTTTTTTGGTGTGTGTGTCAGTATAAACGCAGCCACTCTGTTTTATTTAGAGATTGAGCATGATTAATGCAAATGTAATGTCCCCTAACCCCCTGTCAGTAGGGTGCAAACTGTGATTAATGAAATGCCAAAGGAAATATGGAGCTGTGAGGAGAGCAGAGCAATGCAGTATGTTGAAATGTTTTCTTATATAAACATTCTCTATGCAATTTGTGATATGTGTATATAGCTTGTCTTGAAAAACAAAGTAGCTCACACATGAGTGAATTGTAACTAGTGGTCTATGCAAGATAAACATAATACTAGAGAAAATTATACATTTTCCATACTTTGATCTCCATAAAATATACAATCAAATCGTTGTGCAAATTCCTGAACCTCGCATTATGTGGAATTATATATATTTATATATATATATATATATATTAAACATTTTATGTCCTCTTACATTGTAATTATGGTCACATCAAGGAGTGTGGAGAAAGCGCCGATAACATCTCGCGAGTTTTGGATATGGGATTTGACTTTGCAGTGGGTGGAGACAGGATAGCAAGTGGAATCGAAATCGCCTTTTTGACAGCTAACATAAAAAAAATACTGTTTAATTTAAACTTGATGAATGAATGCGTTGATATTTCGTACTGTTGCACCTACATCGAGGCATATCGTTAAGGAGGTTCATTCTATCACGTCAATCCTCTGGAACGTTTCTGCGGAGAGTATGCTCTGGAGCTTGTAATGCTGCCTTAGCTGAAACGTTTCAGCTACAGTGAAGAAAATACCTTTTCAGTTTAATCGAAACTCCCCGGTAAGAATAATAAAAAACGTTTATTATCGGTGCATGTCATGGTTTCAATGTGATGTTTGAAAACTTAGTTTCAAGACAAAGTTTCGAATTCAAAAGCACTGCGGCCATTGGCAAATTGTCTTGACGCTACTGTATCAATGTATTCTGCTCATGGCATGACACATTATTTTAACGCAAGAATGTAACGTTAGCGGTTTGCTTGGACAAATTAGGCTATGGCTTCAAATATGAACAGGACCTGTTTCTAAGCATCCTATGGAGTATTCATGAATATCAGTCAAGCTTAGTCCTACAAAGGCTATACGTGTTTAATCATAACTATGGTAATCTGAACCCTGACATTGTTATCAATCGCGATTCTTCATTAACACAGTTTTGTCTAGGCCTTAACGAGACTGAAGTAAACACGTTTGTCCTGTCATTATGAGGGTTCTGTGTGTTCAACTCAATTCTGGATGACATAAAAGGGTAACTGCTAACACAGTTTGGTCAGGTAGTATTTTCTGGTCTGGGATTGATTCATCCTGGAATAGATTTAGCTACACCAGGGTAATCACAAACCCAAGTAATTAATCCCTTACATTTTCAAGAATTTCCTAAATCGCATACAGACTAATCCATGTTGACTGAGGATGACGTTTATGAAAATCCCACCAACTAAAGTTGAAAACCAGCATTCTTGAGGTTTTCATATTTCGTTTTTGAATTGACCTTTTTTTAATACATTTTTTACCAGATTTGATTTGTCTTATAAACAATACAGCACATACAAACGACTACATCCTACAAACATCACCCCTGTCCAGACCTACTTCCATCCCGTGTTTGATTACACATTAAGTTAATAGTTTCACAAATAGGCCTAGCCAACACTATGAATGATTCATTTTTTTAAGTAGGCTATCATGACTTCTTCTGCAATATGGACCTCTCTCACCTGTTGCTCTTGGTCTCAGGTGAGTGGGTGCTGCTATAGCCTACATATCATGAAAACAGCCAACCTGTACTAAATATGAATGCCTAATTTTCATTGCCTCGGTACTTCTGTTAGGAAGGTAATCTATAGTGAATGGGAGCTCAGCTGGCAGCCTGTAGTTGATGAAGTGGAAGTCTGGGGGAGTTTATGAGAGAAGTGTGTATCTGAATATTAGGAATGTAGCCTAAATCGTTTGTGTATTATTGACAATACACAGTTTCTGCTTTTTAGGATATCTGTGTAATGCACACTTCCTTTTAGGCCTATATATGAGATACCTATTCTATTTTTCTATGTCATAGTATTGCATTTCATTTTCTGGCCTTTTAGGAGTCTGTCATGTGGCTGAATTATAATGTGCTATGATGCAATGTTTCCAGAGGATTATCTGTCCTCGCGTCTGTCTGACATTTCTCCTGAACCTGCAGAATGGATGCATCGGCCAGCATTTCTCATGGGCCCCCCTGGGGCAACAATGACTGGAAACAAACCAAGTACTGTCAACTTTAAGGAAAATAATCTAGGCTATTAAGGGGTTTATAAGTGATTTTCTTTTAGAATTCAAGGGGTGCATTTTAAATGATTGGAAACCTTACAGGCTACGGTGGCTTTAACTGCATCTGGGGTTTTGTGACAGTGGCAGGCTGACAGTGTCCCCAGCAGAGCGAAAGAGAGGGAGAGTATGGTACAGCTGCTAATGTTGTGCGTTGGTCTGTAGCTCTAGCTAACATGAGCGCTAGGAGGCTTGATCCAACCTGACATGCCACAATTGGGCCAGGAATAAAAATGACAAAAGGGCCTGGAGGACACAGGCAATAAACTAGCTGAGAAGAGCGGTCTATTAAGTGGTTCTTTGTGAGAACGGAGAGGTGAGCAAGTTGTCCTTCAAAAGGATGAGGATGCAGAGCAGGGAGGGAATCTCCAAGGTGATCCTGAAGGGACAAGCCAGCGACAGGCAGTGGGTAGAAATGCCAGAGTAAGATACTAACAGCGCTGTTTACCTATCGTGGAGCGGGAGCCTTATTAAAATGCATTAGAATCTCCAGGCTGCTGCTTCTCCCATCCCCATCATCAGGGTGCTTATCATCTCCAAGGCAAACGGCAATACAAAACACTAGGGAGCTGTGCAAGGCCTGTCAGCCAAGTCCTGATAGAGAGACCTGGCACGCTCAGCCTCAGCTCAGTCGCTACTGCTGTGATGTCATCAGAGAGAGGCTTAATAACATTCTCCTTGGTTACTGCTGCTACTGCTCACCCTTTTGTAACCAAACCCATATAGGAGCAGTTTGGAAACACTACTGTCTCCTGCTCCCATCACTACAAATGTCAGAGGTTTGATCATGTATAGATAAGAGATTAGTGACTATGGAAATGACCATATCCTTTTTACATCTAAAAGAACCCATGTGAAGTTCAAAGGAGTATGGCAAATCCTTTTTTATTAATTAAGGGATATATACTTTATTTTTTTATTTTTTTAACAATTTTCCATCTTAAAATGTAGGAGTAAGCAAAGATGGAAAAGGGGTATTTTTTTGGAAAACCTCTACCAGAAATATATATCTAATACCTTTAGACTATAACACTCATATTGAAGGAAACACCCCTTGCCAACAAATATCAACACTTTTTTTTTTATTTAGTTTTGGAAACATTTTTCTGCCTTTAAGTTTCAGAAAAATTGCCTTGTGCCTTGAAATTCTGTTATCAAAATCCCACATCTTTAAAGATATTTTCTAATTTCTCTCCCTCATTAGGAGAGGAGGATAATGGAAGTTCACAAGTAACAAATAAAGGTAGATCTATTAAGTAGTCAGTGTTTTTTTTTACTGATATCAATTTGGTTTATTAATTATTGTGATAAATGGAATATTAAAAAAATCGCTAACGGAATTTCTGCAGTTGAATTGGCTACAACAAAGTAAAGAATACTGAACTATACTCTAGTGGGCACACGAGTTAGGTACACTATAGTACTGTACTTTACGGTACTCTACTTGACTACTGTACTGAACTGTACTTTGCTGTACTCGAATGCTCTCTGCTGTGCTGTACTCTACTGTGGAATTGCCCAGATGCTGAATTGTCTTTACTATTTCAAAGACCTTTTCAGCTTCCCTGAAACAAGGGCTATTTTTCAATTGTCTTTCCTTGATTCCTCACATCCTCTCTCTTTGCCTCCTCGACATGCATTGGAGAAGAAGATTAGACAAAGGAACCTCAGATCTTCTGTACATTTTGAGGAGGCAAAGGGAGAGGATCTGAGGAATCAGGACAATTAAGAAAGAGCCTTGGGATTACTAGGTCACCCAGGGACATCTATAAAGACATAACTACTCCAGGCTTTGTGCTTTTTGTCTTCTCAGAGAGACAAAAGCAGAAAGCTGTTTTTACTGTAAAAGCATAGAGAGAAGTCAGGTGAAACCTCAGGCTAGAAATGTGTTGTCCAGTCTGGCTGGTTTAACAGTTTTTCAACGCACGGCATATTTACTTACTGTATCGCCTGCCTGCTGCCTTCGAAGGGACTATTTACTTACTGTATCGCCTGCCTGCTGCCTTCGAAGGGACTATTTACTTACTGTACCGCCTGCCTGCTGCCTTCGAAGGGACTATTTACTTACTGTACCGCCTGCCTGCTGCCTTCGAAGGGACTATTTACTTGCTGTATCGCCTGCCTGCTGCCTTCGAAGGGACTATTTACTTACTGTACCGCCTGCCTGCTGCCTTCGAAGGGACTATTTACTTACTGTATCGCCTGCCTGCTGCCTTCGAAGGGACTATTTACTTACTGTACCGCCTGCCTGCTGCCTTCGAAGGGACTATTTACTTACTGTATCGCCTGCCTGCTGCCTTCGAAGGGACTATTTACTTACTGTATTTCCTGCCTGCTGCCTTCGAAGGGACTATTTACTTACTGTATCGCCTGCCTGCTGCCTTCGAAGGGACTATTTACTTACTGTACCGCCTGCCTGCTGCCTTCGAAGGGACTATTTACTTACTGTACCGCCTGCCTGCTGCCTTCGAAGGGAATATTTACTTTTCTTAATGCCTGTTTCATTATTTATAAGCAGCATTCAGTATAACAAAGATTTTGGGACGATTAGGGGAAAGCGGATGTGGGTGAGGTGGTTGACTGAGAAGTGTGGTGGGTGGGTGGGAGCTCTAGGGAGACTGAACATTTAACATTACATTTAAGTCATTTAGCAGACGCTCTTATCCAGAGCGACTTACAAATTGGTGCGTTCACCTTAAGACAATACTGATGGAAGTGGAGCTGGAGCGGTAACATTAAGCCAGACAGAAATATAATTTAAATGTGAAGCATTCCCAGTTGTAGCCCGAGTTCATGCATGCATATGATTATGATGGGAACTATGCTGACCTTTCTCCAATTGGATAATTTTACTCTTAATGTAACATTTACTTTACACAGAAAATGTCAAGCAAAAAGCGCTCTGTTTACTCTTCATTCAGAGTGTTATTCCCCGCAGCAACAGAAGTTAAGCTATGTAAGGACATCAGTTTTCAAACAACCCAGGCTGTCAATGTCTATTTTAGGCCTAATAATTAGTTCAGTAGACGTGTAGTTCTAAAGTTTACATATTATAAAAATGTTTTAAAATGATTTAGTCCAGGGGTTTTCAAACTTTTCTTGCCCAGAGACCCCCAGCCAGGCAAACCAGGGACCTTCATCATATGTTAGCAGAAAAAAATAAAATCACGTCTTCAGGTGAATGACAATGGCAAGTAGAAGTAATCAACATTTTAAAGTGAAGAGATTTTTGTAGACAGATATTGTTTTGACATCTCCAAAGTTCATTGGGAGAGGAAATGTAAACTAACAGTCTATTGGCGGCATAGAGATTTTTGCTGTTATAAAACATTTTCTGCAATTCTGCAGTTTTAAAGCGAATTTCCTGCATTTCTATGCATTTTGCAATGGTTAATGCTGTGTTCCTCTGCAAAAAATCAATGGGCATGTGCCCAGAATGCCCAGTTTCTCTTCTCCTTGACTGTATAGCTTTTTTTTGTTAGTTCTCAAAGATGGTATTATAAAAAATAAAGTGTGTGTGTATATATACACACACACACATACTTTATTTTTATATATACACACGCACACATTTGAAGTAGGAAGTTTACATACACTTAGGTTGGAGTCATTAAAACTCGTTTTTCAACCACGCCACAAATTATTTGTTATCAAACTATAGTTTTGGCAGGTCGGTCAGAAATGTACATACACTAAGTTGACTGTGCCGTTAAACAGCTTGAAAAATTCCAGAGAATTATGTCATGGCTTTAGAAGCTTCTGATAGGCTAATTGACATAATTTGAGTCAATTGGAGGTGTACCTGTGGATGTATTTCAAGGCCTACCTTCAAACTCCGTGTCTCTTTTTTTTTCATGGGAAAATCAAAAGAAGTCAGCCAAGACCTCAGAATTCTTTTTGTAGACCTCCACAAGTCTGGTTCATCCTTGGGAGCAATTTCCAAACGCCTGAAGGTACCACATTTATCTGTACAAACAATAGTACACAAGTATAAACATCATGGGACCACGCAGCTGTCATACTGCTCAGGAAGGAGACGCGTTCTGTCTCCTAGAGATGAACGTACTTTGGTATGCGGAAAGTGCAAATCCATCCCAGAACAACAGCAAAGGACCTTGTGAAGATGCTGGAGGAAACAGGCTCCAGCAGGCTTCATCAGCATTATCACCCACCACGACTGTGCATTTTGAAAACCTATATACTGTTGAAGTCGGAAGTTTACATAGACTTAGGTTGGAGTCATTCTGTACACTTTCTTGAATTTGGTCTAGATTTTGGGACTGAAAAGACCCCTGGTGGCATGTCTGGTGGGATAAGTGTGTGTGTCAGAGCGTTGCGTAAGTTGACTATGCAAACATTTGGGGACTTTCAACAAAATGTTTCTTATAAAAATAAGTGATGCAGTCAATCTCTCTTTGCCAAGAGAGACTGGCATGCATCATATTTATATAAGCCCTGAACAGTTATTCTAACATCTTCAAAGTGCGCAACAGAATTAGGTAAGAAGGACTGCACATCGCTGCTTCCTCGACTTGCATGTTCTGTTAATATGAATTACCATAATCTAAATGTGATCTGTCATTCTCAGCATTATGGGTGGACGCCCTGATTTTAAATGCAGCCGGTCAAAATGTCAGGTGCCATATTCTCCTAACGGAAACCCTGCCATGGTGGTATTCTGTTGCAGCTAGTGATATTAATCAAATACTTTTTCACATAAAATCACCCAAACCCCTCCCCCCACCTCCCAATAACAAAACATATTGTGCTGACCCCTGATTTAGTCAGATTAGCGAGATTAGATATTCAGTGAGGGAAAAAAGTATTTGATCCCCTGCTGATTTTGTACATTTGCCCACTGACAAAGAAATGATCAGTCTATAAATTTAATGGTAGGTTTATTTGAACAGTGAGAGACAGAATAACAACAATAAAAAATCCAGAAAAACACATGTCAAAAATGTTATACATTTATTTGCATTTTAATGAGGGAAATAAGTATTTGACCCCCTCTCAATCAGAAAGATTTCTGGCTCCCAGGTGTCTTTTATACAGGTAACAAACTGTTACCTGTATAAAAGACACCTGTCCACAGAAGCAATCGATCAATCAGATTCCAAACTCTCCACCATGGCCAAGACCAAAGAGCTCTCCAAGGATGTCAGGGACAAGATTGTAGACCTACACAAGGCTGGAATGGGCTACAAGACCATCGCCAAGCAGCTTGGTGAGAAGGTGACAACAGTTGGTGCGATTATTCGCAAATGGAAGAAACACAAAATAACTGTCAATCTCCCTCGGCCTGGGGCTCCATGCAAGATCTCACCTGCGTGGAGTTGCAATAATCATGAGAACGGTGAGGAATCAGCCCAGAACTACACGAGAGGATCTTGTCAATGATCTCAAGGCAGTTGGGACCATAGTCACCAAGAAAACAATTGGTAACACACTACGCCGTGAAGGACTGAAATCCTGCAGTGCCTGCGAGGTCCCCCTGCTCAAGAAAGCACATATACATGCCCATCTGAAGTTTGCCAATGAACATCTGAATGATTCAGAATACAACTGGGTGAAAGTGTTGTGGTCTGATGAGGCCAAAATGGAGCTCTTTGGAATCAACTCAACTCGCTGTGTTTGGAGGAGGAGGAATGCTGCCTATGACCCCAAGAACACCATCCCCATCGTCAAACATGGAGGTGGAAACATTATGCTTTGGGGGTGTTTTTCTGCTAAGGGGACAGGACAACTTCACTGCATCAAATGGACGATGGATGGGGCCATGTACCGTCAAATCTTGGGTGAGAACCTCCTTCCCTCAGCCAGGGCATTGAAAATGGGTCGTGGATGGGTATTCCAGCATGACAATGACCCAAAACACACGGCCAAGGCAACAAAGGAGTGGCTCAAGAAGAAGCACATTAAGGTCCTGGAGTGGCCTAACCAGTCTCCAGACCTTAATCCCATAGAAAATCTGTGGAGGGAGCTGAATGTTCGAGTTGCCAAACGTCAGCCTCGAAACCTTAATGACTTGGAGAAGATCTGCAAAGAGGAGTGGGACAAAATCTCTCCTGAGATGTGTGCAAACCTGGTGGCCAACTACAAGAAACGTCTGACCTCTGATTGCCAACAAGGGTTTTGCCACCAAGTACTAAGTCATGTTTTGCAGAGGGGTCAAATACTTATTTCCCTCATTAAAATGCAAATCAAAATTTTTTGACATGTGTTATTCTGTCTCTCACTGTTCAAATAAACCTACCATTTAAAATTATAGACTGATCATTTTGTCAGTGGGCAAACGTACAAAATCAGCAGGGGGTCATACTTTTTTCCCTCACTGTAGCCTACTTTGTCTGTTTCACAAAAAACACTACATAGAAAATGTATTTTGCCACATATGATGGACTTCAAGGCCGTCTCTTAGTAGTGTGTGTACCGCAATATTATCTGGAGCACCAAAATGTAGGCTAATTGAAGTCATTGTGCCTGAATGGTTATGACAGTGAACGGTTGTGCAACAAATCTTATCTAGAATATGTTTCTAGTTCTGTGTTCCTAGTAACAGGATGGCTAAGCATTTTTAAAAAACTTGTCCTGTCATTTCTGCGTGCTGGTTACGGTGCCAGAGTCTTTTTTTAGAAAGTCCAGATTTATTGTCAAACTGTGCGAGACTTTCCATTACGCTATGTAATCATTAATAATCCACTTCTTAAATTGAGTGTTCTGTTTTTCCTGAGTGCTAGCATGTCCCAATACATCCTACCATCCTTTTCTATACATCTGTATAATTCAGAATTGGAATAAAATATTACACAACAGGATATTTAATATGGAAAGCATCATGGGGTGCCTCTTTAGGGAGACCACTGGGGAGTGGAGCGGTGGAGTTTGGATCCACATTTTCGCTCACAAAAACCTTTGATCTCCAGCTGAAACCTCAGTGGGTCAGTGCAGTGTTAGCTGAAGATGATGCCATGGAATTGCCTGCTAATTTATCACAGAGGCAGGCTGACGTTTGGAAAAACCTTCCGTACTTGGCACAGTGGAATTGCAGTGGGCCCTGCACGCATCCCTGTGGGCCGCCTGTGTGCATTGAGGAGGATTAACGCTCACCACTGGCACCATTGCCCTTGTCCTCATGGATTGGAGGGCAATGCTGCTTTAGGTCTTCATGCTGTGACATTTAAGCAGCAAAAAAATGCATTGAGCACTATTAGCCCATTTCTCGTCCTTCGTGAATGTGAATGAGTAAAATGAAGTGGTATTGTCTGAATATCATACCAACTTAAATGCATGTAGGAATTGGTTAAATGGGTACCAGTAGGCTAAAAGGGAAAGCCGAGGGGTTTGTGCTATCTGCCTATACAGGTACATTTGAAATCTTAGAAGTAATTTCTGCACCTAAATCCCATGTAGGGGGCTTGGTCAAACTTCAGAGGAACCCTGTAGGTAATTTATTTTTCAAATGGCACCCTATTCCCTTTGTAGTGCACTACTTCTGATCAGGTCACATCAAAAGTAGTGCACTGTAAAGGGGATATGGTGCCATTTGGGACAGCCATGTACTCCTGATGACATCCAGGTCATGAAGCCTATAGGCCCAGCTGTCAAGGTCACGAGCAGTGTCTAATTATGGGCTTTAGCCCCCTGTCAGTACAATATGGGTCAGTGGGTAGAGGTGAGTTAACCAAACCTGGCTCCTCTGCCAGTGCCCTTGGCAAATGGCGATCCAAGTCAAATATTTGGGGGAGAGGAGAAAAAAGGAGGCCCCAAAACTGAGTGACACCCATCGTTCTTTATCTTCAAATGTAGTGCAGTTCACATATGAGTATTCTGAGTACCAGTACATCTGCATTGCTATCATATTGTATCTATAGATGGGAGCCCTTATCTCCATCTATAGATACAATAAGACTTTTCCCACCTGAATTAGTATCATGCTCTTTTGCTTAACTAAATCTCAAATCATAATGAAAAAAAGTTAAAAAGCTCTTGGGTAACTGATCTTTTTCCTATGACTTAGCTACAACTGCAGGGTATTACCACAAATACTGAGCCTACTACTACCACTGACATATTGTAGCCTATGTATTTGGATGTCAAAATAGCCTGAGGACTTTTTTTTAGCCTGCCTCTATTGCAGCATATGAGAGCAGATATGGAAAGAGAATGAGAGCAGCAAGAGAGAGAGTGAAAGAGAGTGCAGGGAGCGAGAGATGGAGCCATCATGTCTTTGTTCAGTCTGGCTTCTTCCTCCAGGGCCCTTGGGTTGGCTGGCTGCTAGAGGAGAGAGAGTCCGGGGCTTTAGGAGAGTGTAAGGCTGGCTGTGTCCAATGGGCCCTGGTCAAAAGTATTGCACTAAATAGGAAATAGGGTGCCATTTGGGACTGAGACCGAGTCAGGCCAGAGATACTGGAGTTCTTTATGAGCTCAGTCTGGAGAGACAGGAAGACCATGGGGGGATGGCTGCTCTCTGGGGATGCTAGTGGCAAAGGAGGATTCTCCAGGAGGTTTTAGGATAGAGTGATTTTACAGAGGAACATTTTAAGAAATCAGAGGTGCATGTGTGTCTGTCCAAATGTGTGTTAGAAGTGGCAATGCCTGTTCATTATGTTTCCATGATATCTGCTCTATGAATCTTGTGCTCCATGTCTGCTGCTCAAAGCATTAGAGACATTGAGGTAAGAGTTCAACTGGAAATATTTTACTCAACATGAGATTGAAGGATAGATGGGCTTGGCTGCAAAATAGACTTGGTGGTATCCAGATTGTCCTACCTTCAAACCGATCTTGTGCCATCCTGGGATATTTGGTAATACCGGCGCTGCACACAAGGGGCACTATTTTCAAACCCCACTGAGCCTCTGTAATACCAAGGTTAGCAATGCTAACAAGTACATGGAAAATACCATAGTGATTGCTAGTTAAATGAAAACGAGCGCATGCAAACATTTTTACAGTCTCTGATAAACTGTTTGCAGGACAGATATCACAGCTCATAAAGTTTATAAAAGTAACAAAAATCTGCTCACAGTTTGCTGCACACACAAAACGAATATTAGACAGCAAGGTAGGCCTAAAAACCATATCTAGATTGTTTTCAAGTTTATGGGTGATTTATCTTGATTTTTGAAACTTTTTCTCTGAAAAAGCTTTGTTGCACAATTAATACACTGGGTTCAAACAGGAATAATCTAATGAATTCAGGGATTATAAATATAAGCCTTTGACCCACTAATGATTTAATTATTTTATCAAAATAGTTTAACCTGCTTTTTTTGCAATAATCACTGATCTGGCTTTCAAAGCTTCATATGAAAATCCATTTTTGTTATAAATTGAACCAGAATCATGTTTTATACTCATTGCACATTTATAAAACATAGACTAGATGGCTAGCACTTAAGTCTGTGTCTAAAATGCTGCTAGCGGTACGTGGTACTCCAGCGCCAGACAAACTGAGCATTCATTAATTTCCCACAATCATGTTCATTGATACTTCCATTTTCGTAGATAACTAGGTACTAAATCAGCAAACCAAATGCACATCTTCAGAGCATTTAGCTCTGCAAAACGCAGCATCACATGATGCAAAATTCATCATACGGGACAGATTTCTGTATTTTGAAAGGTACATCTTGAAAACTTGGGACTATGTCAACAATGGACTAATGAAACAAATACCAAAATATAGTTTTTGGGGTGGGGTTTTCCTTTAATAGTTCTAAGATATTTAGCTGGCAAACATTTAGTTGTGAATTCCATACTTTAACCTGATCACCTGGCGCATGCTGCACAACAATGTGACTCACAAAGCTCCGATGTCTTGTTGTTGTGTGCTTGTAAACAAACGTGACTGGGGACTACCGGTAGGCCTACACTTCATAATGAATAATAATCTGAACGGTGAAATGAAGAACGTGATCTGCTTTATTTCCTAACCTACTGCACAAGTTGACTGCAGGTATTTACTTAAAAAAGATTTGGTATTGAAAAACCATCCCGTGGCTATTACCAAATACTCTGGAATACGGCAATACAGTATACCTACCAAGCCTACTGCAGACCGTCTGGCTCCAGGGAGAGGAAGGGAGTGTATTTAGTGTCTACAGCCCAAAGTTGAAGGTTAGGGAGATAGTCCGTAGATTCTGATTAATATTATAGATGCCAATGACTACGCTAACTCTCTTGACTCTTCTTTTTGAGTATTGCTAAATTATCATGGTGATATAAAGCATATTTTAAATGAATTGTTTAAGTCTCAATGTTATTTACTCAACTTTTTTATACTGGAATAATTATATTATTTTAATCTCAGCCGCTATTATGGAAAGTGATATTTATAGTATTCCAGGCAGAGGCTAGCCTATTGAAACATTTGTTCTTGTAGCAGTCAACCTTTAGATGACTACTTTCCCACATAGTCTGGAAGCAGCTGCTTGGGATCTGAATTAGTGGCGGCATCCCAAATGGCACTGTATTCCCAAGATGGGGCCGCAGTAAAAAGTAGTGCACTATGGGTCCTGGAGTGATCAAAAGCAGTGCACTATATAGGGAATAGCATTTGGGACGCAGATAGCCTGTCTCACCACATGACTCACTTGTTCTCTCAATATGCAGGTTAGTGTAGTTTTAAGAGGAACTTTTCTTTTCCCCTTTCTCACAATGTCATTCATCAAGACATAACCAGGAGGGGAATGTGATTTGAGGTTCTAGGAATGCCTGTGCTTATCCACCAAGGTAAACAAAGGATACGTCCCAACTGGCACCCTTTTCCCTAGCCTATACAGTGCACTACTTTTGATCAGAGCCATATGGGTCCTGGCCAAAAGTAGTGCATTTAAAAGGAATACTTTGAGATTTTGGCAATGAGTCCCTTTATCTACTTCCTCAGAGTCCGACGACCTTGTGGATACCATTTGTATGTCTCTGCGTCCAGTATGAAGGAAGTTAGAGGTATTGCGAGCCAATGTTAACTAGCGTTGTTAGCTATTTCCATAGACTTCTAGTCATTGCTTTAACTGTAGTTAGCAATTGAGCTAAAGCTAGTGAGAAACTACCTTCCAACTGCATGCAGAGACATGAAAATGGTATCCACGAGTTCATTTGACTCTAGGTAAGTAGATAAAGGGCTTCATTGCCAAAATCCCGGAGTATCCCTTTATTTGGGACGCAGACAAAGACTTCTCCAAGGGAAGGGACTTTGATCCCTAAAATTGTTCTACCGGTATGTAGACCATCATGCACTGAAAATAATAGGCTTACACTTTGATATTATTTCTATGATTACTAAGTCTGAAATATAGTATGTTCAGTTGGAAACATGATATCAGTAATATGCAAAAAATGATCTCTCTCGCCCCACCCACTCTCACTCTCTCCCTCTCCAGGTGTATCGGCGCCTGGCTAGCGGGAGACGGAGCATGCCTGTGAGATCAGAGATCAGATTGGACGTGGAGCTGTGATGCGTGCGGCGAGCTGCAGGATGAACGTGGCGGCCATTCTGAATGGCCTGCTGGTGTCGGTGGTGGCAGCACTGCTCTGGAAGTACGTGAGGCTAAGTGAGCACGCTGCAGTACTGGAGGAGGAGCTGCAGCTGACCCGCCAGTCCCAGGAGCTGTCCCAGGCCCGGATAGACTACCACGCTGCTCTGCTCGCCCTCCAGGAGCATGGCACCCGTATGGTCTGCACCGGCAAGATGCACACTGACCGCATCTGCCGCTTCGACTACCTGTGCTACTGCACCGAGGCTGAAGAGTTTGTCTTCTTCCACAGCAACTCCTCCTTCATGTTGCCCAACCTGGGGCCCCGGCGCTTCCAGCCGGCCCTGCTGGACCTGTCCTCTGTGGAGGATCACAACACCCAGTACTTCAACTTCCTGGAGCTGCCCGCAGCTGCCCTCAAGTTCATGCCCAAGCCTGTGTTCGTCCCTGACGTCACCCTCATCCTCAACCGGTTCAATCCGGATAACCTGATGCACGTGTTCCACGATGACCTGCTGCCCATCTTCTACACCATGCGGCAGTACTCGGACCTGGACGATGAGGCCCGCCTGGTCTTCATGGAGGGCTGGGGTGAGGGCGCACACTTTGACCTCTACCGCCTGCTGAGCAGCAAGCAGCCACTTCTCAAAGAGCAGCTGAGGAACTTTGGCAAACTTATGTGCTTTACTAAGTCCTATGTGGGCTTGTCCAAGATGACCACATGGTACCAGTACGGCTTTGTCCAGCCACAGGGCCCCAAAGCCAACATCCTGGTCTCTGGGAACGAGATCCGGCAGTTTGCCTCATCGCTGATGGAGAAGCTCAATATCACCACACGAGGAGGAGAGGAAAGCGCAGCGGAGGAAAAGGACGAGTACATCGTAGTGTTCAGTCGCTCCATCAACAGACTCATCCTGAATGAAGCGGAGCTGATCCTGGCGTTAGTGCAGGAGTTCCAGATGAGAGCGGTGACTGTGTCTCTGGAGGAGCAGAACTTCCCCAGAATCGTCAAGGTCATCAGCGGGGCCTCCATATTGGTCAGCATGCACGGGGCCCAGCTGGTCTCCTCTCTCTTCCTCCCCCGGGGGGCCGTCGTTGTGGAGCTCTTCCCCTATGCGGTCAACCCAGAGCAGTACACCCCTTACAAAACCCTGGCCTCTCTACCAGGCATGGACCTGCAGTATGTGGCCTGGAGGAACATGGTGGAGGAGAACTCTGTGGCCTACCCAGAGAGGCCCTGGGAGCAGGGAGGTATAGCCCACCTGGATAAGGAAGAGCAGGATCACATCCTGACCAGTAAGGAAGTACCCAGACACCTGTGCTGCCGCAACCCTGAGTGGCTCTATCGTATTTACCAGGACACCATAGTGGACATCCCTTCTTTACTAGAGGCTCTCAGAGCGATCGTGAAAACCAGGCCCAACCTGAAGAAGGCCAAACCTGCCAGCACGGTCCACCCGGGCCGGGTCAGAGAGCCCCAGTGCCAGACATCGGTTCAGGCCACCAACGAGGCCAAGCTGACTGTGTCCTGGCAAATCCCCTGGAACCTGAAGTACCTGAAGGTCAGGGAAGTGAAGTACGAAGTGTGGATCCAGGAGCAAGGAGAGAACACGTACATGCCTTATATTCTCCCCCACCAGAACTATACCTTCTCTGAAAACATCAAACCCTTTACGACGTACCTGGTGTGGGTGCGCTGCATCTTTAACAAAAACCTCCTGGGGCCTTTTGCCGATGTACTCATGTGCAGGACATAATTTGTGTTGATCTATACAGTTACAAGTTTGTGACTGCTTGTTCCGGATGATCAGATATTGGGGTTGTGGATTACTGAAGGTGATACTAGATAAGTTCAGCCAGTAGTTTTGAAAGTAGCACTCACGAGCCAAAATGGGTCCCAGAAAATTGTGCACAATTGTATACGATGTCATTCATTTTGTATGATATGTTACGTCCTGCACAATAAATGTATATTTCCTACAATTCGTATGATATGTTACGAATTTGTAAGTGCTTAAGATCCCGTTCAATCTCATTAATATGAAAATCTGTGATTGAGGATAGTCTCCGATTTGAGGATAGTTGATATGATGTGATCTGTATCTAGGATGAGAGACAACCATGTCCTCAGACAGAGAGTGAAATGCAATGGAAGTTCAATGGCATTTAGCATGGGACGCAGGAACACGAGTCACGATTTAAGGATGCATCGTCTGTACCAATAGCAGAAAGTACTATACAACGTATCTTTTTGAGATGTAGGAATTTCTTTAATATACTTATTTATGAGCAAAAATATTTTTTATTAGTCTTAAAACACTGAACCTATCTATATCTGTACTTATTTGAGTATGTAATGTAGGTTTTCAGCAAAGCTCACATTTGATTGGTTTGTGATTTGTTATCTGAGAAATCACAACTTTGTGGCTTAGCCTACCCTCCTGCACAAAGTTGTAGCTTTGTCATGTTGCCTTTCTAATTGTCAATTTACATAATTGTTTGCAGAATGTTGCCAAAACCTTAAAGGGATACTGTAAGATTCTGGCAATTTTCTACTTACCCAGAGTCCGATGAACTTGTGGGCACCCTATTTATGCCTCTGCGTGCAGTATGAAGGAAGATAGGATTGCAAAACTACTTCTAACTAGCATTAGCACAATGACTGGAAATCTATGGGTATCTGCTAGCTGGGTATCTGCTTCAGGCCTGGACAATTCCAGTCCTCGGGGGCCTAATTGGTGTGACACTTCCCCCCCCGGTCCCTAGCAAACACACCTGATTTTAAACTAATTCAATTTTTAACTGAAGTTCATGATTAGTTGATTATTGGAGTCAGGTGTGTTAGCTGGGGCAAAAGTGTGACACCAATCAGGACCCAGAGGACTGGACTTGCCCAGGCCTGCTAGCTGCAAATACCCATACACTTCCAGTCATTACACTAAATCCAGTTAGCAATTATGCTAGCACTAGTTAGCAACTTCCTTCAAACCGCAATCAGAAACTAATAAGAAGGGTGTCCATTTGTTCATTTGACCCTGGGGAAGTAGATAAAGGTCCTCATTGCCAAACCCGAAGTATCCCTTTAAGAGAAACCAAAATGAATTTGAAAATGTGGTTACAAGTCTACAGTACCATTAAGTATGTGTTATTAGTTGTAATTGAATTATCTTGTGCTTCATTGAGGCTTTAATATTTGCCAGTTACCTTTTTGAACTATTGTGACCCATGGATAATAAATTCTTCCTCTTCTAGATTATTTGAGATATTAATTCAAGGCAGATAAAAACTTTCAAAGAGTGTGTCCAGGAAAATGTTTGCAGTTTTCTAAAGATGCGGACTAAAACATGCATTATTCCTTCAAATAGTAGCAGTCTTTTACGAACATTGTTCCTCTAAATGAAAATAAAGAGAATATATTATGTATTTATGTGAAAGGTTCTGTTGCTATGCGGTGCAGTTGCTAGATATGCGAGGGTTAGTTCTATTTCTTTCAGAAAAACTGGAGCTTCTTTAATCAGTTTCTTTGTCATTGTGTGTCAAAAGATAAATACAAAAAGGTTCATGCCACTTCAGTGTGCCCATTACAGCAATTCTGAGTTCAATTGTCCTATTATTATTTTTTATTCAGTCTACACAGTTGAAGAAAATGATCAGAATTCCTTACTTACTATTAATCGGTACCATTTCTGATTGTGATCATAGAAAATTTGTGCAGGTTATATGCATGCATAAACTTGTGAAATAATTAGCCTGTGATGCTTTGGTAATGACTACTATGCCCTGAATCAAACTGGAGTAATAACCCATTCTATGGCTCATCAATGCTGCTAACCATGTGTGATTCAGTGTCTTTATCCCAAATGGCACCCTCTTCCCTTTAATAGTGTACTACTTTTGACCAATAACTATAAAGGTCACCAGAGCCTAAAAGTAGTGCTCTATAGGGAATAGGGTGCCATTTTGGGACTCAGCCCAAGTCTATATGATGGTGTGCAATGCTGCCTGTTACATTTCATTGCCTTGTGGTGTGCAAAACTAAAGTAATGGCTAGCTTCCCAGTATGTGCCAAGCCCTCAGAGTACGAGTGCTGATGTAAGATCAGCTGCAGCCCTCGTGTCCTACTAAGCGTATATACATTGCCTTCAGAACGTATTAACACCCTTTGACTTTTTCAACATTTTGCTGTTACAAAGTGGGATTAAAATGGTTGTTAAAAAACGTACAATTAAATCCATCTACAAATAATCTAATGTCAAAGTGGAAGAAAAATGACACTAATACAGTATATCTTTATAAGTATTCAACCCACTTAGTCAATACATGTTTCTCTGGGCAAGTCTCTAACAGCTTTTCACACCTGAATTGTGCAACATTTGCCCCTTATTCTTTTCACAATACTTCAAGTTCTGTCATTGTTTATTGATCATTGCTAGACAACTGTATTTGGGTCTTGCCATAGATTTTCAAGCAGATTTAAGTCAAAACTGTAACTCAGCCACTCAGGAACATTCAGTGTCTTCTTGGTAAACAACCAGTGTAGATTTGACCTTGTGTTTTAGGTTATTGTCCTTCTGAACTGTAAATGAATCTCCCAGTATCTAGTGGAAAGCAGACTGAACCAGGTTTTACTCTAGGATTTTGTCTGTGCTTAGCTCCATTTCATTTCTATTTTAACCCGAAAAACTCCCCAGTCTTTAGCGATTACAAGCGTGCCCATAACATTATGCAGCCATTTCTATGCTTGAAAAGAATGGAGAGTGGTACTCAGTAATGTGTTGTATTGGGTTTGCCCCAAATATAACACTTTGTATTTAGGACAAAAAGTGATTGCTTTGCTACATTTTTTCAGTATTACTTTACTGCCTTGTTGCAAACATAATGCATGTTTTGGAATATTTGAATTATGTACAGGCTTCCTTAGTTTCACTCTGTCAATTAGGTTAGTATTGTGGAGTAACTACAAAGTTGTTGATCCATCCTCAGTTTTCACCTTTCACAGCTGCTCAAAGGGATATTCAATGTCTGTTTATTTTAAATATTTTTTTAAACTTATTTAGGCTTGCCATAACAAAGGGGTTGAATAGTTATTGACTCAAGACATTTGAGCTTTTCATTTTTAATTATACTGAACAAAAATATAAACGCAACAATGAACAATTTTACTGACTTACAGTCATTATGCCCTAATCTGTGGATTTCACATGACTGGGCAGGGGCGCAGGGCCTGGGAGAGCATAGACCCACCCACTTGGGAGCCAGGCCCACCCAATGGGTTTAATCAGCTTCTTGATATGCTACACCTGTCAGGTGGATGGATTATCTTGGTAAAGGAGAGATAATCCCTTACAGGGATTTAAAGAAATTTCTGCTCAAAATTGGATAGAAACAAGCTTTTTGTGCATATGGAACAGTTCTGGGATCTTTTATTTCAGCTCATGAAACATGGGACTAACACCTTACATGTTGCCTTTATATTTTTGTTCAGTATAATTTAGAATTTTTGGGGAAATCATCATTCCACTTTGACATTATGGTGTATTGTGTGTAGGCCAGTGAAAAAATCTCAATTGAATCAATTTTAAATTCAGGCTGTAACACAACAAAATGTGGAAAAAGGTCAAGGGGTGTGAATACTTTCTGAAGGCACTGTATTGTGATCTAAAAGGTTAAACTGTCCTAAATCAGCACTCCTACTCTGAGCGCTTGACATGCGGCCCCAGATCACTCTGTCCCACGGTTGAGTTTTCAGCAGAGGGCACAGGTTTGAAACGGTTTTTGAGGCAGCTGAGAGTGGTGACAGGAATCTGTGAATCAATAGCATTGGATTGGGTTTCTCTCTTCCCCTAAAACAGCACTAGTGACACACAGATCGCCAGTGCCAATTCATAGACTTTGCAATGTGTTGCATTGTTGATTATTGGTATAATCATTTAATGGACATTAATGGTGTCATAATAATCAAGGGATTTAAATGCAGTGCTGACTTGCTAGTATGTGAATATCCAACCCATTGTGCTGTACCCATTGAGGTATCCTACTGATGAACTAAATTCCACATTAACTGGAATTTGTCCCTTTTTGACTGAGATGTTTCGGTTTGAAAGTCCAACTTGAACTGTTTGAAAAAAAGATGTTCTCAAATGCAGTTCTGTCAGTGTTTGTATTCAAGAGATTATTTTGAACTGTTGTTGTTCAATGTGATGTATTTTGTGTGTTTCTTTTGCTTGTTAGGTTGTGTATACCACCTCCAGTAAAAAAATAAATATATTTGCTAAGACTGAAGTGTGCCAGAAACTAGTGTACATGTATTATGTTTATTATAATGATAAAAAAGTAAGTATTGAGTAACTGAGTTATTGAATAAAGCAACATTATTTTATATACAGTACCAGTCAAAAGTTTGGAGACACCTACTCATTCCAGGGTTTTATTTTTTTACTATTTTTTACTACATTGTAGAATAATAGTGAAGACATCAACTAGGAAATAACACATATGGAATCATGCAGTAACCAAAAAACAAATCAATATATGTTTTATATTTGAAACTCTTCAAAGTAGCCACCTTTTGCATTGACAGCTTTCAACACTCTTGGCATTCTCTCAACCAGCTTCATGAGGTAGTCACCTGGAATGCATTTCAATTAACAGGTGTGACTTTGTTAAATTAATTTGTGGAATTTCTTTCCTTATTGCATTTGATCCAATCAGTTGTGTTGTGACAAGGTTGGGGTGGTATACAGAACATAGCCCTATTTGGTAAAAGACCAAGTCCATATTATGGGAAGAACAGCTCGAAAAAGCAAAGAGAAATGACAGTCCATCATTACTTTAAGACATGAAGGTCAGTCAATCCAGAAAACGTCAAGAACTTTGAAAGTTTCTCAAAGTGCAGTCGCAAAAGCCATCAAGGGCAAAGATGAAACTGGCTCTCATGAGAACTGCCACAGGAAAGGAAGGCCCAGAGTTACCTCTGCTGCAGAAGATAAGTTCATTAGAGTTACCAGCCTCAGAAATTGCAGCCCAAATAAATGCTTCACAAGAGTTCAAGTAACAGACACATCTCAACATCAACTTTTCGGAGGAAACTCCATGAATCAGGCCTTCATAGTCAATTTGCTGCAAAGAAATCACTACTAAAGGACAACAACAACAAGAAAAGACTTGTTTGGGCCAAGAAACATGAGCAATGGACATATCAAGTCAAATCAAACTTTATTTGGCACATGTGCCGAATACAAGTGTAGATTTTACCGTGAAATGCTTACTTACAAGCCCTTAACCAACAGTGCAGTTCAAGAAGAAGAAAATATTTACCAAGCAGGCTAAAATAAAAAGTAATAATAAAAGTAACACAATAAGAATGACAACAAGGCTATATACAGGGGTACCTGTCACCATGCAGGGGTACAGGCTAATTGAGGTAATCTGTACATGTAGGTGAGGGTGAAGTGACTATGCATATGTAACAAACAGCGAGTAGCAGCAGTGTACAAGGGGGGGTCAATGTAAATTGTCCGGTGGCGATTTTTATTAATTGTTCAGCAGTCTAATGGCTTTGGGGTAGAAGCTGTTGAGGAGCCTTTTGGTTCTAGACTTGGCGCTCTGGTACCGCTTGCCGTTCGGTAGCAGAGAAAACAGTCTATAACTTGGGTGACTGGAGTCTCTGACAATTTTATGGGCTTTCCTCTGACATCGCCTATTATATACAGTTGAAGTCAGAAGTTTACATACACTTAGGTTGGAGTCATTAAAACTTGTTTTTCAAACACTCCACAAATTTCTTGTCAACAAACTATAGTCTTGGCAAGTTGGTTAGGACGTCTACTTTGTGCATGACACAAGTCATTTAAAAAAATTGCTTACAGATAATTGCTTACAGATTATTTCACTTATAATTCACTGTATCACAATTCCAGTGGATCAGAAGTTTACATACTGTTGACTGTGCCTTTCAGCAGCTTGGAAAATTCCAGAAAAGGAAGTCATGGCTTTAGAAGCTTCTGATAGGCTAACTGACATCATTTAAGTCAATTGGAGGTGTACCTGTGGAAATATTTCAAGGCCTACCTTCAAACTCGATGCCTCTTTGCTTGACATCATGGGGAAATCAAAAGAATTCAGCCAATACCTCAGAAAAAAATGGTAGACCTCCACAAGACTGGCTCATCCTTGGGAGCAAACGCCTGAAGGTACCACATTTGTCTGTACAAACAATAGTACACAAGTATAAACACCATGGGACCACGGAGCCGTCATACCGCTCAGGAAGGAAACGCGTTCTGTCTCCTAGAGATTAATGTACTTTGGTGTGAAACGCGCAAATCAATCCCAGAACAACAGCAAAAGACCTTGTGAAGATCCTGGAGGAAACAGGTTCAAAAGTATCAATATTCACAGTAAAACGAGTCCTATATCGACGTAACATATATCGACAGGACAGCGGAGTCAATCACCACCTTCCGGAGACACCTGAAACCCCACCTCTTTCAGGAATACCTAGGATAGGATAAAGTAATCCTTCTCACCCCCTTAAAAGATTTAGATGCACTATTGTAAAGTGGCTGTTCCACTGGATGTCTTAAGGTGAACGCACCAATTTGTAAGTCGCTCTGGATAAGAGCGTCTGCTAAATGACTTAAATGTAATGTAAATGTAAATAACCTGAAAGGCCGCTCAGCAAGGAAGAAGCTACTGCTCCAAAAACTGCCATAAAAAAAGCCAGACTACGGATTGCAAATGCACACGGGGACAAAGATCGTACTTTTTGGAGAAATGTCCTCTGGTCTGATGAAACAAAAACAGAACTGTTTGGCCATAATGACCATCGTTATGTTTGGAGGAGAAAGGGTGAGGCTTGCAAGCTGAAGAACACCATACCAACCGTGAAGCACGGGGGTGGCAGCATCATGTTGTGGGGGTGCTTTGCTGCAGGAGGAACTGGTGCACCTCACAAATGAATGGCATCATGACGCAGGAAAATTATGTGGATATATTGAAGCAACATCTCAAGACATCAGGAAGTTAAAGATTTGTCGCAAATGGGTTTCCAAATGGACAATGACCCAAAGCATACTTCCAAAGCTGTGACAAAATGGCTTAAGGACAACAACGTCAAGGTATTGGAGTGGCCATCACAAAGCCCTGACCTCAATCCTATAGAACATTTGTGGGCAGAACTGAAAAAGTCCATGCGAGCAAGGAGGCCTACAAACCTGACTCAGTTACACCAGCTCTGTCAGGAGGAACGGGCCAAAATTCACCCACGTTGTTGTGGGAAGCTTGCGGAAGGCTACCCGAAACGTTTGACCCATAAACAATTCAAAGGCAATGCTACCAAATACTAATTGAGTGTATGTAAACTTCTGACCCACTGTTAATGTGATGAAAGAAATAAAAGCTGAAATAAATCACTCTCTACTCTTATTCTGACATTTCACATTCATAAAATAAAGTGGTGATCCTAACTGACCTAAGACATGGCATTTTTACTAGGATTAAACGTCAGGAATTGTGAAAAACTGAATTTAAACGTATAAGCCTAAGGTTTATGTAAACTTTCAACTTCAACTGTAGGTCCTGGATGGCAGGAAGCTTGACCCCAGTGATGTACTGGGCTGTTCACACTACCCTCTGTAGCATCTTGTGGTCAGATGTTAAGCAGTTGCCATACCAGGCAGTGATGCAACCGGTCAGGATGCTCTCAATGGTGCAGCTGTAGAACCTTTTGAGCATCTGGGGGCCCATGCCAAATCTTTTCAGTCTTCTGAAGGGGAAAACGTTTTGTTGTGCCCTATGTTTGGACTATGATAGTTAATTGATGATGTCGACCAGCTCCACTACAGCCCCGTCGATGATAATGGGGGCCTGTTCGGCCCACCTTTTCCCGTAGTCCACAATTAGGTACTTTGTCTTGCTCACATTGAGGGAGAGGTTGTTGTCCTGGCACCACACTGCCACTTCTCTGACCCTATAGGCTGTCTCATTATTGTCGCTGATCAGGCCTACCACTGTTATATTGTCAACAAACTTAATGATGGTGTTGGAGTCATGTTTGGCCACGCAGTTGAGGTTGAACAGGGAATACAGGAGGGGACTAGGTACACACCCATGATGGGCCCCAGTGTTAAGGATCAACATGGCATACGTGTTGTTGCCTACTCTTACCACCTGGGGGCTGCCCACCAAGAAGTCCAGGATCCAGTTGCAGACGGAGGTGTTTAGTCCCAGAGTCCTTAGTTTAGTGATGAGCTTTGAGGGCACTACGGTGTTGAACGCTGAGCTGTAGCATTCTCACATAGGTGTTCCTTTTGTCCAGGTGTGAGAGGGCAGTGTGGAGTGCAATAGAGATTGCATCATCTGTGGATCTGTTGGTGCGGTATGTGAATTGGATTGGGTCTAGGGTGTCCGGGAGGATACTGTTGATGTGAGCCATAACCAGCCTTTCAAAGCACTTCATGGCTACCGACATGAGTGCCACGGGGCAGTAATCCTTTAGGCAGGTTACCTTCGCTTCCTTGAGTACAGGGACTATGGTGGTCTGCTTGAAATGTGGGTATTACCGTGGGTATTGTCAGACTTGACACACTTGACAGTTGGTCCGCGCATGCTTTGAGTACACGTCCTGGTAATCCATCTGGCCACGTGGCTTTGTGAATGTTGACCTTTTTAAAGGTTTTGTTCACATCGGCTACTGAGAACGTTATCACACAGTCATCCAGAACAGCTGGTTCTCTCGTGCATGCTTCAGTGTTGCTTGCCATGAAACGAGCATAAAAGGCATTTAGCTCACCTGGTAGGCTTGCGTCACTGGGCAGCTCGTGTCTGGGTTTCCCTTTCTAGTCTGTAATAGTTTTCAAGCCCTACCACATCTGACAAGAATCAGAGCCAGTGTAGTAGGATTCAATCTTAATCCTGTATTGACGCTTTGCTTGTTTGATGGTTTGTCTGAGGGCATAGCTGGATTTCTTATGTGTCGGCATTAGACTCCCGCTCCTTGAAAGCGGTAGTTCTAGCCTTTAGCTCGATGTGGATGTTGCCTGTAATCCATGGCTTCTGGTTGGGATATGTACATACTGTCACTGTGGGGACGACATCATCGATGCACTTATTGATGAAGCTGAGGTGGTGTATTCCTCAATGCCATTGGATGAATCCCGGAACATGTTCCAGTCTGTGCTAGCAAAACAGTCCCGTAGTGTTGCATCCACGTCATCTGACCACTTCCGTATTGAGCGAGTCACTAGTGCTTCCTGCTTTAGTTTTGCTTGTAAGCAGGAATCAGGAGGATAGAATTGTGATCAGATTTGCCAAATGGGGAGTGGGGGAGAGCTTTGTATGCATCTCTGTGTGTGGAGTAAAGGTGGTCTAGGATTTTTTCCCCCCCTGGTTACACATATGTGACGTAGAAGTCCGTCACTGGCTGCGGGCAGCATTTGGAACTTTAACGCACGCACATATTCATCACTCCTCCCTGCTCCATTATAAGATAAGTTAACAATGTGGGTCGACACACAAATTAACTTCTGTCTTAGTACATACATTTCACACTTGTCAGTGTTCATATTTAATATAAGCAATATTTATTATACTTCTATATGTTGTGGATGAGCGCATTGTTTGTTCTGTTCCTCTCTATCTCTGTAGCTTCCGGGTATGCTAGATAAGGACCCGAGCTAAGGGAATTGGGCTGACTTTGTAGTGCCTGTCCCGAATGGTTCATTCATGTAAATGGGCATATTGAAAGACACTGTCAGTAGTGATGTATTGTTGTAAATGTTATTTTGGGATATTGTTTCATAAAAAACATGTTGCAATGTATATCCTTTAATATGTTTAGTTAATGGAAAATGTAGGTTTGACTAGGTAATCGCTTAATTAATTAGTGTTAATTGTTCTGAGGGGAGGGGCTAGCCCTACAAAAGGAGCCTCTGTTTCAGTTCATGGAGAGGCATATTGGATTGAGCTGTGGATGGGGTAGCATTGTTTTTAGCTGGCCCATAAGGTATATGTTTGATGGCAGTACTGTTGTTTTTGTTCCTTAATCACTTTGTAAATAAACACCCTGAAGCACAGAAGAACTTTTGTGGCTCCGCCATCTTTTTATTTTGATAGGTTAGGTTTTCCAGTATACCCTTCTGGCCTACTCTACGTGACATATGGTGGCAGTGGTGGGATGGCGCACCGCAAATCAGTGAATACCAACAAGAGAGGTAAAGGAAAGCGTACAGGATTGCGTTCTCAGCAGCAGCACCAACTGTCAGAAAAGGTACTTGAAGTTGAACCGGGGTGGAATACCATGGAATCGTCTGGTGAAGAAGAGGTCAAGTATGAGAAACTAGGATCCCGACCAGGGGGCCAAACACAACCAGAACCGTTTGAGCTACTGGTTGAACCAGCAGATATTGCCATAAAAGACTAGCTGACTGAAGGAACAGTTGGGGGACCAGAACCACACCCAACAGTGGTAGCCCTTTTCCAGCAACTGTTCACCTGCCTTGAGAGGAGGGACGAAGACCTCAAGCAGGAATTACGGGGTCTACGCCAATCTATCCTCACAGCTCCTCACCAAATGGAACTTGTCAGTGAGAGCCCAAGATTGGGTCTGCCAACACCAGGACGACAAAGGCTCAACGCAGCAGGGACTTCAACTCCACAGCAGGATCCCCAAGCCGTAATAAGGCCAGCCCCAGCACCAGGAGACCAGTCCAGCAGTGTTAACATCCATCTTCCAGCATTCCTGAGGAAGGAGCGAAAGATGCCCTCATGCCAGCAGGGGGAGGACATTGAAAACTACCTGCTGAGGTTTGAGCGCATGGTCAAGATTTGGCAGTGGCCGAAGGTAGAGTGGGCCTGCAGGCTTGTCCCATTGCTCACGGGCAAGGCTTAGAGGCTTACACAGTAATGGATGAGGGGCTGTCCAACGTCTACAAGGGCTTGAAGGAAGCGCTGCTGGTGAAGTTCGACATCTCCTCAGAGACCTACCGTCAACGCTTCAGAGCTGCATCGACGCCATCGGGTGAGTCGCCGACAGAGACGTACCACCGCCTTAAGGGTCTCTACCGACGATGGGGTCGACCGGAGAAGACACAGGATGAAATCGGTGAGGTCATCATCCTCGAGCAACTTCTACAAGTTCTACCACACGGCATTCAAATCTTCAATGTGTCTGCTACGTAAATTCAAGCTCTCAGGTTACTGTTATGTACCCAGAGAGGGAGATGGTGTTCAGAATAGACAGACTCGGGAAGGGTCAGGCTTGGTACCTGTAAAAGTGAATGGTAAAAGTCTTACTGCAATGATTGACACCGGCAGTTCCCTGTCGTTGATCAGAAAAGGTAATGTACCTGTTAATGATATTGATTACGGTCATCAGACACTGATCCAATGTGTTCATGGTGACCAGTCACAGCAGCCCACTGCTGAGCTCACAGTTGAGATTCAGGGTCGGAAATACCTCCTCAAAGTTGGGGTAATGGAGAAGCGACCTCTTGATATGATTTTGTTTTGGGGGGGGGGGGGGGTGTGCCTGTACTCTCTGATCTGTTGGGAAGTGTGGGGGGTCCGCTATATGAGCAGTCAGTTTGCCGGTCTGATGTTCAGGTGTCATGTTCAGTTGTCACTCGTGCCCAGGCCAAAGCTGGTTTACAACCTCTGCCTGACTTGTGTGATAGTCTGTGCGGGGGGGGGGGAAACCAAAGGGCCCAGAAGGTCACGCCGCCAGCGGCGTCTTGAGAAGTATGTAGGAACCCCTGTACCTGTTGCTGATGTGTCTGGGTTAGAGGTGCAATGGAATGTTTCGCTAAATTTTGCTACACTGCAGAAGTCTGACGCAACCTTGAAATGTTTGTTTGACAAGGCCTTAGCCGGGGACAGTCAATCTTCATGTGGGGGGATTTACACAGTAGACAACCACATACTCTACCTTGGGTCAGAGGCAGATAGCAGGAAGTTGGTGGTGCCATCTACCTGTAGACCACTTGTTCTCAACCTTGCACATACAGTTCCATGGGCAGGTCATCTAGGGCAACATAAAACCTATCTTAGGCTAGGCTCCCGTTTCATTTGGCCTTCCATGTATACTGATGTACAAACCTACTGCAAATCATGCCCCACGTGCCAGAAAACCAGTGCTGTATGTAGGTCTGACCGGGCTCCTCTATGTTCACTGCCAGTTATCTCTACCCCATTCAAGAGAATTGCAATGAACATTGTTGGACCCTTGGAGAAGAGTAGCGCAGGTTACAAGTATATATTGGTGATCTGTGACTATGCCACCCGGTTCCCAGAAGCCTTCCCACTCCGTTCCATAACCACTCCAAAAATAATCAGTGCTCTTGTTTAGCTCTTCTCTCGTGTAGGAATCCCAGATGAAATCCTGATGAACCAAGGGACAAACTTCACCTCGTGACTGATGGTTCAACTCCACCAACAGCTGGGCATTAAAGGCTTGAGAACCACTCCCTACCATCCCCAAATGGATGGGCTCGTAGAGAGATTCAAACAAACGCTCAAGAACATGCTGAGGAAGTTTGTGGCTGACACTGGTAAAGACTGTGATAAGTGGTTACCCTTTCTGCTTTTTGCTTACAGGGAGGTGCCTCAGGCATCGACAGGTTTCTCGCCATTCGAACTCCTCTATGGATGGCCAGTGCAGGGACCACTGGACCTGCTGAAGAAGTGCTGGGAAGGTTCACCAATAGCTACATCAGGACAGGGGATTGTCCAGTATGTCCTCCAGATGCGAGACAGGCTGGAGCGGTACCGAGAGGAAGCTAGGGCAAACCTTCAGCAAGCCCAGAAGAAAGGGTATGACCAGCACACTCGCCACAGAGAGTTTGTGTCAGGGCAGAAAGTCCTGCTCCTCCTTTCCTTGTCTACCAGCAAGCTCCTTGCGCAATTGCAAGGACCGTACCTAATCTGGAGGAAGATGGGACCGGTGACCTACGAGGTGCTGCACCCGGACAAGGGTAAGAAGAAGCAAACCTATCATGTGAACCTCCTCAAGGCCTGGGAGGTGAAACAGAAAATTATTTTCTCCAAGCGAAAGTAATTTCTGGTAGAAGAGGATGAGTCGGATGGGGTCACAAAGGCATGGAAAGGATGAGCAGAGGGCATACTGGCTCACCTAGAAGAAAACAAGCAAGATGAGCTGAAGCAGCTGTTTGGCAAGTATCTGTCCCTCTTCAGTCAGAGACCAGGAAGAACCAAAGTCCTAGAACACGTCATTCGTTTGAAGTCTGGCCAGAACCCTATCCGCCAGCATCCTTACCGTGTGCCTGAGAGGATCGTGGGAGCCCTCAAGGAAGAGGTCCACACCATGATAGAAATGGATGTTGTCGAGCCATCTTCAAGTGAATGGAGCAGCCCCATTGTCATTGTCTCAAAGAAGGATGGGTCTTTGTGCGTCTGCATGGACTTCCGTAAGGTAAATGCCATCTCCCAGTTTGATGCCTACCCCATGCCCCGCATTGATGACTTACTGGATAGAATAGGTAGAGGTCATTACATCACCACATTGGATCTCTGCAAAGGGTACTGGCAGGTGCCCCTGGATGAACAATCCAAGGCCTACACTGCATTCTGGATGCCAATGGGCCTGTTCAAGGTCATGCCGTTTGACCTTCATGGGGCCCCTGCGACTTTCCAGAGGCTGATGGACAAGGTCCTCTAGGACTGTGACGATTACTGTGCTGCTTACTTGGACGACGTGGTGATCTACAGCCACTCCTGGGAGGAGCACATACAGCATCTTAGCAGAGTCCTATGGAAGATCCATGATGCAGGCCTCACGCTTAACCTCCTGAAGTGTGAGTGGGTGAAACAGGAGACAAAGTACCTGGGTTACCAGCTGGGTAAGGGTGAAGTTCGGCCTCAGGTGGACAAAGTGGAGTCCATCAGGAACAGCCCTCAACCCAGAACCAAGACACGGGTGAAGTCCTTCCTAGGTCTGGCAGGGTGGTCCCGGAGATTCATTCCGCAGTTTTCGACCATCGCTGTCCCTCTGACCAACCTCACTTCAAAAGGTGGCCAGCAACCCTGGACTGAGGAGTGTGAGGAAGCCTTCAGGATACTGAAAAAACATACTCATTCCCTGTTCTTCAGAAGAGATTTCTCGTGCAGGTGGACGCTTCGGCTGTGGGAATTGGCGCTGTACTGGCCCAAGGAGAGCCAGGAGAAGAGCTTCCCGTGCTGTACCTGAGTTGGAAGCTGTTGCCCAGGGAAACCAGGTATTCTACAATCGAGAAGGAGTGCCTGGCTATAAAGTGGGCCCTAGATAGCCTCCGTTCCTACCTTCTTGGGAGGGAATTTGACCTGCACACAGACCACAGAGCACTGACCTGGATCCAGACCATGAAGGACTGCAATTCTCGTGTGACCAGGTGGTATCTGGAGCTCCAGCCCTTCAGGTTCTGTGTCCGTCACAAGGCAGGAAAAGAGAACGTCATGGCGGACTACCTATCAAGGCTCCCGAACCTGGTCGCTTCAGGAGAGGAGGAAGGTAATGTGACGTAGAAGTCCGTCACTGGCCGCGGGCAGCATTTGGTACTTTAACACACGCACACATTCATCATTCCTCCCTGCTCCATTATAAGATAAGTTAACAATGTGGGTCGACACACAAATTAACTTCTGTCTTAGTACATACATTTCACACTTGTCAGTGTTCATATTTAATATAAGCAATATTTATTATACTTCTATATGTTGTGGATGAGCGCATTGTTTGTTCTGTTCCTCTCTATCTCTGTAGCTTCCGGGTATGCTGGATAAGGACCCGAGCTAAGGGAATTGGGCTGACTTTGTAGTGCCTGTCCCGAATGGTTCATTCATGTAAATGGGCATATTGAAAGACACTGTCAGTAGTGATGTATTGTTGTAAATGTTATATTGGGATATTGTTTCATAAAAACGTGTTGCAATGTATATCCTTTAGTATGTTTAGTTAATGGAAAATGTAGGTTTGACTAGGTAATCGCTTAATTAATTAGTGTTAAAATCTGAAATATATTTTGATTTGTTTAACACTTTTTTTGGTTACTACACGATTCCATGTGTTATTTCATAGTTTAGATGTCGTTACTATTATTCTACAGTGTAGAAAACAGTCAAATGAAGAAAAACCCATGAATGATTAGGTGTGTCCAAACTTTTGACTGGTACTGTATATTGCCCTTTTTCATAGCTCTGACAAACATCTCATGAGAATAAGCATTCTAAGAAATGACATTCATATTACACATGTCATCAATATCATGTTTGAATGAGAAGGAAATTGCACAGACGAAAAAGAAGAGCAACCTAGAACTTCTATAACTGATACTCCAAGACGAGTCAAACTCAAAGCAGTATTTACCTGCTTATTTTTAGGTTCTAAATAAGGGCATTACCTTGGTTAATTTTTGGGGGATTCTAAAGATAGTTTAGGCCATACATACAGGTTATTTAATTACACATGTCCTCCAGAACAAACTGTACTGCATCAATGTAATTATAACAAACATCTGAGACACAAAGTGAATACATGCACTCTTGGTCTCATCATACGTTGTCCTATAAAAAGTAGACTACCTGCATTTCCCTTGGAAGACAAGTCGCCTCCCGGCATCCCTAATTCTCTTCCCTCCCATCCCTCCCTCTTGTCCACTGGGCTTTTTTCTGCCAGCTTAGCTTGGGAGATGAGATGTGCTCTGACAAGCCCAGATGGGCAGCGCCGGCATACGGATGTAAGTGACAGTGCCTGCCCCCAGAGTGGAGAAGTGTCAGGGGGAGCCGGGTGGCAGAGCACAGCAGAGTGAGTGTGCGTCCCAAATTACATCCCTTTCTATTTAAAGTGAATTACTTTTGACTATAGGGCTCTGCTCAATAGTAGTGCACTATGTAGTGTGCCATTTGGGAGTGAATGGCGGTAATGGAGAAAGAATGAGAATAACTCTCACAGTGGCTCTGAAGAAGCAGAACAGAAGGAGCCAGGGGCTGAGACTTAAGTGGACCCCATCCTCCAATCCATTCTTTAACCTTCAGTCTCTGGCTCCAGAGCTTTTTCACCTTACTTAGTGTAAAGGCAAGCTGGAGGGACATAACATCTAGTGTGACAATATGATTTGTGGGAAGATGCTCATCATGAAATGCTTAGGACTCTTCCCTTCTACTCCCTCTCCATGATGCGAAGCAG
Organism: Oncorhynchus nerka; assembly: GCF_034236695.1. NCBI lineage: Eukaryota > Metazoa > Chordata > Actinopteri > Salmoniformes > Salmonidae > Oncorhynchus > Oncorhynchus nerka. The sequence goes on along the minus strand of NC_088398.1, from coordinate 16,710,005 downwards.
CAAGCGTGCCTGATGTGATGGTAGCCGCAGTGGTGATGAACCTTCTGGAAAGCCATTTATCCATGCAGACTTGGTGTCAGTCTAAATATAAGGGCATCAGCCTCATTGTCTCTAATCAACTGGTCACAAAGGACTAACCTGGGTGTAGAAATGTATTCTTTTGTATTTGCTCAAGGTCCCACCAGTGAGCCTCATACAAGCCAAGCCACTCAACGTGCAAAATATGTTCTTTAGGGAAGTCAGAAGTTGGCAGGTAGAAGCTACTGAATTGCTCGTGTAGGCCTGTGTCCAACTGCAGAGGGAGTGGATGAGTCTTTCTTATTTGTATTCAGAGTGTGTTGCGTCTTAAATCAGTGGCTCTTTTTCCTCCAAAAGAGACCAGCAGTTTTTGAAATATTTGCAGAAATGCCCCAACGCTGAAACAAGGGGAGAAGGTTAATCTGCCGGCTTTTGAAGTCAGGGTTATGTCTCATTGACTATACACGAGGGGAAAGCTACTCAAGGCTGCTTTGAACTCAAAATAATGCAGCTTTTCCATCTCTCTGTGTTTTATCTTTGAACCTCTTAGTAAAGGGTTAAGGTGACTTTGGGGATTTAGCACCCAACATAATGTAGTGCTGTAGTATACAATACGTTTCCTCTGTGATATCACAATAATATCCTCATAGTAAACTCAATGTTATTTTGACAACATATGCTGCTAACAAAACACACCTGAGAAGTTTCAAAAACACGCACGCTGACATGTTCATTAGCAGAACACCTGAGACCAGCCTGAAGAAGGTGCTGTAAATTATGCTATGGCAATGCACCTTTCTTCGTTACAGCAACATACCTGAGAGAGGAGCCATAAACATTCTCTCATTATTATCACAGACAGCCTCCTACTTGAGAGAGCCTTGGGTACATTTCCTCACAAACTATTCATATCCCTTGACATATTCCACATTTTGTTGTGTTACAGCCTGAATTCAAAATGGATTCAATTGATTGTTTTTCTCACCCATATACACACAATGCTCCATACTGACAAAGTTTTTGAAAATGTACTGGAAATTAAATACAGAAATATCTAATTCACATAAGTATTCACACCCCTGAGTCAATACATGTTAGAATCACCGTTGTCAGTGTCTTTCTGGGTAAGTCTCTAAGATCTTTGCACACCTTTATTGTACAATAGTTGCACATTATTATTAAACAATTATTCAAGCTCTGTCAAGTTGGTTATTGATCATTGCTAGACAGCCATTTCCAAGTCTTTCCATAGATTTCAAGACGATTTAAGTCAAAACTGTAACTAGGCCACTCAGGAACATTCATTGTTGTCTTGGTAAGCAACTATGTTATTGTCCTGTTAAAAGGTGAGTTTGTCTCCCAGTGTCTGGTGGAAAGCAGACTGAATCAGGTTTTCCTGTAGGATTTTTCCTGTGCTTAGCTCTATTCTATTAATTTTTAGCCTAAAAATACTTCCTAGTCCTTGCCAATGACAAGCATACCCGTAACATGATGCAGCCACCACCATGCATGAAAATATGAAAAGAGGTACTCTGTGATTTGTTGTGTTGGATTTGCCCCAAACATAACGCTTTGTATTCAGGACATTGTATTGTATTGTATTCAGTTTATTTATTTGCCACAAACAGGATGCATGTTTTGAAATATTTTTTTATTCTCTACATGCTTCCTTCTTTTCATTCTGTCATTTAGGATAGTATTGTGGAGTATCTACAATTTTGTTGATCCATCCTCAGTTCTCTCTTATGACAGCCATTAAACTGTAACTGTTTTAAAGTCACCATTGGTCTCATGGTGAAAACCCTGAGCGGTTTCCTTCCTCTCCGGCAACTGAGTTAGGAAGGACGCATGTCTCTTTGTAGTGACTGGGTGTATTGATACACCATCCAAAGTGTAATTAATAACTTCACCATGCTCAAAGGGATATTCAGTGTCAGCTTCTTTTTTTTTTTACCAATAGGTGACCTTCTTTGTGAATCATTGGAAAACCTCCCTGTTTTTTGTGGTTGAATCTGTGTTTGAAATTCAGTGTTCGACTGAGGGACCTTACAGATAATTGTATGTGTGGGGTAAAGAGATGAGGTAGTCATACAAAAATCATGTTAAACACTATTATTGCTCACAGTCCATGCAACTTATTATGTGACTTGTTAAGCACATTTTTATTCCTGAATTTATTTAGGCTTGTCATAATGAAAGGGGTTGAATACTTACTGACACAAGACAATTCAGCTTTTCATTTTTTATGAATTTGCAAACATTTCTTAAAACATTATTCCACATTGACATTGTGGCCAGTGACACAAAACGTCAATTTAATACATTTAAAAATTCAGGCTATAATAAAACAAAATGTGGAGAAAGTCTAGGGATGTGAACTTTCTGAAGGCACTGTATCTGGAATAATAGAAAGGGTATTGGGTTTTTCCTTTCCCTTTTCTCACTGTTCTTCCCTTTCGTTTGCTTTCCCTTTCCCTTCCTTCCCTTCCTTTCCCTCTGTTCCAGCATGACCTTTTCCTCATCCCTCCATCCTTACCTCCAAGCCGAGGGAACAAGCCCAAAGACATCATCATCAATAAGACGTGGTGGTGTACCATTACTAAATCCCCCCAATGCCAAGAGAGCATGGAGTCCGTTAAAACTTATATTTAAGTGAGGGACAAATCAAAATCCTTTGGGAAAAAAAACAGGAGCCAGAAAATAGTATTCCACAAACAGGTAGAACATCACAAATGGATTCCAAAGGGCAAAGAGTGATGAGTTTGCAAGTGTTACAAAAATGGGTTTAAAATTGTAATTGTTGGTCACGCTTTACGTTGAATTGTTGGTATTACTGTTATTACTGTGTTATTAGTGTGTAATTATTTATATAAATACAGTGAAACAAGTATTATATTATATTTACTCATTGTTACACTGTATTCATACAAGGATGGTGTTAATGCTTGGGTTAGGCTTAACGCTTAAGGGTTGTGGTTAGGGTTGTAGTTGAGGCTAGTGTTTGGGTTAGGGTTGTGGTTGAGACTAGGGTTAGTGTTGAACTGGGATGTGGACATGAAGCTAGGGTTAGGATTATGGTGAGGATAGATTCAGGGTTGAACTGGGATGTGGACATGAAGCTAGGGTTAAGGTTAGGGTTAGGGTTGAACTGGGATGTGGACATGAAGCTAGGGTTAAGGTTAGGGTTAGGATTGAGTATCGGTTTAGGGTTGAACTGGGATGTGGACATGAAGCTAGGGTTTGAGTTGAGGATAGTTTTAGGGTTGAATTGGTATATGGACATGAAGCTAGGATTAGGGTTATGGTGAGGATAGATTCAGGGTTGAACTGGGATGTGGACATGAAGCTAGGGTTAAGGTTGAGTATCAGTTTAGGGTTGAACTGGGATGTGGACATGAAGCTAGGGTTAGGGTTGAGTATCAGTTTAGGGTTGAACTGGGATGTGGACATGAAGCTAGGGTTAGGGTTGTGGTTGAGGCTGGGGTTGAACCAGGATGTGGACATGAAGCCTCAACCCTAACACTATGCACAGCTGTAACACCAACCCTATCCCTAACCCTTAGTTTAGCAATACATATCATGACCTAGGCCTAGATTAAATCCGTAGTGCGAAAGGTCTGAGTTAAAGCATGACTGACATTTAAAGGCAACATTCCAGTGTTAGCGGAGACTGCATCCACGGTAAAAGCTGTATATGTCAGCTCAGTCGGAAATTATCTTAAAATGGCAACTACTTAAACATCTAGCATCTAGCCCCTAGCATTATGAGTTTTTGTTGCACGGTGCCCCATAATGAGTCATATTACACTGAGCTCAGCTGACATAGTCCCAACACTCTTGGGTGCAGTCGGTGCAATTTAGTAACAGGAAACTAGCTCTGCCAGTGCACTGGTTAATATCATCCAAACGCTTCCAAACTGGCAAATTTACCGGAACAGTTCATACTTTCCAGAGGGGAGAGGGAGTGAGCAGAATGAGAGTGTACTGTAGGTTGTGAAAATAACATTCTGTTCTCCAGTGTGCATGTCCTGTTGAATATCCTCTTTTTCCAGTTTCATTGGTCCATCAACTATTCATTTCAACCCCTTTCACCATTCCATGATATATTCCATGATTGATCATTGAGGTTTAAAAGCTGCATGTCTTTACACATATTTTGCTTTCAGCCCTTTCCATGTAGCCTATTTGGAATTGCCTCACATGGTGATTTCAGGTGAAATGGAAGTCTGCTTTTACTTGACAAAGTACCAGACTGGTGTTTGGTGTGAGGTTACATTAGTTAAGATCCTCAGTTTTGCACTGCAACTTTGTAGCTTTGCTAAGTGCTGGTTTGCCTGGAGGAATTTCTCTTGATGGGCCTACCAGTCAGCAGACGCAAGAGAACGAAGCCTTAGCTTTCTGAGAGATTTATAATTACCTCAAAGCTCTCTCACTCTCGCTCTCTCGCTCTTTCTCTCTTTTTCTCTCTCTCTCTCTTTCTGTGTAATCATAATCTCTGTGTTTATAACAGTTGCTCCCCTAGTTATGATTCATTGAAAGTTTGCCATAAAAATAATGACAAGCTCAGTAAACACATTGGAGACTCTGTTGTGAGGACTAAGTTTGAAACCACAGTGCATTCCATTTGATTGGAGGCTGTGCCTTTATTTATGTTATGTCTGGTGGTGTGGTTTTTCTCCCCTAAAAGACTAAATGTTAGTTTTGGTAAATAGATCCACTAAAATGCAACTTTTGTGGAAAGGCATATACAGTACATACCCATTGGCAAACAGATCATTGAAAAATAAGACAAAATTAAGGATATTGAAAATAATAAAAGAGGACAATAAATAATGTTTGTCAGTTGAAGATCAGAGATGAGAAGTGGAGTTCATTGCTTTTTCAACGCCATTAAAATGTTGCCTTTATCTGAGGCCAAATTACAAAGTGGCCCAATGGCAGAGGATGAGTCAGGTTGAAGAGGGAGGGACAGGTGGCTCGGGGCCATGTCTATCTGCACTGACTAACTTGAAAATTTACATGAAAATGAACTGGTAAGCGACAAGTCCTCCAAGCATCAACACTGAGTTAGCCTGCTGAGCTGAAGCCTAGGCATTAGCTCACAGGAGCTAATGCGAGTCCTCAAATCTCAGGCAAGGTTAGTCATCAGGCAACCAAGAGTCCTGGACCACTTCTTACACAAGCACTCTGCTAGGGTTTATTTGTGGTACATTAACGTCTGTCAAGAACATTTTCAAAATCTGAAGATGGCAGCAAATGTGTAAATGTCTTTTATTCATGTCTGGGTAGCAGTAATAAGAGCATGCAGGGAATGGACTACCAATCGAGGGAAGATTTCAGGGGGAACTAAAGCCTAAAGATTTGCACGTTTGGAATAATCAGGATTTATAGTAGAAGCACTGACAAATATCCTTTCTGTACATTTACATCAAACTGACAAGAAAACTCTTATCGTGATTAATTGAAAAAGTGCACAACTTTATTTAACTACAAAAGACGTATAGAACTTAGAGACCTAACGGTTACCATTCAGATTCAGGCGTTTCTTCTCATGTTGGAACGATATGGAATCAACGTGAATGTAATGTCAGGGAGCAAACTCAATCACTATTCCTCAATATCTGTGATCCATTTGAATCTTTTCACATGGATTGGGAGTACCACTGTCTGAAGCTTTTAGCATTTTTTTTGAGAAAGAGACTTCTTAAATCTGTAGATATTATGAAGTAACTTCATGCACTAAAAATGATTTTTTTTTAAAGTTGTCATAAATGTTTTACCAATGATCAGGTTATCTCTTATAAAAAGACCACAACTGTGAACTGACTGACTGCTAAGCCATTGGACTGTAGATGGATACTACAGTACCATCCATGGGACGGTCCCGAATGGCACAAGCAAGGCACTAAATCCTAATTGCTCCAGGGGCACTGTACAATGGTGACCCTGGCCATGACCCCAATCCTTGCGGTGTCTCAGGGGGAGTTGGGATATGCAAGAAACATATTTCCATTACATACCTCCAACTGGACACAGACGTAAATCCAACGTCTATTCCACTTTGATTCAACATTGATTCAACCAGTGTGTGCCCAGTGGGTTGTGTGTAGCAGGACACATATAAGCACCCTCAAAAATATTGTTATTAGTATTATCATTGTAAATAATGCCCTTGTTTTGACCAGGGCCCTGGTCAAATGTAGTGCATTATATAGGAAACACTTTAGTTACCCATTCCATTCCATCTCACAGAGAGATAAAACAGTCTTTCTTTATTTCTATCAGATTTTTCTACAGCTGAGTTGGTTCAGTGGTTGGGTGCTCTATTAAATAGTTTTCCATTTTTAATAGAATGGGTAGCATGGATAAAACACAGTAATAGCCTCAAAGTGAGAGAATTTAGATTAAACACAATCAAAGAATGCAAAGGCATTTCACTTTTTTTAATGTTTACTCAGCCTCTTTATGCCTGACAAAATAGTTTTCTGTCTCATTGTGAGAATCTTTTCTGAAACAATCTGTATTCTGTCCCCAATTCATACGCATTGGCTATGTAACGATTACTATTCACCCTGCAGCAACAAAGAAATGGACTAGCAATTCACTACTCCTCCACACACAGATGGTCAGTCTGTCATGATGAATAACATTGTAGCTGGGAGGAGATTTTCTCCACGTGTAATGTTGAGTTTACATAGCATGCTAGCCCTAACCTATCTCCTGTTACTTCAATTATGCATGGAGAGTGCTGTGCTGTGCTGTGCTGTGCTCCTCCCTTAAGAATGTGTATGCGTGTTTGTCTGACATAGCAGGGTTGACAAGACACCAGACCAGAGGATCTCTTACTCACAACACATCCACCATGATGATGACTCACCTAGCTATGCATTATAATAATATGACTAAGTCCGCATCCTTAATGGCACTCTATTTCCTACGTAGGGCCTATAGGAAATAGGGTGCCATTTAGGACACAGCCCTGTTTAACATGTGTACTGCAGATTCTCAGGATTAAGGTGCCAACCATTATCTGATCATAGGGAGATGCTGTATGAAAGATCTAATAATTTTTCTTCTTCTTTTCTTTCCTGCCCTACCATCCCTAGCATCCCTACCATCCCTGCCATCCCTACCATCCCTGTCATCCCTAGCATCCCTACCATCCCTGCCATCCCTAGCATCCCTGCCATCCCTGCCATCCCTAGCATCCCTACCATCCCTACCATCCCTGCCATCCCTACCATCCCTGCCATCCCTACCATCCCTACCATCCCTGCCATCCCTACCATCCATACCATCCCTACCATCCATACCATCCCTACCATCCCTACCATCCATACCATCCCTACCATCCCTACCATCCCTACCATCCCTGCCATGCATACCATCCCTACCATCCCTACCATCCATACCATCCCTACCATCCCTACCATCCATACCATCCCTACCATCCCTACCATCCCTGCCATCCCTACCATCCCTAGCATCCCTACCATCCCTGCCATCCCTAGCATCCCTGCCATCCCTAGCATCCCTGCCATCCCTGCCATCCCTAGCATCCCTGCCATCCCTGCCATCCCTACCATCCCTGCCATCCCTGCCATCCCTACCATCCATACCATCCCTACCATCCCTACCATCCCTACCATCCCTGCCATCCCTACCATCCCTAGCATCCCTACCATCCCTACCATCCCTAGCATCCCTACCATCCCTACCATCCCTACCATCCCTACCATCCGTACCATCCCTACCATCCCTGCCATCTGTACCATCCCTACCATCCCTACCATCCGTACCATCCCTACCATCCCTACCATCCCTACCATCCGTACCATCCCTAGCATCCCTGCCATCCCTGCCACCCTAGCATCCCTGCCATCCCTGCCATCCCTAGCATCCCTACCATCCCTGCCATCCCTGCCATCCCTAGCATCCCTACCATCCATACCATCCCTACCATCCCTACCATCCCTAGCATCCCTACCATCCCTACCATCCCTAGCATCCCTACCATCCCTACCATCCATACCATCCCTACCATCCATACCATCCCTACCATCCCTATCATCCATACCATCCCTACCATCCCTACCATCCCTGCCATCCCTGCCATCCATACCATCCCTACCATCCCTACCATCCATACCATCCCTACCATCCCTACCATCCATACCATCCCTACCATCCCTACCATCCCTGCCATCCCTACCATCCCTACCATCCCTAGCATCCCTACCATCCCTGCCATCCCTAGCATCCCTGCCATCCCTAGCATCCCTGCCATCCCTGCCATCCCTAGCATCCCTGCCATCCCTGCCATCCCTAGCATCCCTACCATCCCTGCCATCCCTGCCATCCCTACCATCCATACCATCCCTACCATCCCTACCATCCCTACCATCCCTGCCATCCCTAGCATCCCTACCATCCCTACCATCCCTAGCATCCCTACCATCCCTACCATCCCTACCATCCCTACCATCCGTACCATCCCTACCATCCCTGCCATCCGTACCATCCCTACCATCCCTGCCAACCCTACCATCCGTACCATCCCTACCATCCCTACCATCCCTACCATCCGTACCATCCCTAGCATCCCTGCCATCTCTGCCACCCTAGCATCCCTGCCATCCCTGCCATCCCTAGCATCCCTACCATCCCTGCCATCCCTGCCATCCCTAGCATCCCTACCATCCATACCATCCCTACCATCCCTACCATCCCTGCCATCCCTACCATCCCTAGCATCCCTACCATCCCTACCATCCCTAGCATCCCTACCATCCCTACCATCCCTAGCATCCCTACCATCCCTACCATCCGTACCATCCCTACCATCCCTGCCATCCGTACCATCCCTACCATCCCTGCCATCCCTACCATCCCTACCATCCCTACCATCCCTAGCATCCCTACCATCCCTACCATCCGTACCATCCCTACCATCCCTACCATCCCTAGCATCCCTAGCATCCCTACCATCCCTACCATCCCTAGCATCCCTGCCATCCCTGCCATCCCTACCATCCCTACCATCCGTACCATCCCTACCATCCCTAGCATCCCTACCATCCCTACCATCCCTACCATCCCTGCCATCCCTGCCATCCGTACCATCCCTACCATCCCTACCATCCCTGCCATCCCTACCATCCCTACCATCCGTACCATCCCTACCATCCCTAGCATCCCTACCATCCCTACCATCCGTACCATCCCTACCATCCCTACCATCCCTAGCATCCCTAGCATCCCTACCATCCCTAGCATCCCTGCCATCCCTGCCATCCCTACCATCCCTACCATCCGTACCATCCCTACCATCCCTAGCATCCCTACCATCCCTACCATCCCTACCATCCGTACCATCCCTACCATCCCTACCATCCCTAGCATCCCTACCATCCCTGCCATCCCTACCATCCCTACCATCCCTAGCATCCCTAGCATCCCTAGCATCCCTACCATCCCTACCATCCCTACCATCCATACCATCCCTACCATCCCTACCATCCGTACCATCCCTACCATCCCTACCATCCCTAGCATCCCTACCATCCCTACCATCCCTAGCATCCCTAGCATCCCTAGCATCCCTACCATCTCTACCATCCCTACCATCCCTAGCATCCCTACCATCCCTACCATCCCTAGCATCCCTAGCATCCCTACCATCCCTGCCATCCCTACCATCCATACCACCCACTTTGCCAATGAAATAATCATTCAAATAAATGGCAACATCAAATGGTTTTGTGATTAATAATCCATCTGATTTGATGAAGGATGGAGTTGAATTTGTCTTTCTGCCCATCATTTAATCTAATGTACTCAAGTTTTTTTCCATCATTATTCATTTAGTCACATCTCAATTTGCAGTAAGTCAGCCAGTCAGATGTGCAGCCAGACTTATTAGCCACTCCTTTTGCCTCATCTCATTCAATCATACAGTTTTTCAATTCCTCATCAATCCATGGAGCCTTAACAGTTCAGTCAGTTTCTTAACAGGTGCATGTTTATCAATAATTGGAAGAAGCAATTTCATAAATTCATCAAGTCTGGATGCTCCTCATTAATCACATCAGACCAACAAATATTTTTAACATCATCCACATAAGAGTCACAGCAAAATCTTTTGATTGATCTCTTATACACTATTTTAGGCCCAGCTGTTGGATTGTTGGCTTTCCTGAATATAGCTACTATACTGTGATCACTGCATCCAATGGGTACGGATACAGCTTCAGAACAAAGTTATACAGTATTAGTAAAAATGTGATCGATACATGTGGATGATCTTGTTCCTATAGTGTTTGTAAACACCCTGGTAGGTTGATTAATAACCTGAACCAGATTACAGGCACTGGTTACAGTGAGAAATGTCTCTTGAGTGGACAGCTTGATGAAAACCAGTCAATATTCAGTTCCCCAAGAAAGTAGACCTCTCTGTTTACATCACATACACTATCAAGCATTTCACACACATTATTTAGATACTGACTGTTAGCACTTGGTGGCCTATAGCAACACCCCAAAAGAAAAGGCTTTAGATGTGCCAAGTGAACCTGCAACTACAACACTTCAATAACACCTCCCCCATAAGCTTTTCTGTCTCTTATATAGATGTGATATCCTTGTATTGCTACTGCTGTATCATCCAATTCATTATCTAAGTGAGCCTCAGAAATGACTAATATACCGTATGAATGTTATCTGATGTTAGCAAGTTATTGATTTCGTGAACCTGATTTCTAAGGCTACATATATTAATATGGGCTGTTTTCAGCCCTTTCCTGGTTAGCTTATCAGAGATAGACATCATTCTGAAAAGAGTAAACAAAGCAAGAGAAAAAAATATACATTCAGCAGCAATTGGCAGCAATTGGTGTGTGTGTGCTGCAGGGTTGAAGCTATGAACCCATAGGCTTGGCTCTCTCATCCCTTACAGGTTTCTGGTAGGGACGGTGTAAATTGAGCCTGTCATAACAATGTCTCCACGCCCTCTGGCAGCTTTCATGGCTGGGATCAGTTCTTTCCTCTTCTGGCGCACAGCTTCAGGACAGTCCTCGTTGAGGAAGATATACTGTAAGTTCCTCTCAAGTTCTTGGCTCTTTACAGAACAGCTACCTTGTCCTTGAACCTCAGAAACTTGACCACTATTGGCCTGGGCCTATCACCTGGGCCGGTGGGGGGGGGTTCCAGTCCTGTGGACATGCTCCACCTCAATCTTCCTGTGGTCCATCTTCATTTTCTCAGAGATCATTTCCCTCATTTTGTCCTTAGACACCGTCCAGGTCTCGTGGAGATTCTGCAATTCCATCCACAACCATGTTATTCCACCTTGATTGTCCATCGAGATCATGGATTCACACACAGAACTGATGTCCTGTCTCAATGATTTACAGATTGATTGAATGATTGTCGTCTTGTCATCTTGCTGTTCTCCTATTTCAACTCATCAAGCTGACCCATGCTGGAGATGAAACATGGGCTGTGTCCCAAATGGCACCTTATTCCCTATATAGTGTATTCATTTGCTGGTCAAAAGTAGTGCAATATAAAGGAAATAGGGGGCCATTTGGGACACACAGGGATAAGAAGAACGGTACAGTCCGTCCATACGTCAATTACAGTCAATTGCATTCACTCAGTAGTACAGAAGGAACCATCTTGTTCTGTAAATGCAGAAAATGTTCATTATTCATAGAACATTGATAACTTGATCACTTGTCAATCACTGTTGGGTTCAGTAACTAAATGTGTTATTGTTGTGTGGCGTAAATATAATTTTTCATTCATAACAGTCAACAATATGAAAATATGAAAACATTTAAATCATACCATTTGTGCTTGACCCAAGGGAGAACTACTGCCCCCTCTCATTGAAGCCACGGAAGTTCAAGGAAGAAAACAGGATCCCCCATTATAGTGAATGGAAAAATGTTGATCTTCATGGTCAATCTTCGTGTAAATAAAAATCTAAGACAATTATGGTACTAATAATTTCTTCTCTTACACCATATATACAGTATGTCCTTCAACCGATTATTTTAAAATCACACACATAAGAAGTTATAAGGACAATGTTGTAGCTAATGGCAGCCTGCAGTATCCCGGTCATCCTTCAAGTTAAATGACTCAATGAGAGAGGCAGCACTAAACCTCTCTGCAACGTCCCTTCTTGGAGTAGCTCCTACTGTGCATGTTATGTCTACATGAATCTCCAACTTAACTGACTTCATTTGGCTTCAATTCGCTGTTGAGTCTTCATAAAGGAATGAATGGCGTCACATGATCGATGGCTTGGTCCACTATATACAGTCATTGGCTTGACCCTACATACCATAACTCCAAGGAAATGTTTTATTGCGAAGAGATTTATCAACATATTCATACTTGCAGACACCAGTGAATTCCTACCCAAAGAAACTTGTTTTTTTTCTTGAAGTCATGTACAGTAAAGTGAACAAAGGATCAATTGTCAAGGAGCCCAATCTTTTTTTTTGTGACCAACTTTTTATTTAGTTTGGTAATTTTTCTTTTTCAAAAGAGGGATACAGGTACAAAAGCAAAATAAATGCATACAAAGATAACCCCGACCCATTCCCACCTCAGTCCCCGTCAGATATGTGAGTGAAGCGGATTTGGAGCGGAGCGTGCCCAATTTGACTGGAGCGTGGAGTGAGATTCCCAAAGGCTGAAGCTTTGGCCTTCTCACTCGCTCCAATTTTGCTCCAGTAGCGTTCCAGTAGTGGTCACTTCTGGAGCTGAGGGCATACCCGGCCCAGCATGCATTTGTAGTCTACTTGTGTGCTGCTATGTAAGTCACCTTGCTTTAGACACTGTCATAGAGTTCACTAAATATTTTCATAAAGAAACTAATAAAAACACACAGGTGCTAAATCAAGGTGACTTACAAAGATGAGGACCAAGAGCAAGAGAGGTGGTGCGATGATTTAGTGTCCACAACCAAAGAATCATTGTGGAATCTCAATCGCACTCCACACTGCCCTTTCCCACCTGGACAAAAGGAACACCTATGTAAGAATTCTGTTCATTGACTACAGCTCACCATTCAACACCATAGTGCCCACAAAGCTCATCACTAACCTAAGGACCCTGGGACTGAACACCTCCCTCTGCAACTGGATCCTGGACTTCCTGATGGGCCGACCCCAGGTTATAAAGGTAGGCAATAACACATCTGCCACGCTGATCCTCAATACGGGGGCCCCTCAGGGCTGCAGCTTAGTCCACTCCCACGTGGGCAAGCACCAGTCCAACACCATCATTTAGCTGTCTGACAACACAATACTGTCACGCCCTGACCTTAGAGATCCTTTTCATGTCTCTATTTTGGTTTGGTCAGGGCGTGAGTTGGGGTGGGCATTCTATGTTTTGTGTTTCTATGATTTTTTCTATGATGATTCTATGTTTTGGCTGGGTATGGTTCTCAGTCAGGTACAGCTGTCTATCGTTGTCTCTGATTGGGAACCATACTTAGGTACCCTTTTTTCCACCTGTGTTTGTGGGAAGTTAACTTTGTTTGATGGCACATAGCCTTAAGCTTCACGGTTTGTTTGGTATTGTTTATTGTTTTGTCGGCGTCATTTCTTAAAGTAAAATGTACGCTCACCACGCTGCACCTTGGTCCTCATCCTTCAACAGTCGTGACATGTATCCCCACAAGGAAGCAACTCCAGTCTGTAGGTCACTTCAATATATTGTCCATTGTTCATTAATTGGCGTGGAGTCAACATTGTCTAAATGTCCTGGAACATAGGAAATAAGTCCAATGTTCAGCAATAATAATACTAATAATTGTGTTTCTTTAACCCAATTGAGTGGGTTTCCTCATCATTGTCTTAGGAGCACAATCTTATGAAAGGTTTGGTATTTTCTTATCGACCAGAAGCCTCGATCCAGTTCAGAAGCTATTCATTGATCTAAAATCTGTCATTTTAAGATTGCAGCCAAACGCTTATATCATATAACAGACAATAAATAGATCTTTCAATCTGCTATTTTTTATTTGAAAATACAAAACTCACCTCATGAACAGTCAGGGAAGAAGAGGGTGCAATTTCAATAACATAATTTGCTTGGCTTGAGGGATGTTGGCAAGATGTATGGATACAACATGGATGGGAACCACAACCAGCATGGAACAGGCATACTGTATCTGCGGCCCAAAGAGCACCCTCTTCCCTATATAGTGCATTACCTTTGACCAGGGCTCTTAGGGTGTTTATAGACAATGAAGGGCTATAGTCATAAGTAGTGCACTATATAGGGAATAGGGTGCCATTTAAGACACAGCCTGTGTCTTTAGGCTGGCTGGGACCTTGAGGAGGCTTCCATGTCTGTCGCAGGCACCCCCTGCCTGGATGAAATTAATGTGCTGCTGGGTGCCTTCTGGGCCATTGGATTCACAAATCCCTGTTTAGTCTCAGTCTCTTGTCGTGGATGTGCTGCAGCAGTATCCTCCCTCTTTGCTCAACAGTGTGGATGAGAGGTTTCAGGCCACGTGCCCCCCCTCGGCTCTCCCAGAATTGCTTGTCCATATACAGAGAGCTCAGGAGCATGCTCTCCAAACAGCCAGACTGGAGAACTGATACAGCTCTCTCTGGAAACCTGCCAGGAAAATACAGTAAGACTGTCAAATCCAGACAAATACCAGACAGCGGATATCAAACCCAATTGACTGTGCATAATGTGATGGTGTGGGCTATTTTAGTTTAATCTACCAACAGTTATACTTAATCTCTGAAGTATTCAGAAAGAAATAACAACACTGCATAGCCAGAGTTGTGAAGATCCGCCCACTCGCTTCACTGGATTTATAAAACACACATTAAGGCTGTGTGATGTGGGGTTGATGTAGGGTTCAACTGAGCTTCTGTACACTAAGGTGCTTCCTAAATGGCACCCAATTGCCTATATAGTGCAGTACTTTTGGCCAGTACTTCTGGCAGACTAAGCCTATTTCCATGATTCTGTCTAGCCTTGAATAGAGACTGGATAATAGATGTTTGTACTCACTCATCGATGCCCTCTACTAAGCGGAAGTTGAGGTTGTCATGGGGATGATTTGGCCTGCCTGCATTGTCTATAAACACCAGTCTGGTAGGCTCTACCCTCCTCACCTGTAGAAGAAAACATAGACATACACAGCTTAGTTTAGCATAAAGTATCATCAACACTAACTGTATCTCTTTGATAGATATTAATATAGTAATTATGAGATGAGAGGAAGGCTCGGGAGACTAACTTTAAACTAGATATTACTCTTTTACACCTCTCACTATATATCAAACTATAAATCAAAGTTTATTGTTCACATACAGTGTTATAGTGTAATGGCGGGTGCAGTGAAATGCTTGTGTTATTAGCTCCGAACAATGTACTAAAAATGTCAAAGTACACAAAACATCTTCAAAAACGAAGAAATAAGAAATCATAATTGTCAGGACAGATCCAGTTAACAACCCAAATAACACTGTGTGAGTAATTCAAATGCAATCTACTATATTACAGTGAGCCAGGTCAAGAATCCAGTATATAGATACCAAGTCAACTCTTACTCATTTCTACAACAGTCAAAATAATAATGTGTAATGTGCTTAATAGAATCCTATTTGTCTTTTCAAATAGTTCAGCAGGTTTAGTGGAAAGAGGGAGTCATTTTTCCACAAAGCAGTTGTAAAAGAATAGTGATCATCTTTATCCAACATCGGAATTCTCTTTGTTAAGAAGAAAAGGTCTGGATAGAAATAATAATATTAGTATATGTAGAGGTCTGTTTACATTGTCCTATTAGATTATTTAGACAAGCCTCCTCCTAAACCTCCTGCAGGCTATTGTCTTACATTATGTCCAAGTAAGTAAGTAAGCCTTGTCTGAGCCAGAATGGCCCATACATTATGTCCATGTGATGTTTTCTTGGGTGTGATAGGATAGTTACCAGGATGTGAACCAGCACTAGATCCTTTGAGTTCCTGCACTTGGTATGTAGCAGGTTCTCCACACATGGTTCTGCTGGGTCAGGCTGGAAACCGCAGCAGTACCGGTCCAGACGATCATTCACCTGCACGGGGGGGAATGGAAGAACATGGATTAGTTGGGATTGACCATCAACAATGTCCTTTCCATAGAATTACATACAGAACTGTGTAGCAGAGGTTCCCAATTGTTTTAGTTTTTACAATTCCTGATTGTATACCGATCTAAAACAACACATAGATCTGTGATTCTTTAGGCTAGAAACAAGCGGTAAAACACCCAAGGAAGACACGACTCGGATGCACATGGGATTATATTTGCTTGGTCTCTATGATATTCAGAAGCTGAGCTACGACCTTCTAAAGTCGAGGAGTGAAAGAAATTGGACTATGCGTCATTTCAGACTTTGCTTGGGGAGTAATCTTATACAATGTGACTCTGTGGCTATCAATTGATCTATTAACTTTGTATAAAATAGAACATGAATAATTTAATTGAGTGTTCATATAAATGATCATAATAAAACATGTTTGATAACGGCCTAGACTATTTTCTTCATCCATTATTATGATTATTATCATTAAAAAAAATGTAGAATTGGGCCTCCCGGGTGGCGCAGTGGTTAAGGGCGCTGTACTGCAGCGCCAGCTGTGCCACCAGAGACTCTGGGTTTGAGCCCAGGCTCTGTCGTAACCGGCCGCGACCGGGAGGTCCGTGGGGCAACGCACAATTGGCCTAGCATCGTCCGGGTTAGGGAGGGGTTGGCCGGTAGGGATATCCTTGTCTCATCGTGCACCAGCGACTCCTGTGGCGGGCCGGGCGCAGTGCACGCTAACCAAGGTTGCCAGGTGCACTGTGTTTCCTCCGACACATTGGTGCGGCTGGCTTCCGGGTTGGATGCGCGCTGTGTTAAGAAGCAGTGCGGCTTGGTTGGGTTGTGTATCGGAGGACGCATGACTTTCAACCTTTGTCTCTCCCGAGCCCGTACGGGAGTTGTAGCGATGAGACGAGATAGTAGCTACTAAAACAATTGGATACCATGAAATTGGGGAGAAAACGGGGTAAAAAAAATTAACAAACAAAAAAATGAGGAAATTAGCTTCAGAACAACACTGTTTTCCTAGTTCCCACAAATGAAACAAATTCAAGCTGGTGGTGTATTTATTATATGCTATCTCAATAAACAGTAATAAAAAAAAGTGGTGGGTGCAGAGAAAGGACCACATGTTTTACATGTGAAAAAGGGGCCCTGGTGAAAAAAGGTTGGGAACTCCTGATTTATAGGATCTCTTCGGTCCTTTCTTTATAAAGAACTTCAGACTCCAGAACAGAACATTTTCCAAGAGGAAAATCAAGGGTGACTACAAGAAACAAGTAGAAAATGTATTTACTTTCTGAAATCATCAACCATAGCAAATAACTCTTACCGCTTGTTCGCTATGCAGTCATTGATCATTTTGTTGACAGAAATCCAAATGCAAAGTGTTGATAGAGTTAGTGACAGTTAAGCCTTTGGCATGAGAGCGAGAGGGAGAGGGAGGTGAGAGGAGGAGTGGAATGGTGAGAGGAGGAGTGGGGGGATGGTGAGAGGAGGGATGATGAGGAGGTAGTTACTTGTGTGAGACAGACCCCTGCGGGAACTTTGACTTTGAGGTCAGAGGTCACCAGAGTTGATTACAGTAAGAGGTGGATCGGTCATTGTAGGTCAATCACCTGCAGTGAGTGCAAACCAGAGCAAGCTAGCGAAAGCAGTAAGACTGCTTCTTTTGCCACCTCATTTATTGCATTAAGTCCAATTTTATGAACAAGAGTGCTATAGAAAAGCCAAACTTTTAAGTGTACTTTAAATTCATATCTATTGTAACTTCAGACTGACTTCTCTCCACTTCACCAACTTCAATAATCACTGTTTAAAGAAGGAAGCTTGACTTTTTTCAAAGTTAACACCCATCATATTATATTTGTTCATGCATGTATGCATTCACTGCAGTTGATTTGTTTTTGCATTTTCACACAAAAAAATCCCTAATTATAATGATCCAACATCAACACCTGTGGTGTCATTCTCTTCCCCATTACACCGCCGAACAAACCAACTATCAGGGGAGGAAGGGAGCAATGTCGTCATTGTTGTTAAACTGAGAAGTGAAGGCATTGCCACACTCCTCTGAGAGTTACCAAGGTGAGATATGCCCCCAGGGCTGTCTGGGCCTCTCTGTGGTAAAACTCACACCACACCATTTCGCTTCACTTCTTTCGCGCCTTCAGGAGTTCTCACATCCCTACTACATTTCACCCTGACACTAGAATACACTCATTCGCGTAGGGACAGAGTACAAGAGTCTCCTGGATACGGCTCCAGTGTTGACATACAGTATTACACCATCACCAAGTCTCTGGGAAACAGGACATGCTATTAAGGTCTATATCACACACAATAAAATCACAAGCAATTACAACAAGCCTACTCACAACTAATGCATAGCGATACATCAGTAGCCTTCTTAGCCTACAATGGCAATTCAAAGCATCCAAGGCAATGACCAACAACGAGGACACTTGGCGCAAGGTCCTCTGTCTCCTCTGTTTTTCCCAGGCAAAGTGCGTGTGTGACTGTGTGTCCTTCACACTGTTCCCCTTGCTAATTGGTGTTAGGTTCCACATCAGAGCCATTAGATGTGTTAAATGAGCAGGTAGGAACAAGTGTTACAGGGTCCCAGTCAGCAATTCCACTGAATCAATACAATCAATACAGTTGGCCATGTTACAGGTATTGACTTCTGCAAAGAGACTACTCATGTATTATTCATGCAGTGGCTAATCGCATCCCAACTGGCACCCTATTCCCTATATAGTGCACTACTTTTGATCAGAGCCAGTCAAATCTGGTGCACTATATAGGAATAGCGTTCCATTTTGTATTCAGCCACTATTATCTCCCCCCACACTTTAGTTACCCATTCCATTCCATCTCACAGAGAGATAAGACAGTCTTTCTTTCTTTTTATCAGATTTTTCTACAGCTGAGTTGGTTCAGTGGTTGGGTGCTCTATTAAATAGTTTTCTATTTTTAATAGAATGGGTAGCATGGGATAAAACACAGTAATAGCCTCCAAAGTGAGAGAATTTAGATTGAACACAATCAAAGAATGCAATTTGTGACTAATCTCTTTTCGAGGCATTTAATTTGTTTTATGTTTACTCAGCCTCTTTATGCCTTAGAAAAATTGTTTCCTTCTCATTGTGAGACATTATTTTCTGAAACAATATGTATTCTGCCCGCAATCTCTATTGGCTATGTAACGATGACTGTTCAACCTGCAGTAACAAAGGAATGGATGGAATTTTTCTAAATGTTTTGTTTAAAATGTAAATGTTTTGTTTACTATGTGGTGTCCTTCATCATATTTTTTCTGCCAGTTATAGACCACCCTTTTCAAAGAGCACCTAATACTAAGTCTCCATGGACTTGTAGTTTTTACCCATGAGCGCACCAGCACACTGTTTATTTATTCTGGTGTTTTTTTCTAAACAAAGAAATTGACTTCCTTTTGGCTATAGAGACAGACAGCGAGAGGAGCAGCTGCTATCACTTTCCTCTCAGTCCTTCCTAATGTAGACTTAGGCATCCGTGATTGCCGAGCATCACCATGGCAACCCTGACTTTGACTTCACACTGCCAGCGGCCAGTCATCGGGTCTTTAGAGGCCTGATGAAGACCGAGTACATTGTACTCTCTCTATACTATACGTACTAACTCTCTCTTACATGCAACACACATCATTGGGCTGTTGGCTTCATTGCCACCTCTCATTCCCTAATGGCAGCTTAGATATTCCCCATGCAGAATTACTCAGCTTTACACACACACACACACACACACACACACACACACACACACACACACACACACACACACACACACACACACACACACATGATCCTCCATCTGGCTCTTACAAGGACCATCAGCCATCATTTATTACACAATAAAGATCTCCAACTTCATTATAAATCACTGGCAGATCATAAACGAGTTTGAAGCTAAATTAGAGACAAACATTGTGTTGATTTTTTTATTGAACTGCGTTGATACATTCATCTACTGTAATAGACGAGAATGATAATGTTCATTCATCTAGTGGGAGAATTATATATATTTTTTATTTATTTTTTATTTCACCTTTATTTAATTAACCAGGTAGGCCAGTTGAGAACAAGTTCTCATTTACAACTGCAACCTGGCCAAGATAAAGCAAAGCATTGCGATAAAAACAACAACACAGAGTTACACATGGGATAAACATTCGTACAGTCAATAACACAATAAAAAATCTGTATACAGAGTGTGCAAATAAAGTAAGGAGGTAAGGCAATAAATAGGCCATAGTGGCAAAGTAATTACAATTGAGCAATTAACACTGGAGTGACAGATGTGCAGATGAGGATGTGCAAGTATAAATACTGGTGTGCAAAAGAGCAGAAAAAAACAAAAACAAATATGGGGATGAGGTAGGTAGTTGGTTGGATTGGCTATTTACAGATGGGCTGTGTACAGCTGCAGCGATCGGTAAGCTGTACTGACAGCCGATGCTTGAAGTAATGACTTATTATGTTGTAGGTCTAGTAAGCTGATGGGATGCACTCACAACAATACCCTTCTACCTGTGATCCATGAAAAAACATAATTATCTGATAATCAATTACATTTATCGCTCCAGACAGAGAGATCTCCACACTCTTTTCATTGGCCGGTATCTTTTAATCAAAGGCAGTTTAGTGAGTAGAGTTCTTCAGATGATAAGACCTTGGCAATACAATCCAGTGCTCAAATAGGCTCATTATCAAGGACTGCCAGCCTACTATTAGACAAGGTCGGTGGATTTCATCAAGTGCTCAAATAGGCTCATTATCAAGGACTGCCAGCCTACTATTAGACAAGGTCGGTGGATTTCATCAAGTGCTCAAATAGGCTCATTATCAAGGACTGCCAGCCTACTATTAGACGAGGTCGGTGGATTTCATCCAGTGAGAATGTTCTTTAATATAAATGCAAAACAAGAGCTGAATCCCAAATGGCACCCTACATCCTTTGTAGTGCACCACTTTTAACCAGGGCCCACAGGGCTCTGGTCAAAAGTAGTGCACTTTATAGGGAATATGGTGCCATTGGGGAAACAACCAAGGACCATTGGCTGCCATGAGTTTTCCCAGTCTGCCTGAACTCATGAGTCCTTATCAACTGGACCCTCCATAGGGACGTTAAGTGAATCACTAGCTAACTGTCAGTTTATACAGCGTACTGGAATAACAACTGTACAGAACTTACATCTCTCAAGGTGAGGTGAGATTTCAGTCAGAACTCTAGTATATGCATTATTTCCATAGGTTGTCTTCACATGGTGTGATTGAAAGGATATAGAAGTTTGGATGTGTACGTTTGAGTGGCACATCAGGATAAAACTGGGCTAAGGTTAGGGATACGGTTAGGAATTAAGATCGGGTTAGAATGCCTGGCATTAGGAGCCATATAAAACCTAACAGTCACATATGAAATCTAACAGTCTGTAACGGCATTCCTCCTCCTCTTCTGAGGAGTAGCGAGAAGGATCGGAGGACCAATGCGCAGCGTGGTATGTGTCCATAACGTTTATTTTAAGACATAAACTGAACACTATGAAATACAAAACAATAAATGTGAACATGAACGAAAACCCGAAACAGTACCGTGTGGCAACAAACACTCACACGGAAACAAACACCCACAACTCAAAAGTGAAACCCAGGCTACCTAAGTATGATTGTCAATCAGAGACAACTAACGACACCTGCCTCTGATTGAGAACCATACTAGGCTGAACTCAAAACCCCAACATAGAAAAACACACATAGACTGCCCACCCCAACACACGCCCTGACCATACTAAATAAAGACAAAACAAAGGAAATAAAGGTCAGAACGTGACACAGTCACATATAAAATCTAGCAGTCACATCCACTACCTATCCGTTTTTCTGACCTCTGAACTCTAGCCAATGTATCTCTTAAACGTTCAAATAAATTCTGTCAATAAGTTAAATAAAAGGCTTTAACAAGTGTGATTGGAGGATACAGTGTTATCAGTTGTTCTATACCTGTAGGAGGAAGTCAAAGAGTGCCAGGTGCCCCCACTCTGCATGGTGAACCCCCACACAGGGGGTCTCGTTGAGGGCCACGCCGCTGCCACTTCCACACCTGGCCCTCAGCAGGCTCTGGTACTGGGGCCAGGTGAGAGGGAACGAGTTCTGGTCATTGTCATCATCAGCCAGGTGCTGGATGCCTGGGTCCCACCACACCGCGGGTCTGGCTGCCCCCCTGGTGTATTTATAAGGCAGGATGTCACTGTGGAAGTCCCTGAGCACTGTGGGCAGACTCCTGTTCAAGCCCAGAACACGGTCTAAATGGAAAGCGAAGACTTCGAACCAGTCGTCTGGACGTTTGATCAGGGCACACAGACCCTGTTGGCAGTGCCCACTGTGGTCAGCCAATGGAGCCCCAAGAGAAGGGGGATGATGAGGGGCACCAAGCCCTACATGGAGGACCTGTCCGTGGGCTGGGAGCCTAGCCTTACTGACAACCTCACTGCCCGAGAGGAACTCCATCTTGTGAATGTCGTCCTTGCTGAGCCATGGCACAGAGTCAGGGTCCCCAGTCCTTATTCTCCGTGTGTCAGTGTCTGGGAACTCCCTCTCTCCAGCTGACATCTTACACCAGTGGGCCTCCCCCTCACTCCCTTTCTCTGGCTCTGCTGCTGTTTTTGCTGTGGGCCGGGTCTTTTTACGCCCAGACAAAGGCTGTCTGTCACGTTTCCTGAGTTCTCTGGGGACCTTTTTCACAGCCTGCTGCTTGGTTAGGTTCTCCCTCCCTTCTTTCCCTGCCTGCCCTGCCTGCCTGGTTTGCCCCTGGTCCTGCCTCTGTTCATCTGGAGTACATTTGTGCTCAGAGTCAGACAGGCCGAGTAGTAGAAGGGCGGCAGTAGAAGGGCGGCTCTGGCTGTGCGCTACAGTCTGGGTCACGGCTGGGTGGAGGTTCCTTTGTCTGGGAAGAGGTGGTGGCTGGGTGGAGAGCTCTGAACCACTGCAGTTGGTTAGATGGCTTCCATCATGCCTTATTAGCACAGCATTGACTGTCAATGGCGGGGTATCATGTTGTTTGTCTCTACTAGAACTTGGCGGCATCTCTTTCTTCTCTTTCCTTTTGGAGGCGATGCCCTTAGTTTTACGATTCTTCTTGTAGTTGCTGTGAGTTCTCTCACCTGTCATGCTAGCTGCTCTCCTATCCAGTTTGGGCTGGGCAATGACCAGGTGATGCTTTGAGGACTCTTTGACTTTGTCACTCTGCTTCCAACCTCCACTGTGACCTTTGAGGGGTAGAGGAAGATGGTGTTGGTGGTGAGGGGCCAATGAGGCCCTTTCCCTGGGTCTTGCCCTCGCTCTATACCCTTTGGCTCCAGCAGAGCTCAGGCCTCGTGAGGGCAGCCTGCGTGTCTCAGAGGGGGGGAAGGGGAGGATGTTGATCACCACCACAGACAGGGTAAAGAGGAGGAGGAAGGCCCACACTGCCCACCTCTTGCAGCAGATCTTGGACCACACTCTTAAGGCCTGCATGCATGGGAAACAGAAAACAAAGAGAATGTTAGGTCTGTAGTTGGGAGCAAACCACCAAAAAGCCATGATTATAATGGAGCAGAGCCATAAATCAAAGATCATATATTTACTCTCTAAACTGTACAGTCGCTGGTCGGCCACTGAACAGCTCAGATTCCAGTGTGTGTTTACAGAAGAGGAAACTTGAATCTCTCAGAGGTTGACAAATGCAAATATCGGTACACAGACTGAAGGACAAGGGCAAACCAAAAACATAGAGATGAAGCAACCTGTGCTTAAGAATAAAATGATTTGGTAAGTTATTCTGTTTAAAACACTATGGAGAGAGAGAGAGAGAGAGAGAGAGAGAGAGAGAGAGAGAGAGTTGATCCACATGTATCCCGTCTGCAATGCACACAAGTGTAAATAAAGCCTTTTTCAGTCACAGCTGGGCTTTCCTCAGCTTATATTGTAGGAGAGTTGCAGTTGCTGAGTTGAGACAAATACTATGGCAAACAAGATATTGCAGCATTCCCTTTTGCACGCCAGTTCATCCAGAATGTGCTGATAGACACTGCGTGCCAAATGGTATATAGTGCACTCCTTTTGACCGTGGCCCATAGGGAATAGGGTGCCATTTGGGACACAACCAGATTCTGAATGTCTTACTTCTACTGCAGCCTCTGTGATGATGAATTACTTTTCTGTGGCATAGGCCTAAATACAAACCGGTCCCATTCCATAAAGTCTCCATCGTATATATAGAGTATGTATGCCATAGAGATGAATCCATTCAGATGGATCTCTATGGAATATGCTCTCAATGTTATTCAAACCTATGGTAAATCCAGAGGCAGTTATTTATCTGAATCACATATCAATGAAAGGATTAGGCTATTGTATAGAGCTATAGAGGCTATGGGATAGAGCTATATATGCTATGGTATAGAGCTATAGAGGCTATGGTATAGAGCAATAGAGGCTATGGTATAGAGCTATAGAGGCTATTGTATAGAGCGATAGAGGCTATGGTATAGAGCTATATAGGCTATGGTATAGAGCTATAGAGACTATGGTATAGAGCTGTAGAGGCTATGGTATAGAGCTATAGAGGCTATGGTATAGAGCTATAGAAGCTGTGGTATAGAGCTGTAGAGGCTATGGTACAGAGCGATAGAGGCTATGGTATAGAGCTATAGAGGCTATGGTATAGCTATAGAGGCTATGAGCCATGACTACATGGAACTCTCTCCCACCTCAGTTAACCCAAGCAATAAAATCAGAAAAAAAATACCCTTAATAACACCACCTCACTGCACAACGTGGACTCTGAAGACACACACTAACACATGCTATACACACATTATTCTTAGTAATGTAATATAGTATTGTAAAACTGTAATACATAAAATTTGTATGATGTTTTGTATGATGTCATGTTTAATTTCTGTTTGGGCCTCAGGAAGATCCCTATTAGAAACAGCTAATGGGGATCCTAATAAAATACTAAAGACTAAATATTATGGTTCCATGCGATCTTCACATACATACAGTATTATTATGAATATAACTTAGCTTCTTCCATCTTTTTGTTTCTAATCTTTTCTATTTTGTCTGTGTTACATTTAGATAAATATTTAGTAACAGTGACTAGTGAGAAACTGTCATCAAGGATCAGCTTTACTGGCCCACAATGCAACTCTACTAATTACATAACCAATAGTAGGTGAAAGCAGTCATCTCTCAGAAAGACAACCTACATCAGCTGTCCCTCTGCCTGCCTCTGTCCTGTCCTCGCTCCTCTCTTTCTCTCTGAGGGAATTCAACCTAAGGAATGTTTCAAACCCATGAGATCTTTTCCCAGTCGGTGGCTGACGACAGTTTTACAGCTTTCCCAGAACCCACCTGTGAATGGATTTCATTATGCTCTTCTAAAAGAATGTCATGCCAGTAGTTCTGACTGAGTCAGGGGTCCTGATGGGCTTTTAGATGTCCGTGGAGATCCCTGTCTGAATAAGATCTACTACTTAGCCAGCTGACTTACCCAGCTAACCCCCAGGAATATGAATAGTAGATCTGAGATAGTTGGATGGGTAGAATATAGTATACCACCAGAATATGGTGGTAGCTCCATCTTGCCCTCTGATAGGCCAGGTGAAATTCCCGCCATATTGCTTGCACCTATCCAATCCTCTCATATCTACAGAAGTACCCATAGGATGTATATCTAGGGATTAATTTGCATAAGATATGTCCTGCACCTATACTGTAATGTACATTGTAATAAGCTCCTGAGCAGCAGAGATATTCTTTGGCGGTGGGTGGATGAGGTTTCACCATGCCACGGTCCAACACCCTCACTCCAGTAACGCACTGCACCAGCCTCCAGTAACGCACTGCACCAGCCCCCAGTAATGCACTGCACCAGCCTCCAGTAACGCACTGCACCAGCCTCCAGTAATGCACTGCCCCAGCCTCCAGTAACGCACTGCACCAGCCCCCAGTAATGCACTGCACCAGCCTCCAGTAATGCACTGCCCCAGCCTCCAGTAACGCACTGCACCAGCCCCCAGTAATGCACTGCACCAGCCTCCAGTAACGCACTGCACCAGCCTCCAGTAATGCACTGCACCAGCCCCCAGTAATGCACTGCACCAGCCTCCAGTAACGCACTGCACCAGCCTCCAGTAACGCACTGCCCCAGCCTCCAGTAACGCACTGCACCAGCCTCCGCCTGGCAAAGCCAGTAGACTCACTCACACTCACTGATGGAACCTGCTCTCCAAGAACACATTAATCACATTCCAAAAGTTCTGGAATTTTGTGGAAGTGACACAGATGCACCCTGTCTTGACCCTTTCCAAATCCTTTCCAAATCCAGTGACTCAGTTTGTTTTCCCAGTGGTTTGGCCAACCAGCTCTAATTAGTGGTCAGGCATGTAGCACCTTTTATGTCTGTGTGTCTGTGTGACCGTGTGACTGTGTCAACATGAAGACATCGTGTTGTTTCTTAGTGGCTTTAGCACTTCTCTATAGCAGACATGCACAGCAAGGGGGTTTGATACACAGCTCAACACCAAACCACAGCACAAAAAAACAACAAGACAAATGCCTTGGTGTCATATTTGCTAGGAATTTGAATCATCACAAAAACAAAATAGCACGAAATTGACACAAAGTCATTGTTGTATTGCATGGCTGGTGTTGAACGGTTTTCAGGTCACATGCTATACGATCTGATACATGTCTACACAACACATCTTAGCACCTACAGTTGAAGTCGGAAGTTTACATACACTTAGGTTGGAGTCATTAAAACTTGTTTTTCAACCACTCCACAAATGTCTTATATAGTTTTGGCAAGTCGGTTAGGACATCTACTTTGTGCATGACACAAGCAAATTTTTCCAACGATTGTTTACAGACAGATTATTTCACTTATAATTCACTGTATCACAATTCCAGTGGGTCAGAAGTTTACATACACTAAGATGACTGTGCCTTTAAACAGCTTGGAAAATTCCAGAAAATGATGTCAAGGCTTTAGAAGCTTCTGAAGCTGCTAATTGACCTAATTTGAGTCATTTGGAGGTGTACATGTGGATGTATTTCAAGGCATACCTTCAAACTCAGTGCCTCTTTGCTTGACATCATGGGAAAATCAGCCAAGATCTCAGAAAAAAAATTGTAGACCTCCACAAGTTTGGTTCATCCTTGGGAGCAATTTCCAAAAGCATGAAGGTACCACGTTCACCTGTACAAACACCATGGGACCACGCAGCCGCCATACTGCTCAGGAAGGAGACGCTTTCTGTCTCCTAGGGGTGAATGTACTTTGGTGCGAAAGGTGCAAATAAATCCCAGAACAACAGCAAAGGACCTTGTGAAGATGCTGGAGGAAACAGGTACAAAAGTATCTATATTCACAGTAAAATGGGTCCTATATCGACATAACCTGAAAGGCCGCTCAGCAAGGAAGAAGACACTGCTCCAAAACCTCCATAAAAAAGCCAGACTACGGTTTGCAACTGCACATGGGGACAAAGAACGTACTTTTTGGAGAAATGTCCTCTGGTCTGATGAAACAAAAATAGAACTGTTTGGCCATAATGACCATCGTTATGTTTGGAGGAAAAAGGGGGAGGCTTGCAAGCCGAAGAACACCATCCCAACCATGTGAAGCATGGGGGTGGCAGCATCATGTTGTGGGGTGCTTTGCTACAGGAGGGACTGGAACACTTCACAAAATAGATGGCATCATGAGGGAGGGAAATTATGTGGATGTATTGAAGCAACATCTCAAGACATCAATCAGGAAGTTAAAGCTTGGTCGCAAATGGGTCTTCCAAATGGACAATGACCCCAAGCATACTTCCAAAGTTGTGGCAAAATGGCTTAAGGAAAACAAAGTCAAGGTATTGGAGTGGCCATTTCAAAGCCCTGACCTCAATCCTATAGAAAATGTGTGGGCAGAACTGAAAAAGTCCATGCGAGCAAGGAGGCCTACAAACCTAACTCGGTTACACCAGCTCTGTCAGGAAGAATGGGTCAAAATTCACCCAACTTATTGTGGGAAGCTTGTGGAAGGCTACCCATAACGTTTGACCCAAGTTAAACAATTTAAAGGCAATGCTACCAAATACTAATTGAGTGTATGTAAACCTCTGACCCACTGGTAATGTGACGAAAGAAATAAAAGCTGAAATAAATCATTCTCTCTACTATTATTCTGATATTTCACATTCTTAAAATAAAGTGGTGATCCTAACTGACCTAAGACAGGGCATTTTTACTCAGATGAATTGTCAGGATTTGTGAAAAACTGAGTTTAAATATATTTGGCTAAGGTGTATGTAAACTTCTGACTTCAACTCTAACTAACACTTTAGAACACTAGAAGAATACAGCTTCACTTTAATGAGTGGAATCATCCTCGTCAATTACCTTTCTTGCAGTGATCTTTACCAATTGTTGTTCAGCATTTGTCTGTGTTCCACTTCAGTCTAATTCCAGCTATGACAACTGCAAGGCTGGAATTCTATTAGGCTGTAGCCTCCCACTCGTTTCAGCAGGCCAGGTGTCTGATGGCTTTACCTTCTGGTCCATTCTTTTTACATCTCTTCTCCTTTAGTAGACGGAACGCTCGAGGACAGGTTTGCAGGAATGCTGAGACATGCAACAAATGCTTTACAGGATTCAAAGAAGATTAGGAGAAAATCAGTCTCATTATTTTCTATGTTTAGCGGAGAGGGGGAGGAGGAGAAAGAGGAGAGGAAGGTGGAAGTAGGGAGGGGAGAGAGAGAAAAAGGGAGAGAGAGAAAGGGTGAGGGTGAATACTGTAGACGAATAGCATTAATATTACACAGAGAATAGCATCTGAAAAGAGCTCCCAAAGTAGCCTTGTTCAGTGGGAGGAGAACAGACTGTTTTGGTGGTCAGGGACTGTCACAGTCATATTCTGGTAAAGCACTGGTTTGCAGCTCTATTAGCATAACCACGTACACTAGATGTGGAAGAGGCTCTCTCTCTTTCCTGCTGATATGTTGTAGTTAATCACCCATTGAGAATGAAACTCCTGCATGGCAGGACAAAGGAGTACATTCTCTCGCCATTCTACCATGGCAAAACTGATACACTGTGACTACACACAGAATATTATTCCGTTAATGGGCCTCATCTACTTGGTAATGGGCATGTATGAATTGTATGTGTGAAATTGTGTGAAAACATATCTATTCGCTTAAGTGCACGTGTGTCTATCTGTGTGTATGGTGTGACAACCCTCCCACTCTGTCTGCCGTATTCTTTCTCTTTGCTCTCGTTTTCCTTATTAGGATGCTGGTGGGTGGAGCTGGGAGGGTCGTCAGCGACATGGGACACACCTGGGCCCTGGTGTGTCCCGGGATAAATACACCTCTTCCCCATTCATGGGGGAGACTCTCTCCATGCAGACACCTTTATAGATTTTGTCGTTGAAAGAGAAAAATAAGCGAGAACCTCCCTTTCAATAAACCACATACAACAAAAAGGCTAACAAAGAATGCAATAAATCCACTGACTGCTTTGTAAATCCATACAGAACATCACAACAAACAATTCTGCTGTAGTGTTGACTGGTGAGTGGTGAGGGAGAGTCCATCATCTGACAGTAATATGACATGATGGCATGGAAAAGGCAGCATGAGATCTCTCCACTGATGTCAGACAGGGGAAGACCTTAATTGAATCAGTCACCACATCTCTGCTGCCTGAGAGATCACACCGACCGGAAGTGTTACGGAGCAAAACATTATCTCAAGATGGCTATACTGAAAGGAAAGGAATAAACTGTGTGGTTGGTTGAACACAGTTTCATGAGGGAGATTGGGAGAAAGAGGATGTGGTGCAGTAATGCACATGACGCCCCAGGCTGGATTATAGTCTTACTGGCAACACACACACACACGTACACGTGTACACACACACACACACAAACACTCTCTCTCGCTCTCTCTAGATTTATAGCAATGCTGTGTTCCAAGTGACCTTGACAATACCTGATGATGCATATTTCACTGCAACGACCCCATCCCATGGGAAAAGAAACCAGCTCGTCCCATGACGGAAACTGCTGCTCATCATTCGCCTCTCCAGTCAGCATCAGCAATATCCTCCTTTCCACTGGTCTCTTACTATACCACAGAGAGCCATTCTCATAATGGGCTAGTCATAGGTCTATATTCTGCTTTATACCCCGGGACCTGGGAGAAAGAGTGGTGAGATAGGGGCCCAAACAGAACAACAGTGCTATTATTGTCCTCTTTAACCGAGCCTCTCTCTGAGTGACAGCCAGGCTGATACAGGTGTGCTTCTCCGCTGCACACAGAGAGACCTTCAGTGTAATGACTTGATGATGTTAATCTACAAAGGGAAGTCTGCAGGTGTGTGAGAGAAAGAGAGGACAGATAGAGAGAAAGAGTAAGAGAGTGAAAGAGAGATGGAGAGATAGAGAGGGGAAGAGGAGAAGAGGGGCAACCGTCTGCTGCTTAGCCTGTCCTGTACACACGTGTTTGTGTGTGTGTGCCTGTGTGTATACGTGAGTGTGTCTGTGTGTATACGTGTCTGTGTGCCTGTGTGTATACGTGTATGTGTCTGTGTGTATACGTGTGTGTGTCTGTGTGTATACGTGTCTGTGTGCCTGTGTGTATACGTGTATGTGTCTGTGTGTATACGTGTGTGTATACGTGTGTGTGTCTGTGTGTATACCTGTGTGTTTACGTGTGTGTGTCTGTGTGTATACGTGTGTGTATACGTGTATGTGTCTGTGTGTATACCTGTGTGTTTACGTGTATGTGTCTGTGTGTATACCTGTGTGTTTACGTGTATGTGTCTGTGTGTATATACGTGTATGTGTCTGTGTGTTTATGTGTCTGTGTGTATACGTGTATGTGTCTGTGTGTATACCTGTGTGTATACGTGTATGTGTGTATACGTGTATGTGTCTGTGTGTATACGTGTGTGTATACGTGTATGTGTCTGTGTGTATACGTGTATGTGTCTGTGTGTATACGTGTGTGTATGCGGGTATGTGTCTGTGTTTATACCTGTGTGTTTACGTGTATGTGTCTGTGTGTATACCTGTGTGTTTACGTGTATGTGTCTGTGTGTTTACGTGTATGTGTCTGTGTGTATACCTGTGTGTATACGTGTATGTGTCTGTGTGTATACGTGTGTGTATACGTGTATGTGTCTGTGTGTATACGTGTATGTGTCTGTGTGTATACGTGTGTGTATGCGGGTATGTGTCTGTGTTTATACCTGTGTGTATACATGTATGTGTCTGTGTGTATACGTGTATGTGTCTGTGTGTATACCTGTGTGTATACGTGTGTGTATACGTGTATGTGTCTGTGTGTATACCTGTGTGTATACGGGTATGTGTCTGTGTGTATACGTGTATGTGTCTGTGTGTATACGTGTATGTGTCTGTGTGTATACCTGTGTGTATACGTGTATGTGTCTGTGTGTATACGTGTGTGTATACGTGTATGTGTCTGTGTGTATACCTGTGTGTTTACGTGTATGTGCCTGTGTGTATACCTGTGTGTTTACGTGTATGTGCCTGTGTGTATACCTGTGTGTATACGTGTATGTGTCTGTGTGTATACGTGTATGTGTCTGTGTGTATACGTGTGTGTATACGGGTATGTGTCTGTGTGTTTACGTGTATGTGTCTGTGTCTGTGTGTATACGTGTGTGTATACGTGTATGTGTCTGTGTGTATACGTGTATGTGTCTGTGTGTATACCTGTGTGTTTACGTGTATGTGCCTGTGTGTATACGTGTATGTGTCTGTGTGTATACGTGTATGTGTCTGTGTGTATACGTGTGTGTATACGGGTATGTGTCTGTGTGTATACCTGTGTGTTTACGTGTATGTGTCTGTGTCTGTGTGTATACGTGTGTGTATACGTGTATGTGTCTGTGTGTATACCTGTGTGTATACGGGTATGTGTCTGTGTGTATACGTGTATGTGTCTGTGTGTATACCTGTGTGTATATGTGTGTGTATACGTGTATGTGTCTGTGTGTATACCTGTGTGTATACGTCTACGTGTGTGTATACGTGTATGTGTCTGTGTGTATACGTGTGTGTATACGTGTATGTGTCTGTGTGTATACCTGTGTGTATATGTGTGCATGATCAGCAACGTCTCTTTGTTATGGCAGAGATGTCAGCACACAGTATAGGAGTGTGACAACAGCCGATCTGCTGCAGTCAATGATTCACTCACACACAGTGTGAGACTGAAGAAGTCAGCCCAGTGCTGATTATATCACTTTGTGACAGCTGATGTAAAAAGTGCTTTAGAAATAAATTTGATTGTGTTTACTTGATATCAATCAAATTCAATCAGACACAAAAGAGACAAATAGAGACCACTACACATATTCCACACACACACACACACACACACACACACACACACACACACACACACACACACCTCCCGAGCAGCGAGCAGATCAGGGCCTGCCTGGAGAGACAGGTGGGGACAGCTCTGGATCACTGTCAAGATCCTGTTATCACAGTAGTCAAACCATCGCAGGTTTTCTGAATGACGGTGGAAAACATCCTTAAGTGTGACAGGCAAACTGTATGTGCAGTACTGTATGGATGGATGTGTGAGATACAGGATAGTCATGATCCAAACATTCCCCAAGGCTATACTGCCACTGTGTCAGAGGAAAATCTACAAGGCAAAACCTACAAGACAAGAGGATCAGTGTAGTCTACGGTGAGGTCATCAGTCAGTTACTTGTCAAGATATACCCAAAGAACAATGGCAATTTGAACAGGACACTAGTGTGCATTTATTTGTACTAAATGTCAAATATTTCAGTTATTCAAATGATGTATGAGAGCAGCATGTCCTAGTGTGATTTTGAATTACAAATTGATATCACCCACCTGCAGTATAAACTGCTTAAGGTCAATTGACTGTCCTGTGGCAGTGTGGCTAGCTGCTGATAACATTGTATTCTATGCATGTAAATGAATGCCGGCCAACTGACTTCCCATGGGGCACACTGTTGATGCATTTAGCCGGCTGAATACATTTGCTATTTACTACACACACACGCACACACTCACAGAGACGTTAAGCAGTAGCCTTAATAGTAGTCAGTGAGGCGCTGCTCTCTGCAGTGCCCTTTATAGGCCCCGTGCCAGACCCTGCCTGCACAGTGATAAATAATGTCACACACACAGTGGTGTAAAGTACTTAAGTAAAAATACTTTAAAGTACTACTTAAGTAGTTTTTTTGGATATCTGTACATTACTTTAGTATTTTTTGACCACTTTTACTTCACTACATTCCTTAAGAAAATATTGTACTTTTTAATCCATACATTTTCCTTCACACCCAAAAGTACTCGTTACATTTTGAATGCTTAGCAGGACAGGAAAATAGTACAATTCACACACTTATCACCTGAACATCCCTGGTCATCCCTACTGCCTCTGATCTGGCAGACTCACTAAACACACATGCTTCGTTTGTAAATGATGTCTGAATGTTGAAATGATTTGTTTGGTTTGGTACTTTTTCCACCACTGCACACACACACACACACACACACACACACTGGTACCGACTTGAGAGCATGTTTGCCTTTTCAACTGTTTAAAGTTGAAATCATAATCTAAACATTTCACCAAAAAGCCTGATAGACTAAATAATTGAAATGAATGCTTCCACCAGTCATGTATGTTAGTTAATTAAGGAATGATGGGATATACTCTGTGTTCTCAACTTCAGGCCTTAGTCACAGCTATGAAAAACATGAGCAAGAATGTTCTAACCATATGGCTGCAGTGTGTGAGCACATTTAAGAAGGTCTGCTTTTTGCCATGGCAAGAGAGGAACCTCAGAAGAAGGATGACATTTTTGGTGCAAAATTGGCCCAGAATAAGCAACATTACATTCTTTCTTTATCGTAACACAAAAACAAGACAAATGATTGATTTACCAACAAAATCACCACTATTTGGTGACAGAAACCTCCTGCCAGACCTCTCCTCCCCTCCCATCCTCTACCCTCCTGCATATGTATTTTCTATGAGGATTACTGAGATTATAAACCACCTACAACACATCAGAGTTTTTCCTGGTCCCCAGTTGGACCTATTTTTTCATCAATATACACACTCTGGACACCTCGGTACCACACAGTCCTGCAGCCACATCCCCGGTCTAATCTAACCATCAACCTTTTACCAGGAGCCATCTTTCCCCTAATGCTCTCTGGGACTGGGAGATGTAAAGTGGCTCCAAACCCATCAGGCCTCATAAAACAGGAGCTTGTAGTCAGATCTCAGAGCTGTTCCTTCCCAGAGAATGTTCCTTTTCCCAGAGAAAAGGTCAGCTCACTAGGCAGAATTCCTGCACAGTGCACACTGAAACCTATGAAAGTGTATACTGTATAGGTTTCACTGTATATAGTTTCACTGACCGCACACACACACACACATACACTAAAACCTAGACGGAAAGTGTGTGAGTTATAAAAGTTCAGATGTCAGTGTTTGGATGGTAATTTTTGCCTAATTCACGGAGTCCTACGAGTCCATATAAAGAGATCCACGGGTACTGTAGAACCTGTTTAGGACTAATATGAAACTGTATTTGACTCCTGTCTTTTCATTGCAATTCAATCATTTTAAGTACTTAATGTTATCTTTAGTTTATGGCATAAGGGCAACATAATGTTAAGTGTTTTCTAAATTGAGAGGCCGTTGTTTTGTCCCCCTGAACTGCAGTGGTGTGGAGTCCTGTCCTCCTAACAGATTTACTTGGAAGCCAATATTACATGGGTCATTCATAATGCATTGAGGCAAAAGGATTCCATCCTGTCTGAGACAGGAACCATGGGCTTATGTGGACTGCTCTGCTCCGAGACCCGATACTGCCTGGGATATGGTATTTGACAGGGGTTGGCCCTCCCTTTAAGCGCACACAGTTATGGCACTTCTTTCACTTTCAAAGCAAACCCAGGAACTGACATCCTAGCTGAGAATACAACCATGGATGGACGGCACTCACAGTGCATTGTGTCTAACCAATATCCTGTGGGGCTGGAGTTTTTTTTGTGTGTCTGAGTACAGCAGTGAATTCCAATGGTGCCCCTTGAATGACTTGAGGCAGACTTGAGGTTGAGGGTGTAGTCAGTGCATGCTTGTGTTTGAAGAGAAAATATGCCTTTCTCTACCTCACTTGAGCTTTGAGTTTATGTCTGAGCACAGAAACATTGCATGCAGAAGGAGCTGATCACTATTCCAATACAGTCTAGGGTGCCAAACACTTTCTTTCTTTTTTTTTACCAGGGGTAGTAGTGCTCCTCAAAATGTAAAAATAACACAATAAATAACAAGTTGTAAAATTCATGACACAATACTCCTTAAGCATCATTTAAGGTCCAATAGATGAGAAGTTGGAGTTATTATTGGATTCCACGGAGCTGTTCAAACCAGGGTCTCCTGTCTACATGTATGGAATCAATTAAGAAACTGTGAGACTGCAGGGGCTGGCTGGTGGAACTGGGCGACTTGATCCCTGATCACCTAGTTGAAAGAGTGTTTTGACTAAAACCTTTTAAAACATTCTGTAAGAGGCTTTACTATCAACTTTAATATTTGTAAGGCATGAACATATAATTTTCTATCAGATTAATATAATAAATTATCATTCTTTCTTAATATGCAAGATAATCGGAATATAAACCTTTATTACTTCTAGTCTCTTCACTCATTCTACTGATACTCTTACCATAAGTAATGACACTTCACAAGTTTCTCTGATCAGGAGTCAGTGCACAACAGACAGAATGGATTATGGAAGTCAGCTCTTGGTGCTGATGTGTCAAAATATGACCGATAACAAATGCTCTGAGCTGACCACTTTCTTGCTTCTTTTCCTTCAGGCTAAATAGGATTACAATTCCGTATCACATGAAATAAAGGCACACATTATTTTGGCGATATAGTGTAGTCTACAGATAAAATTGGTTTAGCTTTTTTAGCCAAACGGTTTGGAAGTTGTCTATTCTGCAGCTTTATCAGGAACAGAATCAACAAAAGTGCAGCAAGACTATGCCAATGCAACACTTTCACGTGGATGCACAGACTAAAACAAAGTTTGAAATTGTGGTATCGGGCAGCAAAAATAGAATGATGATTTAAAGGAAACATGAACCACACTTACCATCGTTTTCCCCACTCGGGTGCATTCCACAAGAAAAGTTTACAGCGTGTATTATAGTGCAAACACGTCCGATGACGCCATGTAGATATGGTTAAACAAACTTCATTGAAGACTAGACAGCATTGGTCTCTGAAGATGCAGCGTGCGTAAAGTCTCCGGTTTCTCCACAGTGCTTTTTCAATAGACTATCACTTGGTCATTTTAATTGAGCTATGTTTAATCTCCTTCTATAGGCTACATTGCAGTTGTCATTATTGTAGGGTACTTTGGCATTAATAAAGGTAACAATAAATCTCGCAAATTACAATACTTAAGTAGGCTACGGTACGTTTCAGTGGCTTCAAACTTTCGTGGTAGCCTACTTCTCCAGAAGAAATCCCAACCCACAGTTTTGCTTTAGTGGAGCATAGGCATATATCACAAGCAGCCCTCACGCCCGAGGGACCCGTGCGTTTCGGAGAAGGTTATTTCACTGTAAAAGTCCTCTTTCTGGGACTGGATGGGAATTTAGTAGACTCTAGGAATGCGCTGTAATTTGAGAGCAGGCGGCCTGCCCGCGCAGCGCTTGCGTGGTCTAGCTGTCCATATATTGGAGACAGGCGCCTTGAAATTGCAGATCACGTTTTTAAATGAGTCATGAAGCCTAATTTGAATAACAGACAATAAATATCCTTGGTGGATGAGAGCAATAAATGATAAGAACCAGACCCATAAAAATTAATTAATGTTGCTTTGTATCCACTTTGAAATGTGCTTGAATTGTAAAGTATTAGGCTCACTATCCATTCCTTGGCAAATGAGTCACAGGGGACAGATCTAACAGAGACCCCGTACCAATTAGGTCTATAACTTTAACTAATAACACATAGCCTATTTTTTGTAATAAATATTAGGCCTAGTCTTGGACTAAAAATCATGCTCAACCTAATCTCCATTGAAAGTGCTTTTTAGTCTAGCACCAGGCTTTATCTGTGTCTGGGAAACTGGCCCATAGGGTTCTATCCTCTTCAGAGATGAAGAAAAAACTGTTTGATTTCTCTGAAGATGAGGTGATTTTCAACCATGAACGGATTAAAAGACAATGGACAAAGGATGTCAATTCTTGGCTCACTAGGTAAATCTTTATGGTCAAGGACTGCCCCCTTCTGGTACTGTAGCTGTTGACCTAGGGCACATTGAATTGCAGTCAAAAACGGATTAAAAAGGAAAATGCATCCCAAATCTCCGCCCTTCTGAAGGGGAAAGTACAAGTGCACACAAGTGTGGTGAATCAGAACACATACATAAAGTCTACAGGGGGAAGTAGGCTAGGTAAAATAAAAAAAGAGGAAGGAAACAGATATAACTAGCTGGAGTCTAGAGATGATAACATCATGGGTGATGTTCAGTTTATTGTTAATATGGAACATTCAACCAACAAAAAATGACCGCATGACAAGGATTTGCTGATATAGTACATCAGACGAGAAACATGCAAGATCTCGGAGGTAGATAACCGACAATGCCATGCCATCCAGCAAAATATGTAATAAAGAGATTTTAGTCATTTCAGGTGTTTACCATGCTACCTTCAACCTTAATTCAACCTCCTGATCTCCAGTACTGTATAGCTGATGACTATCATTTTTGTTCAGCAGTTCATTATGCAATTAATAGTTCTCTTTTATCATACTTTAAAGACCAATTGAGCGTTTGAAGTCACTGAATCTCTTAGAATTGTCTCATTCATCTGTTTGGGATGAGCCTAAAGCACCGAACAATATCTTATAATGCATTACTGACCCTCAAGTGTATCT
The DNA here is from genome assembly GCF_034236695.1 of Oncorhynchus nerka. Taxonomy (NCBI): domain Eukaryota; kingdom Metazoa; phylum Chordata; class Actinopteri; order Salmoniformes; family Salmonidae; genus Oncorhynchus; species Oncorhynchus nerka. Next base: position 16,671,813 of record NC_088398.1, on the reverse strand, counting down.
TCTCACTGAAAACACTCAAACACATGGAATGGAGATCCTTTTAACAGCTTAAGATACATTATTATGTTTTGTATAATTTCAGCCAGTAGTTTTGAAAGTACCCCAAAATACCCTGAAAAAGTTGCACAATTGTGTACAATTGTATCCATTTTGTATGATATGATACCTCTTGCAAAATAATTTTTTAAATTTCCCTGCAATGCATATGATATGTTACGAATTTCAATTTGTACAATATGTTATACTTTTGTAAGTGCTTAAAGGGGCAGTGCAGTCAAAACGTGATTTCCCCCTTTTTTAAAATTATATTTCTACACTATGAGGTCAAAACAACACTGTTTAGGTGGGAGGGAGTTTTTGGCCCACAGTATGACATCACAATCTGATTATTTTGACCAATGACCAGTCAACTTTTATTTGCATATGTTTCATCCTACTTTGAAGGGGTAAGCGGGGTAGGCTCTAGTCTAGAGTCTAGACGATCCTATCTGCCAATCAGGGATGTGTATGTAAATATATTTACATTTGTATCAACACACCCACACGATCAGACTGAGCATTTCAATGGCAAAAGGAGGCTCAGGAAAATAAATAATAGCAAATATATTTGGAGTTATTTTCATGAAATAAAATCACAGTGATTTATTAGACATATAGTGTTGATTTAAAAAATAAAATGAATAAGACTGCATGTGGGCTTTAAGATCCTGTTAAATCTCTTTAACTGATGATAATATCTGGTGATAATACCTTCCTCCTATCCATGTTCTATTCTTGCCTGCTGTAACTGTGTCTGGGTGGGACCAGAAGCACTTTCCTCCATCAGGTGTAACTATGGATGAAAAACTGCTGTAACTTTCCCAAAATTCCAAGGTTTTCTAGAAATCCCAGTTGGAGGATTCCCATATTTCCTGCTCATTCCCTCCTGATTCCAGGAATCTTCCAACCCGGATTTCTGGAAAAAACACATTTTGGGAAAGTTACTGTAATTTTGCAACCCTAGGTGTAACTGTAATTTGAACACTCTGCCCTCTAGTGGGGGTCAGTAGCAGGCACGCACAGCCTTGATGATCAGAAACATGACACTGACGATGGTGAGGGCGGTGAAGAGGAAGAGGAGGCCACTGAACACAGAGTTGGCCATGGGCAGACGCACCAGCTTGGCCTCAGCAGGGATCATGTTAGATGTATGTAGCATGTAGCCCAGACTCCAGCCTATACTTGTGTTATGTACCTGGAGGGGACAGAGAGACAGCGTGAGGAGAGACAGACAGACACTCACTTAAAACAGACTATTGACCACAAGCCCCTACACCTGCGAATAGGGGTTCCCAGACTTTTTCACTTGGGTCATTTTACCCGGCGCCCCCCTGCCGACCCCTAGGGGGCACACCACACAGTAGAGGATTGACAAGACAGTTTAAAGACAGACAGACTCACTTAAACCAGACATGTGTTTCCCAAACTAGGGGTCTCCTGATTTGAAAATGGGGTCGCGAGTGAAACTAAACCGGGGTCGCTTGATTTATTGTGTCAGTAACTTCTGGTAGCCGCTAGATGTGGTTGTAATAAACAACGGGGTTTCTGTTTTCTGCCTACACATGTGGCTCTATCTTTTGAACTGTTTAAGCTGTTTTAACTTGTTAACTGTTTTAACAAAATACTATGACCCCATCACTGAAAGATGAGACTCTCAGGAACATGTATGTGTCTGTTTCCCTCCACAATGTCCACAAGCCTCATTAGAACAGAGTGGACAAGACTAAATCATAGTGGGGGGGGAGAACATCAATTATGTGTTATTTTCTACACAGAAGATCCAATATTATTGCCTGGTGATCTTCTGAACCTCCCAATACCTTTCTGATGCAATTCAGCCACTTCAAACTATACTTTCTTCAGATTGAAGTTCTGTCAGACTGATTTGTAATAAACTGTCATAGCACCTATTTAAAAAGTTAATATTGGCCGTTGACTACATCACTTTTTTTGCATGATGGGGTGGCGAACATTTTATTGATATCAAAATGGGATCACAGACCAAAAATGTTTGGGGACCCCTGCCTTACACCATAGCCCCTACACCAGGGGTCATCAAACTTTTGGGCTTGGTGGGCCAAAATATAATCTGAGTGATGGGCCACAGGCTGAACAAATAGACATTATCTATTTAGAAAAATGACAGGTAAACAATAGCTTTTTAGGGTATTTAAACAACAGCTTTTCAGTAAGCCATCGTAAAATCACACTTCAAGCATGAATCAAATTGTAGCAATATAACTTGACACCTATCAACACATTCTTATTACCAGTATTAAAGATGAATGAAAAAAATTTAACCGTTGTGGCACAGAAACGGTCTATATGTTCATAAGGCTCATAACTTGAAAATAGGAACGTGTAACAATTTTGTATTTTCAGCAGGAAGTAACAGAAATGCATCAGAAAGGTATTGGAATCTTCAGGAAAACATCAGGCAGAAGCGCCATTTTGGGGGCCCTAATCGACATTTGGTTGGGAGGCCCACCCACCCACCTAGTGGGCAAAACATTTTAGTGCCACCCCTCTTGGTAGTTATTTTTTTTGTTTGTTGCAGTGTTAAAGTAAATTATCTGCAATTCTACACATTTGCAATAGGTGCAGAGAAAATGTGGCAGTTTTAAAACAATTTTCATGCAATTCTATTCATGTTTCCATAGGAAGTTGAGAAAATGTTGCAGTTTCAAAGGTAATATCCTGCAATTCTACACATTTTGCCATGAGGTGTTTTTTGTTGCAGTTTTAAAGCGAATTTCCTGCCGTTCTACACTTTTTGCCATGACTTATGCCATGTTCATATGTTTTCTGAGTGACTAACAAAATCAATGGGGGCCCCCTAGAGGTCAGGGCTCCAGGGAACATGCCCTGTGTGCCTGGTTGTTCATTTGGTGATGATTACAAGTAGAACTGTAGACTGCTAATGCACTACCAAATTTCGAAATTGCACCTTGTGTATTCTACTTTTCTAACTCTGACTAAGCTTAAAAAATGATTCTGGCAGGTCAAACCAAACGTTGGCCCACGGGCCCCAGTTTAGTCTGCCCTGCCCTACAACCTAATCTTGGTTAACCCAAAACTAAATTCTTTGGTCAGCTTCTCGATTAAGTTCTGGGTCCCATATGAAGAGATGATAAAACAAGAATCGGAAACGGAACAAGGAATTTCTGGGTGCCCCATTTTTTTCGTTAGAAATTATGGCGATCCCAGCTCACCCAAAATATAATAATGCAACCTTAAAATTGGTACATTTTGATTTTCACATCAACAAATAACCTTCAATTCATGAAATATTCAGCTCTCTTATAAAAATGAAGAGAAGCAATAAACACATGTATTCCATGAAAGTGTAGTTTTCAAATGATCTTTCATTTAAAAAAAAAATGGTATATTGTCCAATAAAATAGTATGTACTCTTAATTTGAAAAACGTTTTAAATTTGGCAATCCCACCTTTGAATACCACTGTCTCCTACACCCTAGGGGACAGACAAGACAGGGGAAGGGGGATACCTAGTCAGTTATCCAACTAAATGTATTCAACTGAAATGTGTCTTCCGCATTTAACCCAACCCCTCTGAATCAGAGAGGTGCAGGGGCCTGCCTTAATCGGCATTCGCGTCTTCAGCGCCTGGGGAACAGTGGGTTAACTGCCTTGCTCAGGGGCAGAACGACAGATTTTTACCTTGTCAGCTTTGGGATTCAATCCAGCAACTTTCCGGTTACTGGCCCAATGCTCTAACCACTAGACTACCTGAGGTCCTCATAAATTAACCCCAGATGGTTCAGCACAACTGATCTGTTCTCCTTATTTATCTACAGATCCCAAAGGTCATGGAATGCATTGCCTCGGTTTATGTAGTTGAGGAAATTTAAACCTATCTTTGCAAAATCTCAAATGCTTCACTGCCACACATATAAACCCCTATCTCCATCACCCCATCACCCCACCCCAGCCTAAAATTTATGGGACAAACAGACTTAAAAACAGATTATTGCTCAATTCCAAATGGTCACATAGCCCTTACATCTTAGGCACTACATTAGATCTGATAGGATTGGATGGATACAGTGTAAAAATTAGTAATTAATTAATATCTTCATATTACCTTCTGATTGGCTAGGTGGAAATATCTCCCTACTACTTCCACCTATCCAATCCTCTCTGATCTACATGAGTGGCAGGAGAGTAGGGACTAGTGGTCGATTTGGAGTTCAGAAATCCTGACCCTTTTCCCAATTCTGGCATCCTCTATCATCTCTTTTTTTGCTACAAGCCCTCACAGTCTCACATCAGAATTAGACGTTCATCCATGTTTCTCAAACGTCAAATTTCGAAGTTATAGATGCTTATGCCCATCCGCCATCCCGTCAACAACACCCTAGCAAAACCTAAACCTAATTGAAGATAACAGCGCTCACTGTTGACCCTACTGGCCGGTTTCCACATCGTCTCCCAACATCATCAGACATGGATGGACTTGGAATACTGACTTGTATCAAGGGCGACCTGCCTTCTTTTTTAACATCAATAGTCTATTGGAAAAGGCTGAAAGACAACAATGAATAATGAACATTACAAGTTAGAAGAGTAATTGCCGTTTATAAATAATTGAGGCAAACTATGGCCCCCAGGGGGAAAATGACTCTAAAATCTGTCTTTTCTTCCACTGAAGAAATCATGCCTTTCAACCCCCTCTGATGATGGGACAAAGGGCATCAATTTCTCCTGACACCCAAAACACAAAGGACAGAGAGACAGTAGCTCGCTTGTTTGTAAGAATGAAAAACAGAGAATCGTCATCTTGGGGGACAAATCCCCCATTTGTCATCATGTCAAACAAGCTACTGTAACCAGTCTGTGTTGTGCTTTGATTTTGAAAGAAAAACTTCATGTCACACTTCATTGAGTCTAACAGGCAAAGACTTCAGCTGGAAGTTCCGGTCTGGACTTCCATCACAAGTTCCATTTCCTGGGGGCAAAGGAAACGATTCTAACCGCTTCCTTGTCAAGATCTTGACCTCTGTTAATGAAAGTATACCCACCATTTATATTGGTTTCTCTTTTTGCAGTACAGTATATGACCATAAAAACGTTTCATTTGGAAGCATGTGTTTGGATCCTCCAAGGTACCTGGCTGTATTCTGCCACACTTACCTGTTTTTGGAAGTCAATGTGTTTCCAAGTGTCTTTATTGAACTTGTAGCCATTTACAAGTAATGTCTGGACGTAATGTGCTGAATAGCAGTAGGACATTCTGTATTTTTCATCTATCCAGCCCTTTTTTAGCGTGAGCTAAAAAAAGAAGGGAAAAAAAACAACATTCCATTTGTCTATCCATTACAGTTTCCATGTGTTGAGGCAATTTTCTAATCATTTCTTCTGATACATTTCTAATAGTACAATAACCATCTAATAATTGCAATAACCTTGATAATTGTTGGACAGCACCCGTCTTACAAAATATGACTCTGTTGTCTGTATGAAGTTCCATGTAAAACAGCACCCAGGAAAGGTCCTCATAAATGAACCTCAGATGGTACAGTACAGTGGAATGAATGGCCACTCTTTCTCAGGTGGACTAAGCTTACCCCACATCATTAAATAGAACATCTATTTACTCATATTTTACTTCTATGCTTACCCCTATTTTAGCTAATGTCAAGCTCTTCCCTTTCTCTGTCACAGCTATAAATGTGAAATTGCTGCACAGATGTAGGATCTTAATATGATCACTCTTTTGTTGCTGAGAAACTTGTAGTGTAATCTAGTTTTGAAATTTCAGACTTGATTTGCCCTAACAAAAAAAGTATAATCCCTTACAAAAAAAAACATTAATTATAATCCACATAATAATTCACATTTCCTGTTGCTGCAGGATTATTTTCCTGCTGTAGCACACTGGCTCAAATTAAGATCCAAATTAAGATCCCAGCTGCCAGTGTAAAAGGACTCCCAGGGGTCCAGTCCATGGAGCAGAGTGACCTCTACCACCACCAACAACAAAAACCTCAACAACTACAACAACAACATGGACTCACGGTGGGCCAGTCCCAGGAGCAGAATTCCCAGGTAGAGGAGTTCCACTGGTCCAGTTGTGAAATGCCTTTCAGCCCAACAGCCTGAGCAGTGTAGAAGAACCCAGCATAGGCCTGAGGGATGGAACACACGTTAGGAGCTCAGACAGACACAATATTTTATGGATAACTGCAAAATATGCCCTATATATACAGTATGTCTGTCTGTCTGTGTGCGTGTGCGCGTGTACCAGAAAGTCCCCGGGTCCCACGGATGGTTGGTATACTCTGTCAAAGGAACAGTTCTTCGTGCAGGTCAGGTCAAATATGGATTGCACCACATCCCTACAGGCTCCGTTGTCTGATGACCCCTTCAGGGTGATCATCTGTTTGGGATCGTAGTCGGCAGGCGTCTCTATGCACTCAGCCCCAAAGATGGACTCAGCCGACACAGTCATGTTGTAACCAAGATTGAAGCAGGGGTTGGTCACATGTGTAGCGTTCTCAGAGTTCTGATCGGTGAGACAAAGAGAGCACAGTAAAAGTATTTACAGTATGTCACTTGAACATTCATGAAGAAGGAATCCAAAGGATCAATAGCTGAGCTTGAACCTCTTGTCTACTGTAGTAATTACAGCGTTGCTAGGCTACACAGGTATAAGAACTACTATAAGTAAAGTGGGACCACTATTTACATTGTTGTCTCCTCAAAATGTCTGTCTTCAGTTGTGCATGCATTATCTACCATCCTAGCAAAACAGACACTTTTCGACCAAGCTTGCAAAGCAAACCATATAGAAATGGACAGATCAATACGGTTAATACCATAATGCACTTTGCCTCATCTCCGAGAGACAGTAAAGTGTCAAGGTAATGAGGTGTCCTCAGATTTCATAGGGTGTGGTAATTAGATATTAATGGGTGTTGTGGACTTAGCCAGAGGGATTGCATTAATTACACAAAAAACAACACTTAGCTAAATATAAAAGCAGCCGCATCATCATCATGTTGACAATGCTGCCAGGAATGAATGTGAGGGATGACATCCTAACAGATTCTGGGTTCAAGTAGTATTTATTTTCTTTCAACTACTTTACCGCTGGAATAGTCCCAGTCCATTTCGCACGCCAGGCTTGACCAATCAGGTATTTAGAAGAAAACAAATACTATTTGAAGTAAACCCAAATTCCCTTTACACAGTACCTTCACTAAAGCAGCAAGGACTCTCTTCTCTGCCTCGTTCTTCCCATAACACAGGAAGCTGTGAGTGTAGATGTTGTATTCGTAGCCATAGAGGGAGACCCGCATGATGTCTGTTCCCCGGGCGTTGGGATCTGGGAGGGTGAACGCTATCTGGGTGGACGCCCCTCCTAGATCCATGGAGCCCACCATCTTCCCTCCGGCAGGCCGCACCCACATGTTCCATATGTTTCTCTACAAACCAGAGGATAGATTGATGTTTTCAAATCAATTAGGATCTTTGTGATAAATTAATTCAGATAAATACCCTACACTGCTAGAATAAATATTGAAGGGTTCAATGGCTCGCTTCATGCATGGCCCTCAAAAAGGTTCAATATAGAGCCGCAAAACAGTCTTATTTTAAGTATTGTAGAAGCTAAGAAACTTGTCTGTCGACCCTGCATTGAAGACCAAAGTTGGTCAAAATCTTTTTGGATCAATAAAAAAAATATACCAGTTCCATTTAAGGACAAAAAAATGACAGCTGCACCATACAGGTTGCAAAGTAGATGGGAAGAGATGTTTGATGTGCTGATTCCATAGCACATGGTTTATTAACTGGTATACAAAACAGCGCCGGATTCAAAACTTTGAGTTTTTCCATTTAAATGATTATACAAAATCCTTGCAACCAATTTAATGGATTGGGGATACAACCATCCCAGTTCTGCAGATTTTGCTGCAAGGAGACAGATTCATTAGGTCACTTGTTTTGGAACTGCACATATAGCTTGTTTTTGGTCGCAGGTTCAGGAATAGCTGAGAAATCACCACATTTACCTAAAGCTAACTCTGCTAAAAGCACTGCTGGGTGACATGGAAAGCCCTGGTCATTCAATCAATAATATAATATAACTATGTGGCACAGAAATGGTCTATATGTTCATAAGGCTCATAACTTGAAAATAGGAAGGTGTAACAATTTGTATTTTCAGCAGGAAGTAACAGAAATGCATCAGAAAGGTATTGGAACCTTCAGGAAGACATCAGGCAGAAGCGCCATTTTGGGGGCCCTAATCGACATTTGGTTGGGAGGCCCACCCACCCACCTTGTGGGCAAAACATTTTAGTGCCACCCCTCTTGGTATTTTTTTTTTCAGTGTTAAAGTAAATTCTTTGCAATTCTACACATTTGCCATAGGTGTAGAGAAAATGTGGCAGTTTTAAAACTATTTTCATGCAATTCTATTCATGTTTCCATAGGAAGTTGAGAAAATGTTGCAGTTTCAAAGGAGAATATCCTGCAATTCTACACATTTTGCCATGAGGTGTTTTTTGTTGCAGTTTTAAAGCGAATTTCCTGCCGTTCTACACATTTTGCCATGACTTATGCCATGTTCATATGTTTTCTGAGTGACTAACAAAATCAATGGGGGCCCCCTAGAGGTCAGGGCTCCAGGGAACATGCCCTGTGTGCCTGGTTGTTCATTTGGTGATGATTACAAGTAGAACTGTAGACTGCTAATGCACTACCAAATTTCGAAATTGCACCTTGTGTATTCTACTTTTCTAACTCTGACTAAGCTTAAAAAATGATTCTGGCAGGTCAAACCAAACGTTGGCCCACGGGCCCCAGTTTAGTCTGCCCTGCCCTACAACCTAATCCTAATCCTAATCCTAATCTGCCCTGCCCTACACCCTAATCCTAATCCTAATCTGCCCTGCCCTACACCCTAATCTTGGTTAACCCAAAACTAAATTCTTTGGTCAGCTTCTCGATTAAGTTATGGGTCCCATACGAAGAGATGATAAAACAAGAACCGGAAACGGAACAAGGAATTTCTGGGCGCCCCATTTTTTTAGTTTAGAAATCTAATAATACAACCTTAAAATTGGTACTTTTTGATTTTCACATAAACAAATAACCTTCAATTCTTGAAATGTTCAGCTCTCTTTATAAAAATTAAGAGAAGCAATAAACACATTTATTCAATAAAATTGTAGTTTTCAAATTATCTTTCATAAAAATGTTTGTACATTGTCCAATAAAAAAATGTATGTACTCTTAATTTTAAAAACTTTTTAAATTTGGTAATCCCACCTTTGAATACCACTGTCTCCTACACCCTAGGGGACAGACAAGACAGGGGAAGGGGGATACCTAGTCAGTTATCCAACTGAATGTATTCAACTGAAATGTGTCTTCCGCATTTAACCCAACCCCTCTGAATCAGAGAGGTGCAGGGGCCTGCCTTAATCGGCATTCGCGTCTTCGGCGCCCGGGGAAAAAAATATACCAGTTCCATTTAAGGACAAAAAAATGACAGCTGCACCATACAGGTTGCAAAGTAGATGGGAAGAGATGTTTGATGTGCTGATTCCATAGCACATGGTTTATTAACTGGTATACAAAACAGCGGCCGGATTCAAAACTTTGAGTTTTTCCATTTAAATGATTATACAAAATCCTTGCAACCAATTTAATGGATTGGGGATACAACCATCCCAGTTCTGCAGATTTTGCTGCAAGGAGACAGATTCATTAGGTCACTTGTTTTGGAACTGCACATATAGCTTGTTTTTGGTCGCAGGTTCAGGAATAGCTGAGAAATCACCACATTTACGTAAAGCTAACTCTGCTAAAAGCACTGCTGGGTGACATGGAAAGCCCTGGTCATTCAATCAATAATATAATATAACTATTATTTTTTTTAAATCATCTTTAATTTACAATCTATAGAAACTGAGAATAGTAAGGTTCAGAACTTTTGTGAAGCATCACAGCGCAGTTAAAGAAAAAATTGCAAATAGAAATCAAAACTGGATGTTTTTCAGAAATAAATGAGGGGTTGAGGGTAGCTGAAGGGTAAAAAATGTATCAAATAAAAGGTAACTGATGTAAACTGTACCGTGTCCATAAAATGTATATGGTATGTATAAGCTGGAAGTAGGAGCCTAAGTATTGTTGTCCATGGGTTAACTTCAATTAGGGGAGGGGTGGTAGGGTTATGGTCAAATAATAAAGAAGGAAAATATATTTTAAAAATAAGAAAAAATATGTGGGGGATTGGAAATAATTGTCTGCATCATTTCCAATCCCCCCATATATATATATATATATATTGTTTTTTTTTTTTTTTTATTTTAAATATATATATTTTCCTTCAAAACCATCCAGTTTTGATTTCCACTTTCCATATAATTATTACACTGACATAAACCACAATCTGTCTGCAATATTTAAGCTGATCTACCCCCTACATTTATACAGTATATACTGTATAAACATTGATTTTGTGTTCAAATTTCCCTTTTTTAATCCACATTAGCTGTTGCTGAAGCAGCAGTTACTCTTCCTGGGATCCACACAAAACATAAAACATGACATAATACAGAACATCAATAAACAAGAACAGCTCAAGGACAGAACGACACACATTTTAAATAAGAACAATAGAACCAAAAATAGTTCCTACATACACTTACACACATTACTGACAGTTACCCACACATCAGTACACATACAGTGGGGCAAAAAAGTATTTAGTCAACCACCAATTGTGCAAGTTCTCCCACTTAAAAAGATGAGAGAGGCCTGTAATTTTCATCATAGATACACTTCAACTATGACAGACAAAATGAGAAAAAAAATCCAGAAAATCACATTGTAGGATTTTTTATGAATTTATTTGCAAATTATGGTGGAAAATAAGTATTTGGTCACCTACAAACAAGCAAGATTTCTGGCTCTCACAGACCTGTAACTTCTTCTTTAAGAGGCTCCTCTGTCCTCCACTCGTTACCTGTATTAATGGCACCTGTTTGAACTTGTTATCAGTATAAAAGACACCTGTCCACAACCACAAACAGTCACACTCCAAACTCCACTATGGCCAAGACCAAAGAGCTGTCAAAGGACATCAGAAACAAAATTGTAGACCTGCACCAGGCTGGGAAGACTGAATCTGCAATAGGTAAGCAGCTTGGTTTGAAGAAATCAACTGTGGGAGCAATTATTAGGAAATGGAAGACATACAAGACCACTGATAATCTCCCTCGATCTGGGGCTCCACGCAAGATCTCACCCCGTGGGGTCAAAATGATCACAAGAACGGTGAGCAAAAATCCCAGAACCACACGGGGGGACCTAGTGAATGACCTGCAGAGAGCTGGGACCAAAGTAACAAAGCCTACCATCAGTAACACACTACGCCGCCAGAGACTCAAATCCTGCAGTGCCAGACGTGTCCCCCTGCTTAAGCCAGTACATGTCCAGGCCCGTCTGAAGTTTGCTAGAGAGCATTTGGATGATCCAGAAGAAGATTGGGAAAATGTCATATGGTCAGATGAAACCAAAATATAACTTTTTGGTAAAAACTCAACTCGTTGTGTTTGGAGGACAAAGAATGCTGAGTTGCATTCAAAGAACACCATACCTACTGTGAAGCATGGGGGTGGAAACATCATGCTTTGGGGCTGTTTTTCTGCAAAGGGACCAGGACGACTGATCCGTGTAAAGGAAAGAATGAATGGGGCCATGCATCGTGAGATTTTGAGTGAAAACCTCCTTCCATCAGCAAGGGCATTGAAGATTAAACGTGGCTGGGTCTTTCAGCATGACAATGATCCCAAACACACCACCCTGGCAACGAAGGAGTGGCTTCGTAAGAAGCATTTAAAGGTCCTGGAGTGGCTTAGCCAGTCTCCAGATCTCAACCCCATAGAAAATCTTTGGAGGGAGTTGAAAGTCCGTGTTGCCCAGCAACAGCCCCAAAACATCACTGCTCTATAGGAGATCTGCATGGAGGAATGGGACAAAATACCAGCAACAGTGTGTGAAAACCTTGTGAAGACTTACAGAAAACGTTCGACCTCTGTCATTGCCAACAAAGGGTATATAACAAAGTATTGAGATAAACTTTTGTTATTGACCAAATACTTATTTTCCACCATAATTTGCAAATAAATTCATAAAAAATCCTACAATGTGATTTTCTGGAGAAAAAAAATCTAATTTTGTCTGTCACAGTTGAAGTGTACCTATGATGAAAATTACAGGCCTCTCTCATCTTTTTAAGTGGGAGAACTTGCACAATTGGTGGCTGACTAAATACTTTTTTGCCCCACTGTATGCCTACGAGATATTTAGGTAATTCTAAAGTTATTGTAAAGGTTTTGAAGTTAATGTAAAATTGTAATGTACCTCCAGGAAGTTTCCCATCAGATAGTTGACGGTGATCCAGCCGTACAGCCCCTCCTCGTCCCCTGACATGATGGAGGCGTTTTGGAAGTTAAACGGCAGAGATTGGAGGTAGTTCTGCAGGTTCTTTAAGATCTCATTGGATTTAGTTTCATTCTGTGAACTTGTAATCAAGAGAGAGATACATTTTGAGGTTGTATATTATCTCCAGTAGAGAATGTAGAGGTCAATAATAGGCCTACTGTAGGTTGATTAAATATGGTGTAAAACCTATTAGTATTCTGTGTGTGGGATCAGTATGTGTGTGCGTGTGTGCGCATGCACAAGTCTACTTCTGTATCTACCATGGATCCATTCCCAGAAGTGCAACAACAGAGATAGGTCAGCCAGATAGACTGTAAAGGACTCCATACCTAGAAGATTGGTCAGGTACGCTCACACTGGAGGAAGACAAACCCACAACTCACTGTAGCAGTCTCATCCCAGCAGTTGCCCCAAGGTAGAGGATGGTTGAATTGTGTTGGTCTGCGGGGACGATTTTTGTGATGTTGTTCATACATTCTCTGATCGACACCCAGGACTGTTGGTCCTGTGCATTGTCAACTAACATATCCGAGATACCAGGGCCTAGGGAATCAAATCAGACTGAGCTCAGAGTCATACAATACTTGTTCTCAAAGTCACAAGCAATTGATGCACTAGATAGCTAGCAAGTCTGCATCACTATACAACACTGGATTAAATGTACAGTGCTTTTAAACCAGGTGCTTAAGGGGCAACTCCACCACTTTTCAACCTCATTTTCATTATCTCCAGCACAAGACCAGTTTCAACATTTGTGAAAGCAGTACATGTTTTGTAGAAAAAAATATAAAGTTGATGACATCATCAAAAGTAAAGTGCATTTCACATGCAAGTCCTTTTCCAAAATGTAATGTATTATGGCATCTTCATAAAAAGGATGAGTACAAGGGCATCCCGAGTGGCGCAGCGGTCTATGGCTCTGCATCACAGTGCCAGAGGTGTCACTACAGACCTGGGTTTGATCCCAGGCTGTGTCACAACTGGCCGTGATCGGGAGTCCCATAAGGTGGAGCACAATTGGCCCAGCGTCGTCCAGATTAGGGGAGAGTTTGGCTGGGGGGGCTTTAGTTGTCTCATCACGCTCTGGCAGGCCAGGCAGGCTGACCCTGGTCGTTAGTTGTACAGTGTTTCCTGCAGCTGGCTTCCGAGTTAAGCGGGCAGGTGTTAAGAAGTGCGGTTTGGCGGGTCATGTTTCAGAGGATGCATGACTCAACCTTTGCCTCCCGATCCCATTGGGGAGTAGCAGCGATAAGACAAGATCGAAATTGGGGAGAAAAAGGGGGTAAAATACAAGAAAAAAAATATGAGGACAAGATTGTGACCTGTGTGAGAATGTGTCAGGTTCATCACATTACGATGCAGACTCACCAGTGACACTGCATCTCAATATGAACATACAGACTCCGTTTTTAAATGTAAATTATTATACAGCATTCTCGCTGCATAATGTTAGACAGTATACAGTATATGAGGCATACAACCATCTCAGCTCTGCAGATTTAACATAATCATTCGATAATTTATTCTGGTTTTGCCCCCATGTAGCTTGTTGGGGTCACAGGTTCAGGAGAGGCTGAAAAAGAACAACATTCATCTAAAATTAACCCTACAAATTGTACCATTGGACGATTTGGAAAGCAAAAGTCAATATATCAGCAATATAATAATACTCTCAGCAAATATATTCATCTTTAACTTACAATTTGTGGATACTATGCGATTGGAAAGGTTCAGAATTGATGTAAGACATCACAGCACAGTTGAAAAATATATGTCACATTGAAATCAAGAGAGGGTGGTGTACGGAGATAGGTGGAATGGGCTGAAAGTAGCTGAGGGGTGGGATTAAAAGCTGATGCTCTAGAATAGTTAGGACCGAAAACACTATCATGTTCACCGGATATGTCTCAGTACTATGTATCCACATTTAATGTCTTTATCCCAAACATATATTTATGTTTTTGTAATACTGTGCATATATGTAAAATGTTTATTTCACAAAATAGCTGTGAAAATAAAACATTTCTTTAGTTCTCTGAAGAGGGTTGGGCCAATAAAATATATTTTTTTAAAACATGCAGACTCACCAGCGACCATGCATCCGAGTGTCTGGCTCACCACTCCAGTGTTATTTTGCTTCTCGGCTGGCCATTGATACAGATACATAGTAGAGCGGGAGGATCCTGAGTCGATTACTATGCCATACTGCATATAGAGGAGAGCAGGGAAATCACACTACATATCCAAGATGCTAGTTCATATACAGATGTTTTATCTTCATTTGATCACTTTGTTGTTGCAGATGAGCCTTGCTATTAATTCACTGAAAACCCGCAGTTCTCTTTCTCTCTCGCTCGCTCAAGCGCTAAAGAACCAGACAGAATAAATGTGCCTACTGCTGCAACATTCAAATGTACAAAAATGTATCTGAAATGCAGCCGTACACAACCTTTGTTTTATATAGCTCAATAACACAAGATAGATATTGATCTCTACTACGATATACAAGTGTATCCGAAATGCAACCATAGGCTACACCTAAATGATAGCCTACTCTAGCCTATCAAAACTCATTTCCAGTTAGAAATGATCAGATTTTCTTTTTTTGAATGATCAAATCCTCCTGCTGCAGGATTACTTCACTCAGACAACGAAACAGGTCAAAGTCAATTGATAAAAAATACTCTATATTGCTGTCCAACAGTAAGAGGATTCTATTAGATGATGAAATGATGCAGTGGCACGCACATAATCGTTGTATAATGAAAGGCAATAATGTATGTTATGGTAAACAACCACTATCCCCTAAAGTACAGTCCATCAAATACCTCATCATTATCACACAATGATTGCACTCCGTTTCTGATTGACTAGAAGCACAATGATTGCACTCCGTTCCTGATTGACTAGAAGCACAATTATTGCACTCCGTTCCTGATTGACTAGAAGCACAATGATTGCACTCCGTTCCTGATTGACTAGAAGCACAATGATTGCACTCCGTTCCTGATTGACTAGAAGCACAATGATTGCACTCCATTATGGTGTGATTATTACTTCCATAAAGCTGAGAACAGGGACAGAACATAAATACATGAAAAATGCAGCTACTCTGTAAACACACGAAACACTCACTCAGGCATGAAGACAAATCCATAGAAATGATTTGCTCTGCCCTCTGGAACTAGATTCTGGTTCAAGTTTGTCCTCACATCAGTCCAAAAGGACTGATTGTGTGTATTTATTGTGTGTATGTACTGACATGTACTGATAGATGCAAACACATGCCCACACTACATGTTATTGTTTTTAAATGTATGTAAATTGTAAATGTTATGTGTCAGGCCAGAGTAAGACTGGCTGTTGCCATTGGTGTTGGCTAATGGGGATCCTAATAAAACATGTAAAAAGGCAGCAATAATACACATTCCAGACCCAGACATGGATTCAAACAGGCCAAGTATTTGCTATCTTTGAGTGTTTGTTTGAGCCTGTCCTGGAGTGGTAGATGGGCAGGTTTTGCACTTTTGTGGATTACTTCCATTAGTACCATTCCATTGCGTCAAGCGAGATTAAATAAAGCACAGCTAAATTTTTTGGAAAGAAAACAAATACTATTTGAACCAACCTCAGAGTCTCAGTTCCTGCAGAGTTGAAGTTAGTTTTCCCTTCTCTTATATAGACCTGGTGTGCTGACTAAAGGTGATTGATTCATTTCACAGAGTTATTAAACGTTGGTCATCTTTTGATTAATAGGAAATCATGTATTAACCCTGTTACCCAAAGCTGTATCAAGTCAACTAGTCAAGTGTCCCTTCGTCCTTCCTTTCGAGTGTGTCCCACTCGCAGCAAATGTTTCCCCAACACGGACCTGCCATGAATACAAACCACCCTTGTCTTTATAATGCCATCTACGCTAACTGCCCCCATTCACTGTAGTTTGGCCTGACTCCTAAACAGGCTGTAGAGACCCAGTCTGATCTGTCACCTTCTGTTTGTGATGATTGTCTTGATGTCTGGGTAAATACTAGGTCATTAATTTACATTTTTAGTCATTTAGCAAATGCTTCACACTGTCAATACAGCTATTTGAGAAGAGAAGGATCAGGAATGTGTTTGTTGTTTTTACCTTCAGACGTGACTCATAGACACGCTTATGACCCTGGATCAGGGACATAGTAATGATGACAGCCAGACTAGCCAGGAGAAAGAAGAAAGCTAGATATGTCCAAAACTTGCCTGCCATTTCCTGTAGGGCAGAGGACAGCATGTTTTAGCCATTGACATTTTACATTTATCATGTTGTCCAGGCCTTACACAGACTGAACAAACCCCAATACAATAAGCAGGGCTGCTGAACCCTGTTCCTGGAGCGCTATACCATCCTGTAGGTTTCGGCACCAACCCTGTAATCTAGCACACCTGATTCTAATAATAAGCTGGTTGATAAGCTAAATAAACTGTCTGTTTTTTTTTTTTTTGAGAACGTTATGACACAGTAATTACATGCTTGCAACTGCTGATAAATACAGCAATTATATCACCAGTATCTCTTTATTCTGTGTGTCAGTGTCATCACCTATTGTTTGTGTCCCAAATGGCACCCTATTCCCTACATAAGTGCACTACTTTTGACAAGAGCCCTATAGGCACTGATCAAAATGTGTGCACTATACAGGGAGTAGGATGCCATTTGGGACATGGGCGCTGTGTCATCAGCTACAGGACTGTCAGTGGTCTAGTTTAGCCATAAAGTGACTGTTTCTGTTTATCTCTCTGAACAAGCACACTGGTCACAGTTGTCATTTGTGAGATGACAGACTCTGTGGGAGCTATTTCCAGAGCTGAAGCCTTTCACAGACTCAGAGGTAATCCAATGTTTTTCACACCTTGTAAGGGATGTTTTCTAATGTTAAATTAACAACAAGGCTGTTGTTCTTTCTTACAGGGATACTGTAGGCCCCTCAAACTCAACTCTGGATCTCGAAACCAGTTCCACTGTATTTTGTCATTGTTCCCTTCTGATTTATACCAGGTGCTTGCAATTAATGATCAGGTAGAACAGAACACCAGCAGGCTCCGGAACTCGTAGTGTAAGAGTTGAGTATCCCTGCTGTAGACCTTTTCTAATTGCATAGCGATCTGATATGTAATGTAGTGCAGTGGTAATGTTGTCCCTCCCAAAACACTCAACTCTTAAGTTTTTGCCTGCTGAAAGACATGACGTTTCATATAAGGTTACAGTCCTAACCTCTGACCTTTTAATTCAGACCATCTTGGTAACCACTGGTGTAACTGCATCCTTATGTCAAGGATGACTACAAAGTAGCCAACAACAAATATATTATTCTACTTCCACAAATACCATATGGAGTATACACAAAATCGAGGTCACAAAGCATTAGGCCTACCTGCTTTGAAGGAGCTTACATAATCACTGATTTGAATGAATTAAGATACAGAACATGTTGTTGTTTCATTCACTTCATCTTCATACATGGAAAAAATACAAACCACAGAGTATTAACTGTCCTGCACATTCTTACATGGAGAAATGTGTATGCTGAAGCAGAATGCATATCGAATTCAGCAGGTTAACTAACCAATAATCTTTCATTGGGAACAGTGAGAATGCATTATACTGCTGCTTTCTATGTATCATGTTGCCTTTAGTGTCTGAGGGTGAGATGTTGACCTCCCCCAACCTATTGGCACTATGCCCCAAGCACCTTACTACTCTCCGTCTCTACTGAGCAGTCTCCACCCCAAGGCAAGGCACAATACCAGCAATGTTTTTATTCACATGACTTGCTACGGTTAAAGAGTTGCATGAGAACATGCACACCAAGACAGTGTTTCTTGCTGTGGTGCTTGGAATAAGACAAAACCTGTCCTTCTGCACCTCTTTACCTAGTTAAACATGCATGTTCATTTTGTTAACTCTTAAAGTTCAACATTTGCTTAATTAACACAGTATGGTTTGAAGGTGTATTCCTTCAAAGGACAATATAAAATTGGAATAAAGCGTATTGTTATTATTAATTAATCGTTATTACATTACCTTCATGAATTACTCAAATGAACTACAATACACAAAAAAAACGGATAGGAAAAATGATAGGCTTAAATATGAAAGGTCAGAATGAGTAGTCTCACGCAGTATCTTACCCTGCAGATAACAATACATCCCCCCTGGTCTTTTTCTGAATGAATGAGTAGATCTGTTAGCTTACCTCAGAGTGAGTGTTGACCTTCCTTCGTCAGTTGGAAGCAGCAGAGCATAAGTAAGTGTTCTGAAGAATACAGCTCCTCATTCCTCATTGATCAGCCTAACAGTTGTACTCCAAGAAGGAGGGGCCTCAAGCACAGGCCAGCAACACCCAACAGAGGCCCTTCCCATCTGAGAAGACAAATATCAAGAAAGCGGTGGATGTTTGTTTAAATTATATTACGAGAAATAGACAATAGAGATAATCTATCACACAACAGCCTTTATTTAACTAGGTAAGTCACTGAGAACACATTCTCTTTTGCAATAACGACCAGAGTTAAATATTTACAGTAGATCACTCTCATACACTGACTGCAATTGGGTGTTTGGCAAGTGTTTCATTTATTGATTGTTTAAACACAAGGCAGAGTTCTACAGAAACCCAGTGAAGAAAACAATGTCTGGAACATTAGTTAGAATTTGACCCAATATCGGGTGCACTGTAGCAAGTTTAGTTTCACCCTCCGACACAGGTGAGGTAAGTAAATCAACCCAACCTATTTGACATACAGTATAGTATACTCTTAGAATTCGTGGTGACTCGAGGAACCCTGGAGATCTTCAAGGAACCCCTGGAGTTCCTCAAGGAACCATTGCTAGTCAATTGTTCATATTTGCACCTTTGGTTAGTTGAGGGGTTCCTGCACTGGAGGCGTGGCTTATTAGGGGTGTGTTTTACAGATATTTTTGTTGGCCACCCGTTAAGAGTAAATTACATTCCTGTTCATCTGTTCATTTATTCTGTTATATTGTTATTATATGTTAAGGTTGAACACTGACAGGTTTGAAGCTTCATTGAGGCCTGCAGAGGTGTACGAGTTCCTCAAGAGTTTATGCAAATCCAAAGTTGGAATGGTTACCATTCTATGACTATATATAATCAGCAACCTTAAAATATTAATATTATATTTGAAGAATATGCATAATTATTCAAGGTATATAGAAATTTGCAGTGTAACAACTTAATATGACATTTACTCAAACGGGTAGCCAAAAATAACAATCTGAAAGCCATGCCTCCAATAATCCATGCCTCCAATAATCCATGCCTCCAATCTTCTGATAGGCTGCCACCTCTACAATATATTATTGAAAAGGTTCAAAATTGAACCTCTCCCATCACCAAAATATTGTGGTTTGTACCTTTACACAGAGGTTCCTTGAAGACCCTTCTCAGATTGGTTCCTCATGGAACTTTTTTGACCTGGAAAGGTTCCACTGGTGTGGCAAAGCAAACAGATATGCCACTGTGTATGAGCTGCTAGCTAGTTGACTTTACTGTGTAGCTAAGTGAATGAAATATCATCAGCTAGCTAACTTCCTATTAGCTAGCTAACTTGAAGTTCTTAGAATTGTAAGGTAAAATCACAAGATCCAAATGCATGTAGATGCCATGGAAGAGGGTGAAAGGACTGCAGCTCCAGCTGTCAGAAAAGGGAGAGAGTTGGCTACTGGATACGGCAGGTCATTTTCTGGGAGGACACTGTGAAAAGATTCTCCAGTTCCAGTCCTTAGTAAGGGAAACTATTAGGACAGAGAGATAATAGCAATATAATATACAGTGCCCGTCTAATTTTTGCACAATGAAGTCTGTTTCTTTGTGATGTTTTCTGTCCTCAGATGCGGAGAGCTATGAAAGCCTGTCTTCAGATGAGGTCAGTGGAGCAAGGTTGGCCAACGCTGGTATATACTTTTTTTTGTTCACCTGAAATGTTGGTATAGCCTCCCGCTAACACACCGCATAAAAAAAAATATCTGCTTAATGTGGACCGTGAAAAACAGACTCGGGTGTGTTTCAGGGTTGGATCAAAAGCCTGCACACCCAGTAGCGCTCCTGATGGAGGGTTGACCACGTGTTTTATACAGTAGCCTAACTAACAGTGCAGTTATATTACTTTGTGATGGGGTTAAGTGCCTTGCTCAAGGGCACAATGGCAGGCTATGATACATGAATTCAGAGAGCGGCCTCACATTGTTAAAGGGAAACGTAATAATTGTTCAACTTCATATTCATCATATCCACCACCACCAGAACATCAACATGTCAAAATGGTGCATTTCTATGTTTTGTAGTTAAATGATAAAGGAAGATGTCTTTCCAATAACATCATCGGTGTGTATTGTGTGAGTTGGACCAATTGTGAGTAGGCATTGCCTACTAATTGCCTACTAATTGGTTGATGATGTCATTGCACGCAAGCACACACACAAACAGTTGAACATGCACCATAACAGGGTATTTTGAAGCACTGTGGAAAACCGAGTAGCTTTACTGCGTTATGATGTGGGGCTTATCTTCTGGGAAATGCACAGACCACATGACAGGGAGGCTGCATATGCTGCTGTAGTCTGCTGTCCAGATCAATGGACAAATAAACCTCAAACAGCACTCAGAAGGGCAGGCTGGACAGGCTTCCTTTGATAGCCTACAGTAACAGTATGCAGTGTCGAAAGTACCACACAAAGACAGCTAACTAGACTACTGCTGCCTGCATTGAAATCCACTAGACTCGTGTGTGGTCCAAGGCTGAATACAATACAAAGCAACGGCCGATGATCAAACTGAATTTGATTTATGATTCATCACGCAGAGAGATTTACTGGGGTATTTTTAGCTACTGGGAGTGTGATCTGACACCCGTTTGTCTGAGGAAAGTGGAAAGGCAGCCCCTTACAATTAGATTTAGGAGGAAGATGCAGGAAAGCTAGCAATACTCCACTATCTCCTATACTGACTGAAGCTCTCTGTCTTCATAGCTCTGCACACAAACAATAGCACCTGTGAACATCAGTCTTTTAGATTGTGAACTTTAATTCAGTTAGCAATGCAAATTGATGGTGTGTGTGTGTGTGTGTGTGTGTGTGTGTGTGTGTGTGTGTGTGTGTGTGTGTGCCCATCTTACACTGTGACAGTAAAGACATTTTTTGCAGTTGTTTTATCATAGTTATTCAAAATGTTAACCCAAACTTAAGTGTTGTCTTACAATTTTAATACAAGCTCTACCTATGGAAATGCCTGCAGTAAACAATGCATGCAATGCAAGCATAAAAACGTTGCACACTGAAATGCAACGTATATTGCAACAACATCTATTGAGAACATCTGTGATTGACTTTTTGGAAAATAACTGTTTTGATCGCATTGCAACTCTAAAATGTTCCATGCATTGTTTTCATAACAGGGCTTTCCATCAACCTTTTTATTCAAATTCTTCCATTTCAGTTCATCAGCATCAACCTCGCTACATGAACAACTGCATTACGACATCTGAATAGACACAAAAATTCATAACATTGAACCCAATGAGGGGCGGCAGGGTAGCCTAGTGGTTAGAGCGTTGGACTAGTAACCGGAAGGTTGCAAGTTCAAACCCCCGAGCTGACAAGGTACAAATCTGTCGTTCTGCCCCTGAACAGGCAGTTAACCCACTGTTCCTAGGCCGTCATTGAAAATAAGAATTTGTTCTTAACTGACATGCCTAGTTAAATAAAGGTTAAAAAAATATTTTAAAAAATGATCTCAGTGCATTAAACTCCCCACTCGGAGATGAGACTAGCGTGAATAGTGTGTGGTCTTGCTTGTGGCCTGATCAGAAAGCTCTTGGATCCTCAGTTGTCAGGAGCCTCAAAAGAAAATGACGTCCAAGTGCAACAGAAGGACAAGCTAATCAAAGAGGATCATTTGAGAAGAGACAGATCATACAGTATTTGTCTCTCATAATACAAAGACAGTCTTATTAGAGGAGCTTTGGATAGCCAGCAGTTCAATGTATCACAAGAAAAGGGAACTGTATATTCCATGAAGTACCAAACTACTCAGAAATGTGGAATTACTCAGAAAATAGTTTGTTTAGAGTAGGCCCACATTCCATCCATGATATCCTCCAGACATGGGTTCAAATAATATTTGAAGGATTTCTCATACTTTGATAGTTTGGTTGAGGCTACCTGGAGTGCCAAATAGGAGATGTTTGAGAATTCAGAACTATTCCATTGATTTTAATGATTCCATTATGCCAGGCAAGATCAGTCGAACACAGTTTAAGTATTTTAAAGGTTTCAAGTACTATTTGAACCTAGGTCTGATATCCACTAGACATCTACCCACATTTGAACAGTTTTCTTATGTTAAATACAATCAGTCATCTGAAAATGTGCTGCTAATGAACCGCATGTGTAGATGATGCATTTGAAAACCTGAGGTGAAGCCTGTTTGATGCTAACAGATTTAATATTTTAGTACATGTTATGATAATTATTTATACAAGTTCATTATTCTTGTTATAACAGCATCATAATGCATTATATATTTCAGCCTTACTTCTAATATATTACTGAAGCAGCTTCTCCTTAAAGGATGTTACATAGTACAATAGGTAATAGGCTTTGTATGAAAAGTTGTGAAATACTAACCTTCATTAGCATTAAATGACTGGGGCACTTTGTGCTAATCTCATTTCAATTTAGTACTACTCCAATCAAAGCACAGTTCAACACAAGCATTAAACGCAAGCTCTGAAACAGGATACGCTAGTTCTCCGATATAGCTATGACTGTAAATTAGATTAGCTTCTTATGACTTGCAGTGATTTCCCATTCGGGTCTATGACAGTGTCGAAACACATTATCTATCTAGTCTTCTCCCAATGAACAATGTCTAATAGGGAAATGGCCACGATGGATTACAGGGACAATTGGGATTGGGAATAGTTTTTAATACAACTTTGTGGTTGCTGGAAGGCTATAGGTGTCACGCTGATATAAAGGATTTTGGAGACAGGCGCAGGAATACACAATAGGGCTTTTTAATACACCCAAAACAAACACGTGTACAAAAAAACTGGGCTGTACCCAAACAAAAGATCTTGGGTAAACCTTGTTGACCGACACGGGGCGATACCCGTACTACACAATATTTAAAGCACGCAGCATAACAGCTGCAGCAACGCATAGGGAACAGAGGGCACATAAACTCAGCAAAAAAAGAAACGTCACTTTTTCAGGACCCTGTCTTTCAAAGACAATTTGTAAAAATCCAAATAACTTCACAGATCTTCATTGTAAAGGGTTTAAACACTGTTTCCCATGCTTATTCAATGAACTATAAACTATTAAATGAACATGTACCTGTGGAACGGTTGTTAAGACATTAACAGCTTACAGACGGTAGGCAATTAAGGTCACAGTTATGAAAACTTAGGACACCAACGAGGCCTTTCTACTGACTGAAAAACACCAAAGGAAAGATGCCCAGGGTCCCTGCTCATCAAATCAAATCAAAATTATTTATATAGCCCTTCGTACATCAGCTGATATCTCAAAGTGCTGTACAGAAACCCAGCCTAAAACCCCAAACAGCAAGCAATGCAGGTGTAGAAGCACGGTGGCTAGGAAAAACTCCCTAGAAAGGCCAAAACCTAGGAAGAAACCTAGAGAGGAACCAGGCTATGTGGGGTGGCCAGTCCTCTTCTGTCTGTGCCGGGTGGAGATTATAACAGAACATGGCCAAGATGTTCAAATGTTCATAAATGACCAGCATGGTCGAATAATAATAAGGCAGAACAGTTGAAACTGGAGCAGCAGCACATTCAGGTGGAAGTTGAAACTGGAGCAGCAGCATGGCCAGGTGTACTGGGGACAGCAAGGAGTCATCATGTCAGGTAGTCCTGGGGCATGGTCCTAGGGCTCAGGTCCTCCGAGAGAGAGAAAGAAAGAGAGAAGGAGAGAATTCGAGAACGCACACTTAGATTCACACAGGACACCGAATAGGACAGGAGAAGTACTCCAGATATAACAAACTGACCCCAGCCCCCCGACACATAAACTACTGCAGCATAAATACTGGAGGCTGAGACAGGAGGGGTCAGGAGACACTGTGGCCCCATCCGAGGACACCCCGGACAGGGCCAAACAGGAAGGATATAACCCCACCCACTTTGCCAAAGCACAGCCCCCACACCACTAGAGGGATATCTTCAACCACCAACTTACCATCCTGAGACAAGGCTGAGTATAGCCCACAAAGATCTCCGCCACGGCACAACCCAAGGGGGGGCGCCAACCCAGACAGGATGGCCACAACAGTGAATCAACCCACTCAGGTGACGCACCCCCTCCAGGGACGGCATGAGAGAGCCCCAGTAAGCCAGTGACTCAGCCCCTGTAATAGGGTTAGAGGCAGAGAATCCCAGTGGAAAGAGAGGAACCGGCCAGGCAGAGACAGCAAGGGTGGTTCGTTGCTCCAGAGCCTTTCCGTTCACCTTCCCACTCCTGGGCCAGACTACACTCAATCATATGACCCACTGAAGAGATGAGTCTTCAGTAAAGACTTAAAGGTTGAGACCGAGTTTGCGTCTCTGACATGGGTAGGCAGACCGTTCCATAAAAATGGAGCTCTATAGGAGAAAGCCCTGCCTCCAGCTGTTTGCTTAGAAATTCTAGGGACAATTAGGAGGCCTGCGTCTTGTGACCGTAGCGTACGTGTAGGTATGTACGGCAGGACCAAATCAGAGAGATAGGTAGGAGCAAGCCCATGTAATGCTTTGTAGGTTAGCAGTAAAACCTTGAAATCAGCCCTTGCTTTGAAAGGAAGCCAGTGTAGAGAGGCTAGCACTGGAGTAATATGATCAAATTTTTTGGTTCTAGTCAGGATTCTAGCAGCCGTATTTAGCACTAACTGAAGTTTATTTAGTGCTTTATCCGGGTAGCCGGAAAATAGAGCATTGCAGTAGTCTAACCTAGAAGTGACAAAAGCATGGATTAATTTTTCTGCATCATTTTTGGACAGAAAGTTTCTGATTTTTGCAATGTTACGTAGATGGAAAAAAGCTGTCCTCGAAATGGTCTTGATATGTTCTTCAAAAGAGAGATCAGGGTCCAGAGTAACGCCGAGGTCCTTCACAGTTTTATTTGAGACGACTGTACAACCATTAAGATTAATTGTCAGATTCAACAGAAGATCTCTTTGTTTCTTGGGACCTAGAACAAGCATCTCTGTTTTGTCCGAGTTTAATAGTAGAAAGTTTGTAGCCATCCACTTCCTTATGTCTGAAACACATGCGGTGTCCTAAAACGGAACCTTGAGGAACACCGAAATTTACAGTTGATTTGTCAGAGGACAAACCATTCACAGAGACAAACTGATATCTTTCCGACAGATAAGATCTAAACCAGGCCAGAACATGTCCGTGTAGACCAATTTGGGTTTCCAATCTCTCCAAAAGAATGTGGTGATCGATGGTATCAAAAGCAGCACTAAGGTCTAGGAGCACGAGGACAGATGCAGAGCCTCGGTCCGATGCCATTAAAATGTCATTTACCACCTTCACAAGTGCCGTCTCAGTGCTATGATGGGGTCTAAAACCAGACTGAAGCATTTCGTATACATTGTTTGTCTTCAGGAAGGCAGTGAGTTGCTGCGCAACAGCCCTCTCTTTTGAGAGGAATGGAAGATTCGATATAGGCCGATAGTTTTTTATATTTTCTGGGTCAAGGTTTGGCTTTTTCAAGAGAGGCTTTATTACTGCCACTTTTAGTGAGTTTGGTACACATCCAGTGGATAGAGAGCCGTTTATTATGTTCAACATAGGAGAGCCAAGCACAGGAAGCAGCTCTTTCAGTAGTTTAGTTGGAATAGGGTCCAGTATGCAGCTTGAAGGTTTAGAGGCCATGATTATTTTCATCATTGTGTCAAGAGATATAGTACTAAAACACTTGAGCGTCTCTCTTGATCCTAGGTCCTGGCAGAGTTGTGCAGACTCAGGACAATTGAGGTTTGGAGGAATACGCAGGTTTAAAGAGGAGTCCGTAATTTGCTTTCTAATAATCATAATCTTTTCCTCAAAGAAGTTCATGAATTTATCACTGCTAAAGTGAAAGTCATCCTCTCTTGGGGAATGCTGCTTTTTAGTTAGCTTTGCAACAGTATCAAAAAGGAATTTCGGATTGTTCTTATTTTCCTCAATTAAGTTAGAAAAATAGGATGATCGAGCAGCAGTAAGGGCTCTTCGGTACTGCACGGTACCGTCCTTCCAAGCTAGTCGGAAGACTTCCAGTTTGGTGTGGCGCCATTTCCGTTCCAATTTTCTGGAAGCTTGCTTCAGAGCTCGGGTATTTTCCTGTGTACCAGGGAGCTAGTTTCTTATGATAATTTTTTTTAGTTTTTAGGGGTGCACCTGCATCTAGGGTATTGCGCAAGGTTAAATTGAGATCCTCAGTTAGGTGGTTAACTGATTTTTGTCCTCTGGCGTCCTTGGGTAGGCAGAGGGAGTCTGGAAGGGCATCAAGGAATCTTTGTGTTGTCTGTGAATTTATAGCACGACTTTTGATGTTCCTTGGTTGGGGTCTGAGCAGATTATTTGTTGCAATTGCAAACGTAATAAAATGGTGGTCCGATAGTCCAGGATTATGAGGAAAAACATTAAGATCCACAACACCGTACGCTCCACAGCATAACACGGTGCCTGCCCGGTCTCTCTAGCCCCCCGGTAAGCACAGGAAGTTGGCGCAGGTCTCCTACCTGGCTTTGCCATACTCCCTGTGTGCTTCCCCCCAAGAAATGTTTGTGGCTGACTCTCGGGCTTCCATCCACGTCGCCGTGCTGCCTCCTCATACCAGCGCCTCTCCGCTTTCGTCGCCTCCAGCTCTTCTTTGGGGCGGCGATATTCTCCAGGCTGTGCCCAGGGTCCTTTTCCGTCCAAGATTTCCTCCCAAGTCCAGAAATCTTGATTTCGCTGCTCCTGCTGCCTGTCACCACGCCGCTTGGTCCTGTTGTGGTGGGTGATTCTGTTACTGTTTTTTCCATCAAAAGAGAGGAGGACCAAAATGCAACGTGGTTATTATTAAACATCTTTAATGAAAGATGAAAAATACGAACAATATACAAAATAAGAAACGTGAAAAACTGAAACAGCCCTATCTGGTGCAACAAACACAGAGACAGGAACAATCACCCACCAAATACCCAAAGAATATGGCTGCCTAAATATGGTTCCCAATCAGAGACAACGATAAACACCTGCCTCTGATTGAGAACCACTCTAGGCAACCATAGACTTACCTAGACTACTTCACTAACCACAATCCCATAACCTACAAAAACCACCTAGACAAAACACACCACATAAATACCCATGTCACAACCTGGCCTGACCAAAATAATAAAGAAAACACAAAATACTAAGACCAGGGCGTGACACCTGGTTCGAGCCCAGGTAGGGGCGAGGAGAGGGACGGAAGCTATACCGTTACACTGGCAATACTATAGTGCCTATAAGAACATCCAATAGTCAAAGGTATATGAAATACAAATGGTATAGAGAGAAATAGTCCTATAAATACTATATTAACTACAACCTAAAACCTCTTACCTTGGAATATTGAAGTCTCATGTTAAAAGGAACCACCAACTTTCATATGTTCTCATGTTCTGAGCAAGGAACTCAAACGTTAGCTTTTTTACATGGCACATATTGCACCTTTACTTCTCCAACACTTTGTTTTTGCATTATTTAAACCACATTGAACATGTTTCATTATTTATTTGTGGCTAAATTGATTGTTATTGATGTATTATATTAAGTTAAAATAAGTGTTCATTCAGTATTGTTGTAATTGTCATTATTACAAATAAAGCGTTTTTATTTAATTTTTTTAATCGGCCGATTAATTGGTATCGTTTTTTTTTGGTCCTCCAATAATCGGTATCGGTGTTGAAAAATCATTATCGGTCGACCTCTAGTGTGTAATCAGACAAGACAGTCTGGGGTTTATGATAATGAATCCCGTTCAGTGAAGCCTAGAAGACCGGTAAGGTAGACCTCCAGAACTGGTGAACAGAATGAGCATCATTACCGGGGGATCCCTGACATTACCCCCCCGACACGCTGCACCAGAAGCAGGATAACACCGGCCTTGGAGACGACCACAGGGGCGCGGTGCGGGTTGGGCTGGGCGCCGACGGTGAAAATCCCTGGTCAGCGAAGTGTCCAGGATGTCCACCGCAGGAACCCAGCACCGCACCTCTGGACCGTACCCCTCCCAGTTGATGAGGTACTGCAGCTTCAGCGAGGGGACCAGGCACCACTTGCCTGAGGAGAGACACATGAAAGGTCGGGTTAATGCAGTAATCAACAGGGAGTTGTAAACGGTACGTTACCTCATTAACCCTCCTCAGGACTTTAACTTCTTTGGGGTAGGGGGCAGTATTGGGTAGCTTGGATTAAAAAACGGCCCCAAATTAAGCTGCCTGCTACTCAGCCGTAAAAGCTAGAATATGCATATAATTAGTACATTTGGATAGAAAACACTCTGAAGGTTTGTAGCTTTTCAACTCAGCCCCCATTGAAGAAAGTCCATGTAGCTACCTTCCACTTCATTTATACAGAAAAAGGAATTGTATGGTTGGAACATTAATGACGTTTTACAGTATGTTAAAAACATTCTAAAGATTGATTCCATACGTAGTTTGGCATGTTTCTACGGGCTTTAACATAACTTTTTGAACTTTTTGTCCGACGTACGGTGCGACCTGAACGCGCTTTTGGATTTGTTTACCAAACGCCCTAACAAAAGAAGAATTTGGACATAACTGATGAACATTATCGAACAAATCAAACATTTATGGTGGAACTAGGATTCCTGGGAGTGCATTCTGATGAAGATCATCAAAGGTAAGTGAATATTTAAAATGCTATTTCTGAGTTATGTTGACTACCAAATATGGCTGGTATCTTTTTGGCTGCTTTGTTGTCTAAACGCTGTACTCAGATTATTGCATGGTTTGCTTTCTCCTTAAAGTTTAAAAAAATCTGACACAGCGGTTGCATTAAGGAGAAGTTTATCTAAAGTTCCATGTATAATAGTCGTATCTTTATCAATGTTTATTATGAGAATTTCTGTAAATTGATGTGGCTCTCTGCAATATCACCGCATGTTTTAAAACTACTGAACGTAACGCGCCAATGTAAACTAAGATTTTTTTTATATAAATATGAACTTTATCAAACAAAACATACATGTATTGTGTAACATGAAGTCCTATGAGTGTCGTCTGATGAAGATCATCAAAGGTTAATGTTAATTTTATCTCTATTTCTGCTTTTTGAGACTCCTCTCTTTGGCTGGAAAAAAATTGCTGTTATTCTGTGGCTTGGTGGTGACCTATCAATCGTTTGTGGTGCTTTCGCTGTAAATCCTTTTTGAAATCAGACACTGTGGCTGGATTAACGAGAATTGTATCTTTTAAATGTAAAATACTTGAATGCTTGAGGAATTTTTAATTATGAGATATTTGTTGTTTTGAATTTGGCGTCCTGCACTTTCACTGGCTGTTGCGGGGGAGTTCCGCTAGCGGAACGGGGTTCCACAAACTGCGGGCTCAGCTTCCGGCAGGGCAGGCGGAGGGGCAGGTTCCGGGTGGAGAGCCAGACCCGGTCGCCTGGGGAGAAAACAGGCGCCTCACTGTGGTGGAGGTTGTGCCGAAATCACTCATCCACCGCAGGAGCCTCGATCTGGCTCAGATGCCAAGGTGCCAGGTCCAGCTTATACCCCAACACACACTGGAAAGGTGTGAGGTTAGTGGAGGAGTGGCGGAGGGAATCCTGTGCATACTCCGCCCAAGGTAGAAACTCTGTCCACTCCCCCGGCCGATCCTGACAGTAACACCGCAGGAACCTGTCCACCTCCTGGTTGACCCTCTCCACCTGCCCATTTGCTTGAGACCGATACCCAGAGGTGAGACTGACTGTGACCCCCAGGAGAACGCCTTCCATACCTGTGAGGTGAACTGAAGGCCACGATCTGACACAATATCCTCCCGGATCCCATAGTGCCGGAAGAGATGTATAAAATGAGCCTCCGCGGTTTGCATGGTCGATGGAAGCCCAGGCAGGGTAGGAGGCGACTAGCTTTGGAAAACCGTCCCACAACGACAAGAATGGGGGTGTTCCCTTAGAGTGGGGAAGGTCAGTGACAAAGTCCATCGAGAGGTGAGACCAGGGTTGTTGTAGAACTGGCAGGGAATGGAGCTTTCCATAAAGGAGGTTCCTGGGTGTCTTAGACTGAGCACAGATGGAGCAGGAAGAGACTTAAACCCGGATGTTCCTAGCCAAGGTGGCCAGTACTTCTCCGTAAGACAGGCGATGGCACGGCCTATCCAAGGATGACCCGACGCAGGCGCCGTGTGCACCCAGGAAAGGAGGCAGTCCCACACACCTGTGGGAATGTAGGCGCGGTTCTACAGGCACTGTGCAGGTGCGGGTTCCGTACACAGGGCATGATCTATATGTTGGCGTCCACATCCCATACCACTGGCGGGATGATGCAGCACGGAGGGATGAGGTTGGTCTCCTCTCCCTGCCTCTCCTCTGTGTCATAGAGGGGAGACAGGGCATCTGCCTTCATATTCTTTGAGCCTGGCCTATAGGAAATTGTGAAGTGGAACCTGGCAAAGAATAGAGCCCACCTGGCCTGTCTCAGGTTTAGCCTCTTCGCTGCCCTGATGTGCTCCAGGTTGCGGTGGTCCGTCCACACCAGGAAAGGGTGTTTGGACCCCTCAATCCAGTGCCTCCACGCCTTCAGAGCCTTCTTGACCGCCAAGAGTTCCCGGTCCCCTACATCATAGTTCCTCTGGGCGGGGCTCAGCTGCTTGGAGTAGAAAGCGCAGGGCCGCAGCTTTGGAGGGGCTCCGGTACGCTGGAACAGCACTGCCCCAATTCCTACTTCGGAGGCATCCACCTCGACAATGAAGGGGGGTGAGGTGTCGGGATGTGCCAACATGGGAGCAGTAGCGAAACGTGCTTTCAGCGTCTCGAACGCCCTTTCCGCCTCCACTGTCCAACGAAGCTGCTGGGGACCTCCTCTCAGCAGGGAGGTAAGAGGTGCGACCACCGTGCTGAAGCCCCGAATAAACCCCTGGAAATCGTTGGCGAACCCCAGGAATCGCTGGACTGCTTTCACCAAGGTGGGGATGGGCCATGATCTGACTGTACTGACGCATTGCTCCTCCATCTCCACTCCCTCTGTGGTGGAAAAACAAATATTTATCTTGTTTAACATTTAGGTCATGCTCCAACAATCTTCTCAGCACAGACCTGACCAACAAGACATGCTGGACGCATGTATAGACCAAAATGTTGTCTATATAGATCACTAGGCCGCGTCCCAGCATGTCCCGAAACACTTCGTCGATGAAGGCCTGGAAGGTTGAAGGAGCATTAGACAGGCCAAAGGGCATTACGAGATACTCGTTATGACCCGTGGTCGTGGAAAAAGCAGTCTTTCATTCAAAGCCTGCACGAATGCGCACCAGATTGTAGGCGCTCCTAAAGTCCAGCTTCGTGAAGTACTGCGCCCCGTGCATTTGTTTGATGATGGTTGGGATGAGGGTAAAAGATAGCTGAACTTGACGGTGGCCTTGTTCAGTGTTCGATAATCAATGCAGGGGCGCAGTCACCCATCTTTCTTCTTGACAAAAAATAAGCTTGAGGAGGCTGGTGACTAAAAGGGGCGGATAAAACTCTGCTGGAGACTCTCCTGTACATAGGTCTCCATGGCCTCGGTCTCCGAATAGGAGAGGGAATAGACATGTCCTCTCGGGAGGGCTGGGTCAGACAACAGGTCAATGGCACAGTCCCAGGGGCAATGGGGAGGCAGGCGTGTAGCCTGGGTCTTTGAGAAAACCCGGTGCAGATCCTGGTACTCCTCTGGTAAATCCACTTGAGGAGCACAGTCCGGACTTACCACTGTGGTGGTGTTGACAGACACTGGGAGACACCCACCCTAACACTCCTGCAACCAACCTAGCAGTCTCCTCTCGGACCAGGAAATAACCGGGTTATGCAAACTCAACCAGGAGAGACCTAAAACAATGGGGTGCGTGGGAGTGTCTATGATCAAGAAAGTGATCTGTTCTGAATGAGTGTCATGGGTCAGCAAAGAAACCGGAACAGTAATGTGATGTAAGAGCCCTGTCCCTATTGAACGATTATCCGGGGCTCGAACTGGAATGGGTGACTGTAGGGGAACCAAAGGAATGCGTAATGCAGTGGCCAGTGCGCTAAGAGATTCCTGGCAGCTCCGGAATCAATCAGAGCTAACTGGAGTGAAGGGCTAGGGTACTCAGGGAATTTAACGGGAAAACACATTTGACAGACAAGGAGAGGAGATCTTGCCTTCTACCTGGGTTGGCGCAAGATAATTCCCTGGCTTGTTACCTCCTCGCCTCCTAGTGGATAGAGAGCGGGTCGGAGAGAAATGACCCCTTTCTCCACAATAGAAGCGGAGGCTCAGATTACTCCTTCTCCTGTGCTCTGCCTCGGGCAAACGTGCCGAGCCCACCTCCATCAGCTCTGGCCACAGAGCAGGGGTAGCCATGGGCTCAGAATTCCATACAGGTCTTCTTCGGGACCGCAGGAGGTTGTCCAACCGGGTCTGCCATGCTGATGAGCTGGTTGAATTACAGGTTGTCATCACGGCAGGCTAACTCCAGCTGTACCTGGTGGTAAATGGTGACCAGAGCCAACTCGTTCCATCCGGTGGAGGCCGCGATGATCCGGTACTCCAGGAAGAACTCCAAAGCGGTCCTAGATCCCTGGCATAGTCGGAGTAGACGCTCACCCTCCTCCCGGCCTTCCACAGGATGATCAAACATCGAGCGGAAGAGGAGGGTGAAGCGCTCGTAGGACTCGACCTCGGGTCCGCCAGTCTCCCAGACTGCGGCAACCCAGTCCAGAGCCTATCCAGTCAGTGCCAAGATGACGGTGGCAAACCTGTCTCTTCAGCGAGGTACAGGTCGCATTGTAGAAGGAACCCCTTGCATCTTGCTGGTGCACCGTCAAAGCGCTCCAGGAGGGACAGGGGTATTCCACGGACGGGCTCCAATGGAACGGGGGTAGGTCGTGGTGTGGGAGCTGGTACCGGAATCGGTGCTGGAGACTGGAGGAACTGCACACTCCCCTCCAAGCACAGGATGGTTGCCAGCACACTGTTCATGGCGATACCGAGTCTGGAGAGACAGTCCTCGTGGTGCTGTACTGTCCCTACAATGGTCGCTAGCGCAGTCTTTCCTGCGGTCTCCATTTTGCGGGTCAGTTATTATGTATAAAGGATTTTGGAGACAGGCGCAGGAATACACAATAGGGGTTTTTAATACACCCAAAACAAACACGTATACAAAAATACTGGGCTGTACCCAAACAAAAGAGTATGGGTAAACCTCATTGACTGACACAGAATGATACCCGTAATACACAATATATATATAGGGTACAGCATTACAGCTGCACTAACGCATAGGTATTCACACCACCAACGGACATGGGAACAATAACCGACAAAGACAGAGGGAACAGAGAGCACATATATAACATACTAGTCAGGGGAAATGGGAACCAGGTGTGTGTAATCAGACTAGAAAGCCGGTGACATAGTCCTCCGGAACTGGTGAACAGAATGAACATCAGTATGGGGGGATCCGTGACAGTGAGCAACTTACATCTGCATCAATCACTTGCAGTTTTAACTTCCTGCACACACACATGGGCTTTCTGTTTCACTAAGGGAGGAGGTCATAGACCTGGCAGTGTGGTGCCAGGACAACAAACTCTCTCAACGCTGTTAAGACCAAGGAGCTGATCATGGACTACAGGAAAGAGCATCCTGGTTGTATCACTGTCTGGTATGGCAACTGCACAGCCCTCGATCGAAAGGCTCTACAGAGGGTGGTGCAGATGGCCCACGCATCAGTGGGGACGAGCTCCCAGCAATCCAGGACGTACAGTACATGCCAGGCGGTGTCTGAGAAAGGCCCGACCGAGACATGGACTGTTCTCCATGCTCCCGTCCGGCAGGCGGTAATGGTGGATCAAGGCTCAGACCAACAGGCTCCTAAACAGCTTCTATCCCCAGACCATAAGACAATTACTAACAATTACTGCTCTCCCTCAGACTGTGCACACTGACTCTATGCCCATCCACAGGTCTCTACCCACTCAAACACACACCTTCACTGTCACTGCTACTCACACGCACTCACATACACACATACACCCTCACACATAACTGACGGCACACACTTACACCCCCTTACACCTACGCTGTTGCTAATATGATTATTGAGTCAATTTATTACCAGCATTACACTGCCATTCTTTGATTATTGATTACCATTAAAATGTATATATTTATCCTGCTACTAGTCAGTATTACTCCTGTTTACATGTACAGTACCTTCGGTGTCACGACTTCTGCCGAGGTCCGTCCCTCTCCTTGTTCGGGTGGCGTTCGGCACCCGATCTCACCAGCTACAAACAGACACCTTTATATTCAGAAAGTATTCAGACCACTTGACTTTTTCCACATTTTGTTAGGTTACAGCTTTATTCCAAAATAGCTTAAATATGTTTTTCTCCTCAATCTACACACAATACCCCATAATGACAAAGCAAAAACAGGTTTAGACATTTTTGCAAATTTATTCAAAAATAAAAACTGAAATATCACATTTACATAAGTATTCAGACCCTTTACTCAGTACTTTGTTGATGCACCTTTGGCAGCGTTTACAGCATCGAGTCTTCTTGAGTATGATGCTACAAGCTTGGCACACCTGTATTTGAGGAGTTTCTCCCATTCTTCTCTGCAGATCCTATCAAGCTCTGTCAGGTTGGATGAGGAGCGTTGCTGCATAGCTACTTTCAGGTCTCTCCAGAGATGTTCGATCAGGTTCAAGTCCGGGATCTGGCTGGGTCACTCAAGGACTTGTCCCGTAGCAACTCCTGCGTTGTCTTGGTTTGTGCCTAGGGACGTTGTCCTGTTGGAAGGTGAACTTTCGCCCCCAGTCTGAGTTTCTGAGCGCTCTGGAACTGTTTTTTTTTTATCAAGGATCTCTCTGAACTTTGCTTCGTTCATATTTGCCTTGACTCTGACTAGTCTCCCAGTCACTGCTGCTGAAAAACATCTTCACAGCATGATGTTGCCACCACCATTCTTCACCATAGGTATGGTGCCAGGTTATCTCCAGACGTGATGCTTGGCATTCAGGCCAAAGAGTTCAATCTTGGTTTCATCAGACCAGAGAATCTTGTTTCTCATGGTCTGAGAGTCCTTTAGGTGCCTTTTGGCAAACTCCTGAGAAGTGGCTTCCATCTGGCCAATCTTCCATAAAGGTCTGATTGGTGTCGTGCTGCAGAGATGGTTGTCCTTCTGGAAGGTTCTCCCATCTCCACAGTGGAACTCTGGAGCTCTGTCAGAGTGACCATAGGGTTCTTGGTCACCTCCCTGACCAAGGTCCTTCTCCCCCGATTGCTCAGTTTGGTCGGGCAGCCAGCTCTAGGAAGAGTCTTGGCGGTTCCAAACGTCTTTCATTTAAGAATGATGGAGGCCACTGTGTTCTTGGGGATATTCAGTGATGCATAAATGTTTTGGTACCCTTCCCCATATCTCTGCCTCGACACAATCTTATCTCAGAGCTCTACGGACAATTTCTTCGACC
Organism: Oncorhynchus nerka; assembly: GCF_034236695.1. Lineage (NCBI taxonomy): Eukaryota > Metazoa > Chordata > Actinopteri > Salmoniformes > Salmonidae > Oncorhynchus > Oncorhynchus nerka. Next base: position 16,635,532 of record NC_088398.1, on the reverse strand, counting down.
TCATGGCTTGCTCTGACATGAAGTGTCAACTGTGTGTCCTTATATATACAGGTGTGTGCCTTTCCAAGTCATGTCCAATCAATTAAATTGACCACAGGTGGACTCCAATCAAGTTGTAAAAACATCTCAAGGATGATCGATGGAAACAACTGAGCTCAATTTCGAGGGTCTGTAAAATTATGTAAATAAGGTATTTCTGTTTTTAAAAACCTGTTTTCGCTTTGACATTATGGGTTATTGTGTGTAGATTGCAGAGGAAAAATGTTAATTTAATCAATTTTAGAATAAGGCTGTAACTTAACAAAATGTGGAAAAAGTCAAGGGGTCTGAACACTCTCCGAAGGCACTGTATATGTTATAATTAGTATACTACTGTCACGTTCTGACCTTAGTTCCTTTGTTTTGTCTTTGTTTTAGCATGGTCAGGGCGTGAGTTGGGGTGGGCAGTCTATGTTCGTTTTTCTATGATTTGGGATTTCTGTGTTTGTCCTGGTATGGTTCTCAATCAGCGGCAGCTGTCTATCGTTGTCCCTGATTGAGAACCATACTTAGGTAACCTGTTTTCACCCTTTAGTTGTGGGTGATTGTTTTCTGTTGTGTGTCTGCACCAGCCAGAACTGTTTTCGGTCATTCTCTTTGTTAGTTTTGTTATTTCCGTGTTCATTTAATAAATATGGACACATACCACACTACACCTTTGTCCTCCTCTTCTTCCACCATCAACGGCCGTTACAACTACCATACGTATTGGCGTGTTCTCGCATGCATCTGCATATTTCCGTTAGGGATTGCCTCCTCTGTGAAGTGTGCAATAACTCAATTCAACCTTTGCATTCCTTCTAAATAACTTAGTCCACTCTGTTGATAACACATTCTAGTTTTGGGATCAAATGATTAATGGATGAGAAAATGTGCATTGTCGCCCAAAATCCATCTCGTTCCATTTTCTCCCACTGCTGACCAGTGGGCTTCCTCTCACATGTATACATCCAGTGAAATATCCATCTCATTTTCCCGTCTGTGGTTTTACTGCTCCAAGCCTCACTGGACTGTGACAATGCTTCCATCTAGTGGTTTGCAAGGGCGTCACACAAACTCCTAAAGACAATGTATTTGAAATGGTATGATCTGATAGTGCTGATTGAGTTTTAAATAGTACCAATGTGAAAGTATGACATAGTCAAACACACATTGCAAACACATTTATTTTGTTGTGGAAAGAGGACCGTACAATAATGCCACAAGGCAGACAAGCAGCAGGAAGCCACAAAGCCACTCAATGCCTATAAAAGAATACATCTACACTTAAAAAAAACATAGAATTGCACTACCAGCTTATTGCCAGGTAAAAGCTGATCAATCGTACAATGCAATTTCCCCCTAGTGTTGACTGAAGCGGTCAGCCCAGTGCTGGTTATATATCAAGTAAAGACACAAAAGAGACAAATAGAGACCCCTACACATATTCTACACACACACCCCTCCATTCCTCATTCAAAAGGCACACTTGACTTGTGAATCAAACCAGTGAGAGATATTTTATCTCTTAAGATGACTTAATTTATTTTGAGTGACTCTGACATGCTGGGATTCACAGCTTAAAGGTCTAATCCAATTCAACTGGTTTGTTTATCCAACAGAACCATATGATGTGCATACAGTAAAGCACACATTTGAAACTCATTCATATTAGCTTAAGGAGAGACCCTCTCAAGTTAATTCCTCCTTGGCTCACTGCCACCTCAATAAGTGAAGCTAGGTACATATTGTTTTTGTGTCTCTTCAAATCAACTGAGACATTAACTGTTGTCTGAATATTTTATTTTATTATTATTATTATTTTATTTTACTGTAAGTGTTTTAACTGATGCTCCCATAAGAGCTCTTATTTGTATCATGGGTTATTATGATGTTCAAGACAAAGCTGGTTATGAACCAGGGTTGGGGCCAATTCCTTTTTAATTTAGTCGATTATGGAATTACATTTTTTTTCTCAATGCTTCTCTAGGAGAACATTTTGGAATTGGTATTTTAGTTTATTTTCAGAACTGAATGAATTTAAATGGGAATGGCCCCAACTCTGGCATACGATACCTGTGTCTCTGGCATACGATACCTGTGTCTCTGGCATACGATACCTGTGTCTCTCTTTGGCATAAGATACCTGTGTCTCTCTTTGGCATAAGATACCTGTGTCTCTCTTTGGCATAAGATACCTGTGTCTCTCTTTGGCATAATCGCAACATGCTGTTCATTTTTGTACTTTTTTGTCTTCATTAAAACAGTGAACAGCTCAAACCTTGGAAGGCAATACTTCAGACAAACAGCAAGACTAAAAGGTTAGTTTTTTTTGTCTCTTCTTACTGTATAATGGTGCCAAAACATACAATGTTTTCTGACTCTTAAATCTTGTTTTAGGGACCTAGACTACACCAATGTTTTAATCAATATGTCCCTAAGGGGATAAATAATGTTGTACTGAATTGAATACCTCTACTAATCACTCCACTAGAGCAGGTAAACACAGCTGAGTGATCAGAGCCTGGATAAACCTCAGACAGGATAAAGCCCCACTCATACTAAGTACTTGCCTGTATTTTTAGCATGCTGACCCTTCTCTAAAGTGATTGGGATGAACAGTTGGTTGAGAGGGGACAGGGCAGGGTGGGTGAGGGTGGAGAAGCAGGTGGGGCATACACAGAGCCCTGAGGGGGGCTCTAGCCTGGCCTCTCTCATTTAGCACACTGATGTAGAGTCAGAGCAGAACTCTGGGGCTCCACAGCAGAACTCAGTCAGTCATTTTACATAGAACACATGCTTGTGTATTGTCAGTAAACCCTACACTACAGTAACTTATCAGGCAAAACCTTAACATCTGGATATGATTTGCTTCACCCAAAAAGCCCCTTTAATTTAGTCACGCTCACCCACACAAATTAATTGATTCACATACAACCACACAAAACACACATATAAAGACACACATGGGATCAGACAGCAGAGAGAAAGGGCTGCAATTTGCTGATGATGTAAACACAGTGAGATCCCAGGAGGTTGGTGCCACCTCAATTGGGGAGGATGGGCTCGTGGTAATGACTGGTATCGGAGTCAGTGGAATGGTATCAAATACGTCAAACGCATGGTTTGATGCCATTCCAGTCCCTCCATTTCAGACATTATTATGAGCCGTCCTCCCCCCAGGAGCCTCCACTGAGTGAGATCCAGGCCTGTAGCATCTCAGAGTAGGCATCAAACCGTGCTGAACTAGGATCAGTTTAGCCTTTTACTTCATAAGGAATAAGATAACATGGAAACTCCTACTCTGAGACGCTTTTTGAATACCGGCCATGGTCAGGTGGGGTTAGGACCCTTATTCATCAAGCATCTCAGAGTAGGAGTGCTGATCTAAGATCAGTTTAGCCTTTTAGATTATAATGAATGGACAGGGGGGACCTGATCCTAGACATGCACTCTAACTCTGAAATACTGCTTGATACATACAGCTCCTGGACCAACCCAGCCTGTCTAGTCCATGTGGATGGTCAGTGGGGCAGCTCCTGCATGACCTCTTCGGCCAGCTGTGTGATGAGTTGCCAGGCCTTGCGGATGTGACGTGACTCGGTGTTGCGGGCGCAGAGGGCGAAGCGCAGCACAAACTGACCAGACAGCAGGCACGGCACCAGGTGGATCTTCCTGCTCTTGTTGATCCTCTTCAGCAAGGTCTCATTCACCTCGTTGGAACCCTTTCAGGAGGAAAGGTTAGATGGGGTGCTATTTGGGATACAATCTATTACCTATATAGTGCACCTTATTCCTTATATGGCCATAGGGCCCTGGTCAAAAGAAGGGCACTATATAGGTAATAGTGTGCCATTTGGGATGTTACAATAGTCTAATACGTTTAAAAAAAAAATTAAAAAATGGATGCCGGCAGGCAATGTGAACAATGCATAAGAAGCATAGGTTCCAAAATGTAAACTAAAACTACACTGCTCAAAAAAATAAAGGGAACACTTAAACCACACAATGTAACTCCAAATCAATCACACTTCTGTGAAATCAAACTGTCCACTTAGGAAGCAACACTGATTGACAATACATTTCACATACTGTTGTGCAAATGGAATAGACAACAGGTGGAAATTGTAGGCAATTAGCAAGACACCCCCAATAAAGGAGTGGTTCTGCAGGTGGGGACCACAGACCACTTCTCAGTTCCTATGCTTCCTGGCTGATGTTTTGGTCACTTTTGAATACTGGCGGTGCTTTCACTCTAGTGGTAGCATGAGACGGAGTCTACAACCCACACAAGTGGCTCAGGTAGTGCAGCTCATCCAGGATGACACATCAATGCGAGCTGTGGCAAGAAGGTTTGCTGTGTCTGTTAGCGTAGTGGCCAGAGCATGGAGGCGCTACCAGGAGACAGGCCAGTACATCAGGAGACGTGAAGGAGGCCAATAAGCCAGCAGCAGGACCACTACCTCCGCCTTTGTGCAAGGAGCAGGAGGAGGAGCACTGCCAGAGCCCTGCAAAATGACCTCCAGCAGGCCACAAATGTGCATGTGTCTGCTCAAACGGTCAGAAACAGACTCCATGAGGGTGGTATGAGGGCCCGACGTCCACAGGTGGGGGTTGTGCTTACAGCCCAACACCGTGCAGGACGTTTTTCATTTGCCAGAGAACACCAAGATTGGCAAATTCGCCACTGGCGCCCTGTGCTCTTCACAGATGAAAGCAGGTTCACACTGAGCACATGTGACAGACGTGACAGTCTGGAGACGCCGTGGAGAACGTTCTGCTGCCTGCAACATCCTCCACCATGACCGGTTTGGTGGTGGGTCAGTCATGGTATGGGGTGGCATTTCCATGTGCTCGCCAGAGGTAGCCTGACTGCCATTAGGTACCGAGATGAGATCCTCAGACCCCTTGTGAGACCATATGCTGGTGCGGTTGGCCCTGGGTTCCTCCTAATGCAAGAAAATGCTAGACCTCATGTGGCTGGAGTGTGTCAGCAGTTCCTGCAAGAGGAAGGCATTGATGCTATGGACTGGCCCGCCCGTTCCCCAGACCTGAATCCAATTGAGCACATCTGGGACATCATGTCTCGCTCCATCCACCAACGCCACGTTGCACCACAGACTGTCCAGGAGTTGGCGGATGCTCATCAGGAGCATGCCGAGGCGTTGTAGGGAGGTCATACAGGCACGTGGAAGCCACACACACTACTGAGCCTCATTTTGACTTGTTTTAAGGACAATACATCAAAGTTGGATCAGCCTGTAGTGTGGTTTTCCACTTTAATTTTGAGTGACTCCAAATCCAGACCTCCATGGGTTGATACATTTGATTTCCATTGATAATTTGTGTGATTTTGTTGTCAGCACATTCAACTATGTAAAGAAAAAAGTACTTAATAAGAATATTTCATTCATTCAGATCTAGGATGTTTTATTTTAGTGTTCCCTTTATTTTTTTGAGCAGTGTATATACCATAGACCTAACAAGAAATAGTTTTAGTCTACTCCAGTCCAAAGATAGTTTACGTCTGTTCAATGATCATGTGCTGAACTATCATTCACATTTGGTTGAATTGTCTTACCTTTAGTCTAAAGCAGACAAGCCCTAACACGACGTCTGCGCTGATCTCAAAGCGCTGGTCAGCGCGAACCAGGCTCTCAAACTCTTTGGCCAACTCCACATGCTATGAAGGCAGAGAGACAGTCAGTCATTCATTCATACTCAGACAGCCAGTGGTTGAAAAAGTACCCAATTGTTATATTTGAGTAAATATATATAAGTAAGTCACCCAGTAAAATCCTACTTGAGTAAAAGTAAAAAAGTATTTGGTTTTAAATATACTTACGTATCAAAGGTAAATGTAATTGCTAAAATATACTTAAGTATTAAAAGTATAAATAATTTCAAATTCCTTTAAGCAAACTAGGCGGCACGATTTTCTTTTTTTTTTCTTTTTTTTACGGAGATCCAGGGGCACACTCCAACACTCAGACATAATTTACAAACAAAGCATTTGTGTTTAGTGACTCAGCCAGATCAGATGCAGTAGGTATGACCAGGGATTTTCTCTTGAAGTGCATGAATTAGACCATTTTCCTGTCCTGCTAAAAGCATTCAAAATGTAATGAGTACTTTTGGGTGTCATGTAAAATTTATGGAGTAAAAAGTAAAAATGTTTTTTAGGAATGTAGTGGAGTTAAAGTTGTCAAAAATATAAATAGTAAAGTAGAGTACAGGTACCCCCAAAAACTACTTAAGTAGTACTTTAAAGCATTTTTGCTTAAGTACCTTACACCACTGCAGACAGCAGTCTGAGGTGCTACAGATGGAAATGGGTTAAGGTGAACTTCTTGATATGGACACCCTAGGTGACACCCTGGTAACAAAATTGTAATTAATTTTTTTTGTTGTAATACACATTTTTGTCTTTAATGTTCATTCACCCTTGAGATGGGCTCCATTCTCAACCAAAGGGTTAATGTGATGACAACTGTTTGATGAGTGAAAATACTAGATAAACATTAAAGCACATGGCCCTAACCATACAACTTCCTGAATCTAACAGAAAATGCATTGTTGTTTAGTATGCCCATGGAACCAGGTATATCTCAGTATGGAAATTAATGCACAAGCTCTTTGACAATGAATCTAGTCATAAACCAGTCAGTATTAGCCCAAAGGCTGGCAGATGGCAATATTGAGTCTTTTCAGCTTACTGTCCAAAGAGGATCTACAGTATTCAGCCGGCTATACATTTGTATCCACAGTGGACCAGTTCGTACATAAAACATTCTCCATGTGGGCTACAAAGGCATCAATTTCCTCCTTAACTTGATTTAGTGGTGACAAAATGGTGGCTAATGCTACTTCCTGACATTGCGTACAGCGTTCAGACCAATGGTAAACAGTCTGATGCAACCTGATTGGCTGAACGCGATACGCAACATCCGGGAATTGCAATTAGCCACTCTAGCATTCTGGTGGAAAATGGTGTTTCATAAAGTAAGTATGCATATTTTCCCAGTTGTTGTATGCCTTCTCACAATTAAAATCAAGTTAAGAAGCAAAGTGATGCCTTTGCAGCCTGAATGGAGAATATTTTATGCACAAACCAGTCCACGGGGGATACAAATGTACGGTTGCATAGATTCCCTTTGGACGATAAAATGAAACAATTCAATATCGCCATCTGCCGGCCTTTGGGCTAGGTCAGTCTATGTTTGAACAAAGAAGTCCGGAAATCGGAAGAAAATAACCATGAAATAGTCAAACTGTCCAACCTTCCTTGGAGGGAATGCTCAAAGCTAATGTCCTATTCCTATTCCAGCTCATCCTGTTCAAAATCTTATTCACCACAGGATCAAACATGTAATCCATTCACTAATCATCAAAGTACCCTGTGTGTGGCATTAAATGCTTAATGAGAATTGAAACGTGTATCATTGCATGTAATCACAATTACACAGTACTACATCATGATGTACAGTATTTGTAACCAAAGGCTGAGTGAGAACAGCCAGGACAGGACTATTAGTAATAACTCCAATGCCAAATCAGTCATTAATGAGGCCAAAACTCTGGTCCTAACTGATTATTAGCTGAGCACTCCACTTCCTCATTCCCAGCCAGTAGGTCACCACCACTATGAGGTTTAATGGTCCGTGTGTGTCCACTATAATAATTCATTTAGTGTTCGTATGTCTATTGAGAAACTGTATGCTGCTGTACCAAGATGATAGGAAAAGACCCATTTCTGTCATCTGACCTATAGTAGGCAATGGTAAACTTGTTGAATAGCACGGTTTTGTAAAAAGACAACTGTAGCCTACATATAATTGATTACAAACATGTCAAATCAAACTTTATTTGCCACATGTGCCGAATACAACAAATATAGACTTTACCGTGAAATTCTTACTTAGAAGCCCTTAATCAACAGTGCAGTTCAAGAAGAAAAAATATATTTACCAATCAGGATAAAATAAAAAGTAACACTCCTCAACGAGGCTATATACAGGGGGCACCAATACCGAGTCAGTGTGCAGGGGTACAGGCTAGTTGAGGTAATCTGTACATGTAAGTGGGGGCGAAGTGACTGTGCATAGGTAACAACCAACGAGTAGCAACAGTATACAAGAGGGGGGGTCAACGTAAATTGTCCGGTGGCGATTTTTATTAATTGTTCAGCAGTCTAATGGCTTAGGGGTAGAAGCTGTTGAGGAGCCTGGTCCTAGACTTGGTGCTCCGGTACCGCTTGAGTCTGACCATTTTCTGGGCCTTCCTCTGACACCGCCTAATTATATAGGTCCTGGATGGCAGGAAGCTTGACCCCAGTGATGCACTGGGCCATTCGTACTACTACTACTACCCTCTGTAGCGGCTTACGGTCAGATGCCGAGCAGTCTCCGCTTTACTGGAGTTGTTCAATCTAATAAAGACAGTAGATGAATGCAGTATGGCTGAAGGCCTTGTGTTGCTGTTGCTTAATTTACTGATAGAGCTAGACAGACAGACCAGGCTGATTTGATTGACAGACCAATACAGAGGAAGGGAACCTGAGCTGTTTCTGTGCTTTGCGGTTACCTTACGGATGTAGTCCTGAAGGCCTTTGAGCCCATACATTCGAACACAAACCACATCTTGAGAGAGCGGAACCTTCGGCTTAGTGGGATCTGCCAGTGCTGTGAGGTAGTGTGAGGTAAAGGGGGAGAGAGGGTGAGGTAAAGGGGGAGAGAGGGTGAGGTAGGGGGAGGTAGAGGGGGAGATAGGGTGAGGTAGGGGGAGGTAGAGGGTGAGGTAGGGGGAGGTAGATAGGGTGCGGTAGCGTGAGGTAGAGGGGGAGATAGGGTGAGGTAGAGGGGGAGAGAGGGGGAGGTAGAGGGTGCGGTAGGGTGAGGTAGAGGGGGAGATAGGGGGAGGTAAAGGGGGAGAGAGGGTGAGGTAGGGGGAGGTAGAGGGTGAGGTAGGGGGAGGTAGAGGGGGAGATAGGGTGCGGTAGGGTGAGGTAGAGGGGGAGATAGGATGAGGCAGAGAGGGATAAGTGGGTTAGGGTTAGTGGAGCAAACAGAGTGAACTCTGATATGACATCCAGTTCCACTTACACATAGACAGAATATAATGATAATAGATAACCATTCAGCTTACCCTGTAATCTGTGATCAGTCCTGTGAATAAACAGATGAGTAATTATACTACTAGCAATTCACAGCCAACATTATAATTATTAACATATTATTGAATGTTGTTACCGTCGCTGACCTTTATTCTCTCTCTCCCTAGATAATAAACCGATCTCTCGCTCTCTCTCTCCACATACAGTAGAAAAGCCCTGTTGCAGTGGTAATAACCTGTAATTTCATTGAGCTGGAACTGGGGAAGCAGTGGCCTTACTGTGAGCAGCCTTCTCTGTGAGGAGAGGTTGGCCAGTCTTTTGTCTTTCTGTCAGTCCAATTAAGGAGGAGGAGGCTTCAGTGTTGTGTTGAACTGCGTCCCAAATGGCATCCTATTCCCTACATAGTGCACTTTGTACAGTCCTTTGGTGCCCTGGACAAAGTAGTGCACAATCTAAGGAATAGGGTTCCAATTGGGAGAATACATCTGCATCTAAGATGGGTGACACTGTCACTGGCTAACACTGGCAGGCAGCGATGCAACAGGACCATTAGTGGACTATTACAGTGCAAATGTTTTGTGGGGAGGACGTGAGGGACATCGGTAATTGAATTGTTTTAGAGTGACATATTGCGTGTTATTAGGTCAGCGTTTGGACGCCTTATTGTATTTACTCTCTAACACAAGTACTCACAAACATATGGTACAACTACAGTACATGAACACACACCACACACACACACACACTTCCTAGCCATATAAAACATGGGGCTGTGGTGGTGAGTATTAGTTTATCCACCTTGGGTTTATTAGCAAGCCTAAAGCCAGCAGGATTGTGAGGTGAGCAGGCCGACAGACCCTCAGATCCTTGATGTGATATACTGGGCTCTCACACTAACACCATTCACATCCCATTACATTACAGGGACTACAGGCATCATCTGCACTTGATCAAATTAAACCACTATACTGTAAATAGGCTGATGAGACTATTGCTAGATTTACCACATTTAAACCTAATATATTGGAAATAACAAAAAAAAAGTAATACAGACTATTGTCAGTGCAAAAATATCTACCCGACTCTTGATGATCATGTTTCAGGTATAGAGGATCCATCTTGAAGGCCCCAATGAGATCAGATCTTTTCTTCACCCTATGGACAGACACTGAAACACTTAAACACTCTTACCCTATGAGAGCTCCCACAGAAAACATAAGGGTGGGCTAAAGGGCAAGGCTTTTTAAGAAAGAAAATGGCTCCCCCACATACAGGTGTTCAGTGCTACATTAAGTCTTACAAAAGACACACGGTATTGAAGTAAATTATAATCTCTATTTTGTTGAAGTATATTCTCTTTTTGTTAACTTCTATTGAACAATAAAGTTGTATTGTAAAGTGACAATGATCTAGGGGACACCCTACAGGGATGACACAGCAGCATAAATTATGTTTTTGTAAACAATGACTTGGCACAACTTGTGCTCTAGATTTTGTCTCTGAAAATGAGTTGAAAGAATTCTGTTTTCACAATCAGTTGAGCATGAAACAAGAACGTAAGATCATAAGTAAGACCAGGGTCTGTCAGTTACAGATTCAGCTGACGTATTGTTACAAACTGTTATAAACCAATAATACCATTCATAAACTGAGATGCTACAAGTAATTTTAACTGTATTACAGTTATTAAAATACACTATAGCGTCATAAAAAAGCACAGCTATTTCTGAGCAGACTACATAAGTCTCTCCTTACATAAGTCATTTTCTTTGTTAACTGACTTTGTCATGGCAACTCACCAGGGATGGAAGAGGGCATTGAGCGTTCTATCAACAAGAAATGTTGGGGTTGTTTGTGGGGTGATGAGAGAGGGCAGATGGGATGCCTATTCCCACCCACTCTGTTTAAAGAATGCTTTAGGTGTCTAGATAGTGCTTCTGGAGGTGACTTTGTTATGTCGGCCCATTGTAGAGTAGTGTAGACAATAGCCACATTAAGCAACAGTGTAACTAAGGACGGGGAGAATAGTACAGCCTTAGATTTTAGGTTATAGACACGTATTAATTTAATTTTAAAATTAAATTACCTTTATTTAACTAGGCAAGTCAGTTAAGAACAAATTCTTATTTTCAATGATGGCCTAGGAACAGTGGGATAACTGCCTGTTCAGGGGCAGAACGACAGATTTGTACCTTGTCAGCTCGGGGGTTTGAACTTGCAACCTTCCGGTTACTAGTCCAACGCTCTAACCACTAGGCTACACTAGTATACAGTTGCACAGTGTCGTGCTGAGCTCAGAAGGTAGTTTAGATTTGAATCAATATTAAAAACCATGCTGAAGCCGCTCCCCTCTCCCCATAGAACAGAAAAGAAACTAAGGGGTCATACAAAAGCAAAGTGAAAAATATATATTATACAAATAAAGATTTGACTTGTATGATTTGATTTAAATGACCAGCAGGGAATCTTACAGACTGTCCCCCTGGTCAGATAAAACAACCTGTTCAATAATAAAACGATGTTTCTACAAAGGCTGACTGTCAATCACTTGATAACTTACCACATTGTAGAGCAGTCAAAGTTGACCAACAGCCATTTGTGTGCATTGAAATTGAAAGAGTCTGCAAACTGAAAGAGATAAAAGAGTCATCCAATCAAATCAGCTGATTTTGACTTAAGTGTACAGGTCACCGTCTTAATACACAAGCCATTTTTTCCCATTTAAATTGTAGGAAAACCGTGGTCTTAGAATATATTTGATTTGTCAAAGCCCCTTGCTGCCATCACTAGGTTTGCACTGACTGCAGCTGGCCTATCACCATATCCTTCCCACCTGCCTTCACAGACGCAACAAAAGCAGGCAGCAATAAGAGACAATATTAATCAGAGGGGCTCGTGCCCAGTTGTTACCATGCTGACAGATGCATGAACCTGCCTATCACTCATATCCTAGCAACCAGCCTCAGCTGCAGAGGGAGCCGGTGTGTCTGCCCCCCTGTCATTCAGGTGTGTGTGTGTTTGTGTGCGCGTGCGCGTTCCCGCCTCCTCTACTACATCCCTGTCTCCCACCCCCCAACATTGTTTGAACTTGTGTCGCTAATAAACAGTGATATTTCTTTGATGAGGAGAGCAGCAGGGTTTTATCTAAAGGTCTGATGATGCCTGAGGAAATGACTTTAGCCTTATCTGTGCTCTCAGTGTGTCACTCCACTCGGCTCTGTTCGGTTGAAGACGCATGCTATCCAAAAGGCCAACGGATGCTGTTCTAATTTCCAACGGATTATTGGGTATATTACTTATTCTAGCACGCTTCCCTCTTGACAGTTAATTTAAGTTATTATCAAACACAAATTATAATGGGTGTAAAATACAAGTATGTTCACTGGCAATTTAACTGGAAGTGTGTGGTTTCTAACCTCAATGCCGTTCAACAGGGGTCTGAATTCAGGACAGATAAAGGAACTCCCAGCATATGCAGCATCAATGTGCATCCAGATTTTCTCTGCATTACCTGAGACAAAAATACAAATGTGTAGAACCAGTAGTACAGAAACATACAAAGCTGGTCCTGAGACATGGCTGTAGATTAGATTCCTATGTCTTTATCAGTCTACAACCACATGTCGGTGCTAATAGACAGCCTTTAGGAGTATGTTATTAATGCTTTGAGAATCATACTTACATATGGGCCCAAGTTCAGTAATGTGATCAAATGCACATGAGGGAGTGGACCCAAGAGTAGCACAGAACTAAATGAAAGGACAAAAATCAACGATTTCTGTCAAAACACAGTACTTTACATGATATTCATAAGAATGTGTTTGTGGACTGTATTGGACTATTGGTTATTTCTGTTTGACTATTGTCTTGGACAACATGTGGCATATTCTTTATAATAAGGGGAAAATGAATGTGTCTATTCTAAGTGCCAATCTGCCGCCTCAATGCTTGTACATGTAAATGGACGTGTGTTCTAACTTCCAAAGAAGGGGATGAGTGCGTTCTGTTCTGACGTAGAAGGGGATGAGTGCGTTCTGTTCTGACGTAGAAGGGGATGAGTGCGTTCTGTTCTGACGTAGAAGGGGATGAGTGCGTTCTGTTCTGACGTAGAAGGGGATGAGTGTGTTCTGTTCTTACGTAGAAGGGGATGAGTCCTGCAGCCTTGTCTTCCTGTATCATTCTCCGGAGGGTCTCTCCCTGGACAGCATACTTGTCTGACTGCTCCGTCGGAATCTTCTTCATCCTCACTCCGGCAATCATACCTGCTCGTTCCACCGAGCAATGAGCCTGTTCAAAGAGAATAGAGTAGAGTTAACACAAGTGACTTCAAGATAGCCAACTGTCACAACCCAAACAGAGCAGATTATAAACATGTAGGTCACTTCAAGATGGTGAACAACGTCCAACCAAAGAGAGTAGAGCTCCCAAGATAGCCAAAGAAAGACAGTGATTTTGGTGACTTAAAAGACAGCCAACATTGTCTCAGCCACCAGACTTAAGCCAGATCATGCTAATAGGTTATTTTAAACCAATCTAAATTATCATTCTATCTCGGCATATAGTACTGTACATTCACCCAAAGATGAAATTATGTTTGTAGTCCGTCCATCAAGTAAGACGTTAAACGACCAGTTGTACTGTGTGTAACATCACTCCTGGAGAAAAGGGCTGTTATCCTCTTCCCCATAAAGGCCAGTGTTGTCCTCGGGGCAAAGCCATAACCTAATCCCATGCTGCTCAGGTCAACAGAGCAGAGCTAGCATGACTGTGCTGCCTGACAAACTGTTAAGGGATTTTAATGAAAAAATGACCAAATTATGTATACATTTAAATCAGAACTATAACTAAACAGAATACTACTATGTTACTGTATGGATGTTTGAATCTTATTATAATCATTAATACTGAATGTAATGTGTGAGGTTTTCGTCAAGAATTAGTACAAGGACTTTCTGTTCCTTGTTAGAAACGAATGGAGCTATCGTCAGAGGTATATAAACCAATGTACATTGTATTATGACCAGAGCTATCGAAAATAAACGCTACTGATTAATTATGAGACTGGTCTCTGTCCATTTTATGCAAATAAGTATCTTACAAATTCTTAGAAACGGACAGAATGTTTTAATTGAACATATAGGAAATTAATTCCTCCAACACAAACAGACCCATATCAGGAGAAAGTTACCAAGAAAAACTTACAAAAGGACTAATTCAAGGCAAAAAGGAGTTGGAGCACGCAATATTGATTTATTTTAGCTCACTTTAATCCGTTGTAGAGGATGCAAACAGGTGGCTGTCGTTTCAACGTCAAGCTGAAGTCTTCCTCAGAGTGACCTAACCATTGCACTTACCTCCTATTTATAGCCTAGTGGCCCATTGAAACACAAGTGCTAGAGGCATTACTACAGATCCGGGTTCATTCCCGGGCTGTGCCACAACCAGCTGTGGCCGGTAGTCCCATAGGACGGCACACAATTGGCCCAGCATCGTCTGGGTTAGCGGAGGTTTTGGCTGGTGGGGATTTAATTGGTTCATCGCATTCTAGTGACTCCTTGTGGTGGGCCGGTTTCCTGCGGGCTGACCCCAGTAGCCAGCTGAACGGTGTGACACTTAGCATTCAGGCCAAAGTGTTCTTTACTTCTGTAAAAAATAAACTAATTACATTTACAAACATTTCTAAAAACCTGTTTTCGCTTTGTCATTATGGAGTGTAGATGTTTAGATTTATGAGGGAAAACATTTATTTAATCAATTTTAGATTAAGGCTGTAACTTAACAAAATGTGGAAAAAGTGAAGGGGTCTGAATACTTTCCGAATGCACTGTATATTATATTTGTCACGCCTTGGTCATTGTATTTTGTGTTTTTGTTATATGTTTGGGTAGGCCAGGGTGTGACATGGGTTTATATGTTATGTTTCGTATTGGGGTTTGTATTATTTGGGATTGCGGCTGATTAGGGGTGTGGTATAGGCTTGGCTGCCTGAGGCGATTCTCAATTAGAGTCAGGTGCTTATCGTTGTCTCTGATTGGGAACCGTATTTAGGCAGCCTGAGTTTCGCTTGGTATTTCGTGGGTGTTTGTTCCTGTCTTTGTGTTGTATTCACCAGATAGGCTGTAATAAGTTTCACATTCCGTTTGTTGTTTTCATAGTAGTAAGTTATTTCATGTATCGTTCCTTTTTTCTTTATTAAAGTACATGAGTAACAAACACGCTGCATTTCGGTCCGACTCTCTTTCAACAAACGAAGAACGCCGTTACAATATTAAACAATAGAAAGAGGAACTAATACCCAAAACTATAAAGAGAAGAAAAAAAAACTTTGTTTATTATATATACTTAATTATTTTTGAAATTATTCCCTCTATCTATTGGTAAATAAGTCCAAAAAAATCTAAATCAAATTTATTTGTCACATACACATGGTTAGCAGATGTTAATGCAAGTGTAGCGAAATGCTTGTGCTTCTAGTTCGGACAATGCAGTAATAACCAACGAGTAATCTAACCTAACAATTCCAAAACTACTGCCTTATACACACAAGTGTAAAGGGATAAAGAATATGTACATAAAGATATGAATGAGTGGTACAGAATGGCATAGGCAAGATGCAGTAGATGGTATCGAGTACAGTATATACTGTACTGCAAAACGCACCTGCATTACGGTGGGACTGATTGGGTTAAAGTGCTCTATAGTGCTCATCTGGTTTTGTGACCTGACCTGTTCAGGGTACGAGTAGGATTAATAAGAGCAAGAGTAGAAACCTGACCTGGTCGGAGGAGTAGGCCACCAGTTTGGAGGTAATGCCAGTCTCTGGACGTTGTGGTTCACTGGCCAGGATCATTCTGATCGCCCTGCAGCGGGCAGCTAGGAGAGCCACAAGAGTTACCTCACAGGCCGTACCCTACAGAAAGACAGACGAATGTAAGTGGGGTGAGTTTCGATGACTTCAGTCAAACCAGTAGGCCTTGCAACATGTACATCCTCTATGGTCTTAGGCAGGTCCCACGTTCTATAAAAAACAGACTTCACATGTAAAATTTGCTCCACATAAACCTGATGGTTTTCAAATAGCTCTTGTTCTTTGCGGAGGCTAGTCATATGCACATTCACTTAACCAAAAAAGCAGTTAAGAAAATAACTTCAAAAAAAATAAGAGAAAAGTAACAAATAATTAAAGAGCAGCAGTAAAATAACATTTGTGCGGGGGCACTGGTGTCAAGGTAATTGAGGCAATATGTACATGTAAGTAGAGTTATTAAGGTGACTATGCATAGATGATAAGAGAGTACTGCAAATAGTCTGCGTAGCCATTTGATTAAATGTTCAGGAGTCTTATGGCTTGGGGGTAGAAGCTGTTTAGAAGTCTCTTGGACCTAGACTTGGCGCATTGGTACCACTTGCCGTGCGGTAGCAGAGAGAAAATTCTATGACTAGGGTGGCTGAAGTTTTGGACAATTTTTAACCCCAAAACCTGCTATATAGGTCCTGGATGGCAGGAAGCTTGGCCCCGGTGATGTACTGGGCCGTACGCAATACCCTCTATAGTGCCTTGCGGTCAGAGGCCGACCAGTTGCCATACCAGGCAGTGATGCAACCCGTCAGGATGCTCTCGATGGTGCAGCTGTAAAACCTTTTGAGGATCTGAGGACCCATGCCAAAGGGGGAGGTGGCCTCCATCATTCTTCCATTCAAGAATGATGGAGGCTACTGTGTTCTTGCGGACCTTCAATGCTGCAGATATTTCTGTACCCTTCCCCAGATCTGTGCCTCGACACTATCCTGTCTCGGAGCTCTACAGACAATTCTTTCGACCTCATGGCTTGGATATGCACTGTCAACTGTTTTGTTTCTTCTTCCTTCTAAAACTTGTTTTCACTTTGTCATGATAGGGTATTGTGTGTAGATTGATGAGAAACATATTCAATTTAATGCATTTTAGAATAAGGCTGTAACGTAATAAAATGTGGAAAAAGTGAAGGGGTCTGAATACATTTCGAATGCACTGCACTTTAATTACCTCATACCCCTGCACATCCACTAGGTACTGGTAGTCCTTGTATATAGACAAGTTATCATTACTCATTATGTATCTATTATGACATGTTTAACTTTTCTATTATTTCTCTATTTTCTTTCTCTCTGCTTTGTTGGGAAGGGCCCGTAAGTAAGCATTTCAGTAGTCCACACCTGTTGTTTAGGATGCATGTGATTTGATTTTCAGTATAATAATTTCACTCACAATCATAAATGCAAATCTCACTCATTAGCTTCTGTTTGATAAAACTGCTGCTAAATGCATCTCATACTCTTTCAAATGCTCATCTGAACATGATGCATCAGGTGAGATGGCAATTTGTCACAGCTCTCATAAGGCTAGCAACAAGTGAGAGGAGGCCTACTTTTGCCATAGTGAAGCGCACTTAAAACCCCAGCCACAAACAAAACACCCCTAGGATGAGCGATGATCCTCGATGGATTCAATAGAGGGCCATTAAATTATCTGTCAGCCTTCTCTCTCATGCCTAAGCCACCTCTCCGATCTCATCCCTGGCTGAGACAGTCACCTCAGCTGCACTGCTGTATCCACAACAATAAATGAACACTTTACCACACGAAATAAGTACCCACAACCCCAAAACACACACGCCCATCTTTGACTGACATATTAAAGGCAATTTCCTGCTGTTTATCTGGTGTTGTGAGGCAAACAATAACCAAAACATATATGACAGACAAATTGCTGGCAGCGACAGAATCGTGAGCAGTCAATTGCTTTTCCTATTTTTCTAACATCTGCATTGTTTTAGAAGGCAAAGTGGCAGGGGCTGTAAATCCGGTTTTGACCCTACTGTGAATACCATGTGTTCTGTACAAATATTAGATTTATATTGTTCTTGGATATCCTTACTTGAAATATGACTACGACAAATATCCGACTACATTTTTCATTTAAATTAATTAATTGAATTGTAAATGTATTTGAAAGTATGTTGTGGCAATGTAGCAATACAACTGTGGAAATAAAAGCAATGCATCGTCTTACCCCAAAGAAATGGTGGGTAGTTTTACCTGGATGACGCCTCCTCCTTGTCCGTGTGTCCCGGCGATGAAGTCTTCTGGCAGCTTGAGCATCTTCCCCAGCCAGTCCATCATGACTGTCTCCAGCTCTGTACACGCCGGGCTGGCAGCCTACAGTAACATGGGGTTAGAGACAGGGTCAACACACAGCTCTGTACACGCCGGGCTGGCAGCCTAAAGTAACGTGGGGTTAGAGACCGGGTCAACACACAGCTCTGTACACGCCGGGCTGGCAGCCTACAGTAACGTGGGGTTAGAGACAGGGTCAACACACAGCTCTGTACACGCCGGGCTGGCAGATTACCACACCATTTGGACAAGGACCGATATTAGCATTTTTTGCATCAATGAATTGAATTTGTGCCACAAATGCTAAAACGTTAATATTTGTAAACAGTGCTATGGAATCTTAACCAAAACATGGATTGCTGTCATACCTTGTCCATAAACTGCTTACAGGGTAAGGAAGCCAACATGTAATTTTGAAATGTGGGTGAACTATCCCTTTGTCTTAAAATGTTGATACTGTTCAAATCACATTCAAAAGAAAGAGAGAGGATGACAGAAACAGATGACAAGGTCATACATACCCAGGAGAATCCGATGCAACCAATAGCTCAGACAGCATGTCTGCCAGCATTGCCGAGAAGGAGTTCGCCCGCGGCGAAGTAGGCATAGAAGTACGGGCTGTGCCAGTGGGTCACCTAAACACAGAGGAAGAGTCGTGTCAGGTAGCCTAGAGGTTAGTCTGGTTCGAATCCTAGGTGTAACCTGACAGAGTAAATCTGAGGTTTGCTAGTATCCTGCTAAATACCATGCCTTGCCATGGTGCCACTGAGCCCTTGATCAAGGCACTTAACCCCTAAAGTGCTCTAGGCCTTGAGCATGGCAGTTAAACTGTTCCAGGCTGAATTCCAGTCTTGTGCGTGTTTGGGGCACCAAGCTAGAGGCTGCCAGTGTCCCTGCCTGTCTCCCTTACATGCTTTCCCATGGTGAGTCATTCATTAGACTAACCGGGCTTATTCCACACTGTTAAAAGCAGAAGGGGTAAAGAAAGAAAAAATGTTTTAGAGGTCAGATTGATAATGGAAAAACAGCTTTCATGTTACAGCTAAGGAAAGCGTTTGGGTTGGGAGTAGATAGATTAAAACTGGTTTGTTTCTCTGGTGGTGAGATTATTGATGTCTTGGAACTTTGTCATGTGAAAGGCCACAGAATGCAGGAATTTTACAACCATTTGCAAAAACAACTACATGGTTGATACGTGTCATATACAGTTAATGTGAGCTTTCGTGAACTGATTTCTCAGTACAACGGAACACTGTCTCGTTAACAAAAACGTTCAACACTGAAACTCCTTACTGTACATCTTCTGAATGGTCACTAAACAGTCAACAGACCAGAAGTTGATACAGATATTGTGATAATGCCTCCCCATAACTTAGCGGTTAGTGACTGTGTGCATTGAGTGGTGTGTATGTTCTCATGATCTCATGTTCAATGCAGCCGGAAGCCACTGGGTAAACAGCCCATTGGTATCATCAATGCTTTCATATTTAATGCTTAACTTTTCACTGATGAAATCTGGGAGAAAGCGGATCTCCAATAACAGAGTACCTGACCTATAGCAAGTTATGAATACCTTATGTATGCCACCTTCAAGTAAAGTTTTACCATCATGTTACAGCTGCAATCAGCCTTCAATCAATAGTCACCTCATCTATAATAATATAATCATCTTGGCCGCCTACCCCAGGCATGATGACCCTCTCAATTGTCTTTGACCACGTCCTCGTAGGTGTCAGGCTCCTCAGGGGCCTCCTCAGGGATGAGGGGCCGCAGGTACCCAGGCTTCACGTCGGGGTACACCGTCCTCTGCTCTATGTTCTCCAGGTAATCTGCTATCAGGTCTACCATCTTCTTCCCTCTCCTCCGGAACTCTGTAGCGTCCATTGTACAACTGGAACAGACAAATATCCCACTTCATCGTCCCAACCTTCACTAACAGTCCTACAAACTTAATACTGATTGCACGCACACACACGATTTAACAAGCCACATTATGACAATGACACCTTGCTTCCAGACAAACTGAACACCTTCTTCGCCCTGCTTTGAGGAAATCAACACTGAGCTGCCGACGTGGGCCCTGCCACTCACGAGGACTTTGTGCTCCCGATCTCTGTGGCTTACGTGAGTACACAGAACCCAAACCAGCAATCGTGCTTAGCTTGTTATTAATCCACCTGGCGTGTCAGATTTCAATAAAGCTTTTCGGCGAAAGCCTACCAAGCATTTATGTAAGGACATCTCTCGCAGTAGGCAAAATATTACAAACAGCTAGCAGCCAAGTAGATTGGTCACGAAAGTCAGAAAAGCAATAAATTAAATCACCGACCTTTGATGATCTTCGGATGTTTGCACTCACGAGACTCCCAGTTACACAATACATGTTCCTTTTGTTCCATAAAGATTATTTTTATATCCAAAATACCTCCATTTGGTTGGCGCGTTATGTTCAGAAATCCACAGGCTCGAGCGGTCATGACATCACAGACGAAAATTCCAAATAGTATCCGTAATGTTCGTAGAAACATTACTAATGTTTTATAATCAATCCTCAGGTTGATTTTACAATATATAATTGATAATATATCAACCGGAATGTAGCTTATTCTATAGGAGAGAGAGAGAAAATGGCTGCGACAAGCTTTTTGCGCATACAAAACGCTGCTGGCACCCAGCCATACAATATGTGATCTTTCTCGCTGATTTTCAAAATAAAAGTCTGCAACTACGTCTAAAGACTGTTCACACCATGGGGAAGCCATAGGAAAGGGAATCCCCTTTAAATGGAGCAAAGGCAGGCTATGGAACATGGAGCTTTCAAAATAGAGGCCACTTCCTGGTTGGATTTTCCTCAGGTTTTCACCTGCAAAATCAGTTCTGTTATACTCACAGACAATATTTTGACAGTTTTGGAAACTTTAGAGTGTTTTCTATCCTAATCTGACAATTATCTGCATATTCTAGATTCTAGGCCTGAGAAATAGGTTGTTTTTAATTTGGGTATGTTTTTTATCCAAACATCAAAATTCTGCCCCCTACACTCAAGAGGTTCATTTACGGCAATTTAGCTAGTTAGTTTGCACTTGCTAGCTAATTTGTCCTATTTAGCTAGCTTGCTGTTGCTAGCTAATTTGTCCTGGGACATAATCATTGAGTTGTTATTTTATCCGAAATGCACAAGAACCTACTCCGACAAAAAACGGCCAACCGAATCGTTTCGAGTCATCTCTTCTCCTTCAGGCTTTTTCTTCGTTTAACTTATATGGTGATCGCATCTAAACTTTAATTTTATTACCACATCTACCGGCAAAACAGTTCGTCTTTCAGTCACCCACGTGGGTATAACCAATGAGGGGATGGCA